>NC_134020.1:15576750-15926750 GCF_040712315.1 Castanea sativa
GCGCTCATATCTTTCATATTTTGTGCAAAACTACTCCAAGAACTGAATCAAGGATTTGCATTCCTTTTTGCTGTCTCATCTCAAGAATATTGAAACTCGAAGGCATTCATCCATCAGAATATGAGTCTCCCTACCCAAAGCCAAGTCCAATCAACATTTGTACGCTCAATGCTAGCATTGGTCATAGTCAGAAGGGAATCAAGACAGAGACTCCGACCTCTCACAATGGTTCACGCTTTGGTTCATCCTCCTATGATGAGAAGTTAGACAACATTATGGCATCCATCCACGACATAAGTACCAAGATGTCCGGACTTGCCTCTCTCCTGCACCATCACAACATCTGCTATGATACGAGGTTCACTTCTCTCTAAACTCAATTGGATCAGATTTAGAGAAAGTTAGAAGAAAATGAGGACTAGCTATTCCATGACAAAAAGGGGGAGATGATGATGATGATAGAGGGAGTAAGAGCTCGATCAAAGGGGGAGTATTGATGTTGAAGAGCAGGACATAGAAAAGGCCTATGTTTCTGTTGTGTTGTGATTTTAGATTATATTGCTTTGTTTTGTACCTTAGCTTTGTTTTGTACCTTAGCTTTGTAGCTCAGTACTTTTAGTTAATGTTATGCATTTCTTTTAGTACATCACTCTTATGCCCTTGTTGGATTTTATATCCTTGATGCAATTACCTTGTGTTGTTCTATCGGTTGAGTGTTGGACATGCAAATGATACTTTGCATTGAGCTTATAAGCTTGCATGTCTGGATGTTCATTCCTTGAGTGAATGATCATTGTGGTCACTATTTATAGTGATTGCTCGTTTTTGGTCAAGCCATGCTTTACTGCTGTTATTCTTTATTGCTTGATCGCATTGTGCTTGCTCTATATGCATTTCAAGTTTTCTGCTTACAATGATCGTATTGTGTTTTTATTTTCAGGATATACTTGTCCGTATGGTTCAAGAGCTTCACATATTCTAGAGTTAGGTGTGAGTGAGTTTTGTTCAACTGTTCCCAACTCACATGTTAAGTCTAGAGTTTGTTTTAGGGTTTTGTCACGGAATAGCCAAAGAGGGAGATTGTAAGTTTGAATTTATTCAATCATTTTGTTGGCTTTATTCCGTGCCAAATTTGCTTGTAATTCAGCATTTAGAAACCCTATATTAAGGTGGGAATCATGTAAGGGTAGTGTGTGAGAGAGTGTCAAGAAAAGCTTAAAAGTGTACATTCAAGAAGAGCCTCACGACTGGATCTCGCGACTGACGAGTTGCCAAAGATAGCACACTTGTGAAGCATGCAAAGGGAGCTAAAGGGTTACGCCAGCTGTTGCACTACAAGACAAAACCTCCAGCTAGCCAGGCAGTTAGCTCGCGACTCAAACTCACGACTCGTTCTAGTCACAAGCTCGAGTTGCTAGAATGCCCTGTTTGGCTGTAACTGACATTTCGCATTCCATACACACCCTACTATAAAGACCCTTATACCCACGAAATATAAAGAGCTTCCAGGGAGAATTTTGAGAGAGAAACCCTAGAGAAAAACAAGATTAACTCATCCAAAATCTTCGTCCTTTGATTCTCCAAATTCCTCTACTCTCACCCTCTCCATTGTTACATTCTTGAGAGGTACATTAGCCAAATCCTTATTTCACCATACCCATATCTGTGAGGAGGCATTTTGGTACTTGGGAAGCAGTTCTGAAGGGACCAATTAATTTTGGTTGATGCAATGGGCTTATTGTGGGATCCGAAAAGCTAGAGAAGACAAGGTTCGGCATAACCCTATTGGAGCAAGAAGTTTGAAGGACTTAGGTGCACTGGGTAGATTAGGCTTGGAGGCAACGGAGAGGTTTTTCACCGAGGACTTTGGTTTCCTCTTTAATAACACATCGTTTTGTTGTCTTTGTGTTTGCATCTCTCTTCCCTTAATCTTTACCTTTTAATTACTGCTGTGGTTGTGATTATTTTTGATTTAGATTGTTTTACCAATTTTTGTTTTAGCTTATTTTCATATTCCGCACATACATTATTTGATAATAAGCTTGTGTTAGTAATTTGTAATTTGGGGGTCTAAACGTTCATAGGTGTTTTACACACTAATTGAACATTCAGAGTAAGAGTAAATGTCATCACCATGTTAAGGAACGTCGGGCCTTTGGCAAAGCCCAAGCATGGGGTGTTTAGCTTACCACCCCATGTGGAAGGAGTCTCACAAAAGTGAGAGAGAAGCTCGTCTCTTGACACTATCCAGAGACGCTCACAGCTAGGGTAGTCAGGATGTGCTACCCTGGCAACACGTAGTATCTCAGATATATGATTTGGAGTGTTGGGAAATTTATACCCCAGTTGATAGAATTAACAATTTTTAAACTCAAGTTGTTAATTAGATTTATTATGAATAAACCTTGTTTGAATAAACCTTGTTAGAACAAACTAACATCAATATCATGTCAATATCATGCACAACAGAATAGTAAATAAGACAAGATATGATGACCCGGGAAAACCAATGAAACAAACTAGTTTCACAGTAAAAAACCTAGAGGGAAACCTTCCCGAAAAGCAATTCACTATAGTAAAGAGAAGTTTCAGATCTAGTACAAAACCTTTGCCCCTAGACTTTACAATCCCCATAAACGAACTTACAGCAGAAACCTTCTACTGCTTCAGAACCTCTAAACTCTTCAATATATGAACGCCACTAATAATGCATAGATCCCAGTACGTGACTAACTCCTTTGCAGGAATCCCAGTACATGACTAACCCCAACAACTTGAAGAAGATGTTGTTGGCTGCAAAGTTCTTCACTTTATCAATAATAAAGATTAAGAAGCATTTGGTTACAAAACCCTAAGGCGCAAAGACACAGTAACTTCTCACAGAGAGAATAAGGCACTAGGTCGCTTTCTGCTTGTGTTCTCCTTGTATATTCACTCAATGCATATGTGATGGCCTTTAAAATAATCTTTATATCTGTCTAGGTTATGAGAAAAGAAACCCTACACAAATATACAAGCATGGGCTGAAAATTGGAAATTTTGATTTCATAAGTCTTGATAGATTCAACTTCTGTCAAGCTTCCTTCATTAAGTCTCGATAGATTTCTGTCGAGGTACCTATCGAGCTTTAATGAACAGCTTTTCTTCACTTGTTTCTTGGTCCAATCTTCATGGTTTTAATACTTGGCTTGAAACATGTTTCTTGAAGTACTAAACCCATCATAGATCTACCCAATTACAAGTAAAGTGCATTTTGTCAAAGGATTAGCCAATTTACATAACATATGCCTCTAACAAGTTCCACATACGTCCTAACACGGAGTAACTATGACATATGTATCTCAGATGTAAGTAGCAAACTGAGGTACAAAGGTATCGATGCCGTGTATATTGGAGTAAAGCTCCTGTATAAACACAACGGGACACCTCAAGGGACTCTCACAGAGAGAATCCCAACCCCGGGTCCAAATGACAACGGGGAGAGAAGTGTCGATAAAGTCCGTCATAATAACTTAGCATTACGGATGAATGCCACATTTTTGGAAGTTCTCTGAGAAGTCCTTCTGGGCCTTCTCATCAGGGAACCGGATGTGAGAGGGAGGATCAGAAGAAGGAGAAGAAGACCCAAAACCATGAAGAGGGTCTAAGTTGGAGTAGATTTGTGTTGTTTGGGTGCCATAGTGCAATCTATTCGAGAGAGAGAAAAAAAAAAAGCAAAACACATCACAACCAGAAAAGGAAAGAAAAGAAAGAGCGTATACATGAAAAATGCATGAACATGTGATGTGCAAAAAATAAGAGCATCATAGGCAAAAACCCAATCCAACCTAACAAAACTCATAATTTTAATCAAGCACACAAAACTAAAATGCATGAAACATTGTTATAATGCATAGATAATGCAATGCATGAACATATAACAACAAAATCACAAAGCCCTACCCAAAAATTTCAAGAAAAACTCAAAAACCCCAAAAATTTTGAAAACCCCCAAAACCTAGCTCTGAAAAGCATGAATGCATGTAGAAAGAGGGATTAAGAGGTCTTACCAAGTAATTTGAACTTGGATAGGGCTGAAAACTTGATGGGTAGAAGGATTTGAGAGTGAGAAAAGGTTTTGGGTCAGGAGAGAAGTGAGTTTTGTCGAGGAGAAGAAAGAAAAAATGAAATCCTTTATATTGAAATCACAGCTCGATGGATCAAAGATGCTATCGAGATCTGTCGAGCACTAAATCTCGACATAAATGAATCTGTCAAGGTGCTGTCAAGGATCTATCGAGGGCAAAAAGACCTCGATGGATCGAGAAGTTGTCGAGAATCTATCAATCAAGCAGAATGCTCAGAAAATTTGGCTCAATGGATCGAGAAGTTGTCGAGAAGAAACCCAAAAATCTTCAATGGATCAAAGATCTATCGAGATTCTATCAAGGCTGAAAGAAGAAAGCTCAATAGAAATGGAATCTGTCGAGAATTTGTCGAGAATCTGTCAAGAAGCTATCGAGCTTGAAGAAAATGAGTTTTCAAGGAGGAAAAACACATAAAGATGAATGCAACGAGCAAGCTACTCAAACAAAGATCCAAGCAACATATTAAGCTCTCAAAACATCTCTCAACATATAAGCATATCATCCATAGATCCAAACACACACACACACACACTAAACAAGTCTAACCAATTTTATATTTCAAAAATAAGTTAAGACAGTTTAGTGAGCATATATTAACACATGTATTCTTTGTGATGGTCAAATCACATCGTACCTACACATGTATCAAAAGTAGCAAAGAATTTTTGCGTGTTGTGTGTGAAAACATAACAAGTGTGCACATGTTTCTCATATTGTGACGATTTGAGATATGAAAGAATCTAATACATTCACACACAATCATAACAATTTGATGGGGACTATCACCTTCAAGGTACATCATATAACTCTCACATCTCCTAGAAACACGCTTACAACCATATTTAAAAGCATTTTGATTTTTTTTTCTTGTATATTCTTTGCATGTTTTCTTTTTGAACATATAATGCATTGGCATATATATATATATATGGAGAGAGAGAGAGAGAGAGAGAGAGAGAGAGAGAGAGAGAGAGAGAGAGAGAGAGAGAGAGAGAGAGAGAGAGAAGAAATACCCAATTATGTAAGCCAAAACATCACAATTTTGCTCTGCCGAAGCACACAGATGTTATACATAATTGACAGGCTTTAGTGGTGAGATGGTTATTTATCCCTTTCTCTTAGGATTTTTTAGTCCTTCCTATCAAAAAAAGTGATATGAGTATGAAGTGTAAAAGAGACAAACTTAATCGTACTTATCACAAACACAAGCCACAAAGCTCACTTGCTTAATTTGTGCATTAAAGTGCTTATTGTTAAGGACATATTTTATGTCGTTGGCTAATCCTTTGACAAAACGCACTTTACTTGTATTTAGATTGATCTAGGATGTGTTTAATACTTCCAAGAACATGTTGTTCAAGTCTAGTATTAAAGCCATGAAGATTGGACCAAGAAACAAGTGAAGAAAAGGTGTTTACTAAAGCTGGATACCTGCTGGACACCTCATGGATACCTGCGGACAGCTGCTCGATAGATGCTATCTATCGAGGTTTAATGAGGCTCGACAGATGCTATCTATCGAGGTTACGGAAATCAGAATTTTCAGATCTGATTTTTGGGCCAAGCTTTTGTATTTGTGTAGGGTTTTTTTTCTCACAACCCTAGACATATATAAGGCATATTTTAGAGGCCGTCTCATAAGAGAATACAAGGAGAACATATGCTAAAGGTGTCCGAAGCCTTATTCTCTCTAAAAGAAGCTACTGCGTCTTTGCGCCTTAGGGTTTTGTAACCAAGGGCTTCTTGATCTTCATTGTTGATGAAGTGAAGAACTTTGCAGCCAACATTCTTCTTTCTTAAGTTGGTGAGTGAGTCACGTACTGGGATTCGTGCAAAGGAGTTAGTCACATACTAGGATTCGTACAAAGGAGTGAGTCACGTACTGGGATCCATGCATCAAAGGGTGGCGTTCATATATTGAAGAGTTCAGAGCTGTAGAAGGTTTCTGCTATGAGTTCATCTACGAGGATTGTAGAGTCTAGGGACAAAGGTTTTGTACTAGATCTGAAACTTCTTTTTACTATAGTGGATTGATTTTCGGGAAGGTTTCCCCCTAGGTTTTTTACTGTGAAACTGGTTGGTTTCATTGGTTTTCCTAGGTCATCATATCTTGCCTTATTTATCTTTCCGCTGCACTTAGTTTTGACATGATATTGATGTTTGTTTGTTTTAACAAGTTTTATGCATAATAAATCTAATTAACAACTTGGGTTTAAAACTTGTTAATTCTATCAACCGGGGTCTAAATTCCCAACACTTATATAAGCTACTAGAGATACAAAGTTTAGAAAACTTTGTTTCAAATGCCATCCAAGGTACACAAGTACCAATATACATATACACCCACTATTTTTGTATTTTTATGATTTTTCAATTTTTATTTTAGTTTTATGAAAAAAAAATAAAGCGAAAACTGAAAGCAACCAAACAAAAACATGAAGACACACATATAGCATAAAACCAGATTGACTCCAAAGCTAGAAAGTAAAACGAACAAGTAATGCATAAACATAAAGGGAGAGAGAGAAAAAGTGACTGAATCACTTTGAGCATTTTTCCTTCCACACCTTGGAAGGACCTTTCCTTTGTGTGAACCTTTGATCTTAAGGAGCGGGGAAAGAATTGAAACCGTTCAAGTTTGAAAGGAACACGAGAGCCTTGAGAAAATCTCCAAGAGGACCTATAGATGGTGGAAACTGACCTTGACCACCAGATGATAACACACTGTTGCTCTGTTGAGTGGCTAACCACTTATAACAATTTGGATGAGTGCATCCCAAAGCTCCACATTGATGACAAAAATGCGGCTTCTTTTGTTGAGACTTTTTTTATTGCTCTTCTTATTCCTATGGTTTCTAGTCTCTTTCTTTTCAACCTTAGGGGGTGCTCCTAGAATAGAATTTCCTTTGTCTAAGTTCTCACTAGCTATTCCAGTTTTAGATTCATTGTTCTCAAAATTAATATTATCAGCAAGTGAGACAAACATAGTTGTACTAGAGGAGACAATATTAGGTGAAGAGAAATCATGCCCCAAACCGGATTTGTCAGAAGCAGCTTCTGAATACTAAGCACCTCATCGAGTTTTGCACTAAAAGTCCTCTCCAATTGAGCTTTGACTTGAAATAACTCCGCTTCAAGTTTCTTGGTCCTTTCAGCTAAGAAATTATTCTCAAATCGCAGTGCTCTAATGGTTTGATTAGCTTCATCAACCTTGGTAGAGAGCACCTCTCGATCTAGTTCCACATCACTCAGCTTCTTAGTGGCCAGCCTATACAATTTCTCATACTTCCTGAAAACTGTTAGGATATATGCCCTTAAATCCTATTTTATGATGCTACGTATGACTTAATGTTGTATTTAATAAAGTTGTTTTATTTTTATTTTTATCTAAAATAATGGTAACATGAATATTTGGACATTATCATATAGTCCATGAGATGCATAGTATGTGATTTATCTGATTTAATCACAGAAGATATAAGTCATAAGTTCTTTGTAAACTCAGAATTTATAGTTCGTAGTCAGTGATGAAATTGGGCATTTCATCTGCGAAGACTATAACATATCAACTAAGATGATTTGTCTTGATCATGGAAGTGGGGACTTCTAGTTGATATGTTGATATATTTTAAGAGTTAAGACATATTGAACTGGACCATGTGAGATTTATTATTCTCCTAATGACTATCAAATGAATAATAAATCTCACAACTTCAATTTGCATGAACTCTTAATCCTGAGAGAATAATGGACCTGATCATGAGGTGTAGGTTGCTTTGATATATCAGGAGTGAGATCTAAAATAATGGTCAAAACCTCAGTATGTTGGGCAGCCACATTTAGTGTTTATGGAACATATATTCTCAAGATGGAATTCATAATTTCTTAACGGAGATACAAAATATTCCCTTGAGATAAGTTTAATGGGTTTGTTATTCATAGAGTTAGGCCTAACCACTTTGGTAAGAAGTTACTAAAGTATATATTTATGAAATTGGATTTCATAAATATATGATGAATAACTTTAAAGGATTAAACCGGGTACTCAAGGATAAGATGTAGTAATTTACAAAGTGGCAGTCTACATTCATGACTTTGTGTTACTATGAATATTTTATGAAGAGGTTGCATGTATAATAAAGTTTTGGGATATAATTTATTAATAAGACCTAGAGTGCAATTATATTTATATAGTTGTATTAAATATAATTAATGGTAACTTTGGACTTGTCAAGAGTTGACGGAAAGCCCAAGGCCCATTGGAGCTAGTGTCTTATTGGTCCCTTTTGGTCCCACTCCAAGCCACACACTAAAGCCCAATTGGAAAGGCCCAATAGGCTAGCCTAATTAAATAATTAGTTAGTTATAAAGGGAGAAACATACAAAATTTTTTATTAAGAAGAGAAAAAGAAAAGGAGAGACATCATTGTGGAATGGTATGTATGTGAGAGTGAGACACACTTTCATTCTCCCTTTGAAAACTGATTGAGAGACCACACATCTTGGGCGTAAAGTGGAATTGGAGTGAAGATTAAAAGTATTCCCAAGTATTTCAATCTTTGGTTTTGAATTTCACCACACCAAGGTACGCTATCTTGTTCTTAAATTCTGAATATAGTGCATGTTATCAATCATGAATGAAATAGATCTTTGTTTGTTGCTTTCGCTACGTGTTTTGCATGAGATACAAAACCAGATTTTCCTACAATTGGTATCAGAGCTAGGTTTTCATATCATGATTATATAATGCGTAATTAAATATTAATGAATGGCTTGAATCTTGTTGCATGGCTTAGCCATCATGTATACGTTAGTTATCTTTATAAGGATTCCATGTAAATCATGTATTTCCTTCAATCCGTGTATATATATATATGAACCCATATAAAGGAAGTGATATTAGGATTGGCTTGAGTGCAAATCCTTGATGGCATGCAATCTACATGTTTTGTATATATATATATATACATATATATATATGTATATATATATATGTATACATATATATATATATATGTATACATATATATATATATAGGTATATATATATATATACGTATACATATATATGTATATATATATATAATATGTAATAATTACATATTACATGTGATAATCCGTATAGTATATTATATTAATATAATATGGATTTTTAAATGTAATAAGGGTTTTTATTACGTTATATATATATTTATATATGTTAATGCTAGTTTAATGAAATTTATTCCTAATGAGATTAGGATTATGTTTTTTACGTGTGTAACATTATTATGGTTCTTGATCTTAAAAACCTTTAATTTAAAATATCTAGTAGGGGAGAGATACAAGGGTTGAATCTCACGGCCTCCATTATCGGTTCATAGTAGTGTGGGTAAACACCTCGTCTTGGCGTATATGCCTTGTGATCCCAAAGGAGGGTGTTTACTTCATAGTACTGCAAGATTGAACTTACCCGTTTAAAGTGAGGGGAAAATTCTGGGTTTGTATCTCATACAAAACACATAGCGGAAGCAACAAACAAGGATCTATTTCATTCATGGTTGATAACGTGCACTACATAAATTTCAGAATTTAAGAACAAAATAGCGTATCTTGGTGTGGAGAAATTCAAAACAAAGATTAGAAGCACTTGGGAACACTTTTAATCTTCACTCCAATTCCACTTTACGCCCAAGATGTGTGGTCTCTCAATCAGTTTTTCAAAGGGAGAATGAAAGTGTGTCTCACACTCTCTCACACACTGTTTCTTTTTCTTTTCTAATCTAATCTAATAAAAATTATGTATGTTTCTCCCTTTATAACTAACTGATTATCTAATTGGGCTGGCCTATTTGGCCTTTCCAATTGGGCTTTAGTGTGTGGCTTGGAGTGGGACCAAAAGGGACCAATAAGACACTAGCTCCAATGGGCCTTGGACTTTTCCGTCAACTCTTGACAAGTCCAAAGTTACCATTAATTATATTTAATACCACTATATAAATATAATTGCACTCTAGGCCTTATTAATAAATTATATCCCAAGACTTTATTATGCACGTAACCCCTTCATAAAATATTCGTAGTAACACAAAGTCATAAATATAGACTGCCACTTTGTAAATTACTACATCTTATCCTTGAGTACCCGGTTTAATTCTTTAAAGTTATTCATTATATATTTATGAAATCCAATTTCATAAATATATACTTTAGTAATTTCTTACTAAAGTGGTTAGGCCTAACTCTCTGAATAACTGAACCCATTAAACTTATCTCAAGGGAATATTTTATATCTCCATCAAGAGACTATGAATTCCATCTTGAGAATATATGTTCCATCAACACTAAATGTGGTTGCCCAACATACTGAGGTTTTGACCGTCACTTCAGATCTCACTCCTGATATATCAAAGCAACCTACACTTCATGATCAGGTCCATTATTCTCTCAGGATTAAGAGCTCATGCAAATAGAAGTCGTGAGATTTATTATTCATTTGACAGTCATTAGGAGAACAATAAATCTCACAGCGGTCCTGTTCAATATGTTTTAACTCTTAAAACATATCAACATATCAACTAGAAGTCTTCACTTCCATGATCAAGACAAATCATCGTAGTTGACACGTTATAGTCTTCGCAGATGAAATGCCCAATTTCATCACCGACTACGAATCATAAATTCTGAGTTTACAAAGAACTTGTGATTTACATCTTCTGTGACTTTTCACATAAATCACATACAATGCATCTCATGGACTATATGATAATATCCCATATTCATGTTACTATTATTTTAGATAATAATAAAATAACTTTATCAATCACAATATTAAGTCATACATCATGTCTTACATAATGTCATACATAATATCATACATAGTATCATACAATAGGATTTAAGGACACTAATCCTAACATAAAGTAGTGTGGAAAAACACCTCGTCTTGGCGTGTATGCCTCGTGATCCCAAAGGAGGGTGTTTTGTTTCATGGTACTACAAGTTTAAACACTATAAAAGGGAGATGAAATGTGGCTACACATGACTCTAGATAATGGTGTACACTAGACTAAGTGTAATGTTAACCTCCCAAAGGAACTATGTCATTATTACTTAAAGGCTAAAGGTAATACGGCATATTGTTAGTATTTGATAAGAGTTATCATGATAGCACTAATAATGAGAATAGTTCTCAACCAATTAATGTGTTTATAATAAACTTGCTACCAAGGAATTATAGACATGGATTGGGTTGTCGTTGCATATATTATTTTATGATTTTATTAAGGTTCCATATTATATGCTTATATGCTAAGTTGATAATGTCCAGTTTACTTATTATATTCATGTTTATTATTTTCATGTTTAAATCATGGCATCATTTAGCCCACTTGTTGCTATTCTTAACCAAAACAAATTGACTAGATCCAACTATGTTGACTGGAAAAGAAATATGGACATTGTTCTTACAACTGAAGAGCACAAATATGTACTTACTCAACCATGTCCTAGCTTTCCTTCATTAGATGCTCCTCTTGAGGAAAAACAGCGATATGATCGTTGGCAAAAATCTAATAAGATGGTCAAGTGCTATATCCTAGCATCTATCTCAAATGTTCTACAACATCAAATGTAGGATGTAGAACTAGCTTCGGACATAATGCTAAGTCTGAAGGAGATGTTTGGTGAGCAAGGCCGTTCTGCAAGGCAAAAAACTATGAGGCAAATTTATAATACCAAAATGGCTGAAGGAAGTTCAGTGAGGGAGCATTGTCTTAGGATGATTGCTAATCTGAACACATTAGAAGTTTTAGGTGCCAACATTGATGGAGAATCCCAAATGGATATGATACTCCAGTCACTACCAAAATCATTCAAGGAATTCAGACTTAATTATAATATGAACAAAAAGATTTATTCTTTGTTTGAATTAATGAATGAATTAGTGGCGGCAGAAGGTATCCTTGGTACTTCTAGTGTTGAAGCCAATGTGGGTGAAGTTTCTACTTCTCAACCTAAGTCAAAAGGCAAGGGTAAGAAGAAGAAGAAGAAGAAGAAGGACTTCACTAAGAAAGATGGTAAACAAATTGCCTTAGAAGTTGCCAACAAAGGAAAGAAAACCAAAGGAAAGTGTTTCCATTGTGGTGAGAAAGGACATTGGAAGAGGAATTGTCCAACATTTAAGACTGCCAAGAATAAGGGTATGAAAAGTTCATTTCTTCTTGAAATATGTTTGGTACAGAATCCAACGGATTCCTGGTGTGTGGATTCAGGTTGTACTAATCATATCTGCAATTCTTTGCAGGGGTTCCAGGAGACCAAAAAGTTGAATAAGGGAGAACTATTTCTTACTTTGGCTTATGGGAGCAGGATTCCGGTTGTAGCTGTTGGAGTGTTTAATTTATGCTTTAAGTCTAGAGTTTTAATATTGGAAGATTGTTTGTATGTACCTAATGTTCGTATGAATTTAATTTTTGCAACTTACTTAGGTAAACATGGATATTGTGTTATCTTGAAAGACAATGTTGTAATAAAGAAGGATAAAGTGTTTATCTGTTCTGACAATATTGTGAATGGTCTTTATATTTTAACTCCTAACAAGCATGAATTATACAATTCTGAATTTGATAGTAGCTCTCGTGTAAAATCATTAAAGAGAAAGTTTCCTTCTACTAGTGATGCATATCTATGATACTTGCATTTGGATCATATTAATTCAAATAGGATTCAAACACTAATCAAAGATGGACTTTTACAGCCCATGGACTTTGATGGATTTCCAGTTTGCAAATTTTGTTTGGAAGGTAAAATGACCAAACGACCTTTTAATGCAAAAGGTAGAAGAGCCCAAGAGTTGCTTGAATTAGTTCGTACAGATGTATGTGGTCCTATGTCAACCCAAGTAAAAGGAGGTTATGAGTATTTCATCACTTTTATGGATGATTACTCAAGATATAGTTATGTGTACCTAATGAGACAGAAGTCTGAAGCCTTTGAAAAGTTCAAAGAGTTTAGGGCTGAAGCTGAAAATCAATTAGGTAAACGCATAAAGGCCATTCAATCTGATCGAGGTGGCGAATACCTTCTTGGGGATTTCAAGGATTACCTAATTCAAAATGAGATTGTCTCCCAATTGACTGCACCTGGAACTCCCCAACAAAATGGTGTAACAGAAAGAAGGATTATGACTCTTTTGGAAATAGTTAGGTCCATGATGAGTTACTCAACTTTACCAGTTTCTTTTTGGGGATATGCACTAAAAACTGCTATGCATATTTTGAATTTAGTTCCATCAAAATCTATTCCTAACACACCTATGGAATTATGGAGTGGGCGCAAGCCTAGTATGAAATATCTCCACATTTGGGGATGTCCAGCACATGTGTTGAAAGAGAAGTTTGATAAGTTGGAAGCTAAAACAGAAGTATGCATGTTTTTAGGGTATTCAAAGGAAACCAAGGGTTATTTATTCTATAATCATAAGGATAACAAAGTGTTTGTTAGAACCCATGCCAAATTTTTGGAAGATGATTATGTAAATAATTTTAATCCTAGAAGTAAAGTTGTTTTGGCTAAAATAGATGAACCTGTAGTTGAACAACCAATGGATGAAACTAGGAATGATGTGGCTGTATTAGATACACCACAAGGTACTATTCATGAGATGTTTGGTACACAAGTGCCTCGTCGTAGTGGGAGAATTACTCGGCCTCCTATAAAATTCATAGATTTGGGAGAAACTTATGAGGCTATTGTTACGGACATTATTTTATGTAATTGGCTCATCCTTTGACAAAACACACTTTACTTGTATTTGGGTAGATCTAGGATGTGTTTAATACTCAAAGAATATGTTATTTAAGTTTAGTATTAAAGCCATGAAGATTGGACCAAGAAACAAGTGAAGAAAATGTGTTTACTAAAGTTGGACACTTGCTGAACACCTCCTAGACACCTGCTGGACAGCTGCTCGACAGATAGCTATCTATCGAGGTTTAATGAGGCTCGACACCTGCTATCTATCGAGGTATCTATCGAGGTTACGAAAATCAGAATTTTCAGATCTGATTTTTGGGCCAGGCTTTTGTATTTGTGTAGGGTTTCTTTTCTCACAACCCTAGACATATATATAAAGCTTATTTTAGAGGCCATCACATAAGAGAATACAAGGAGAACATATGCAAAAGGTGACCGAAGCCTTATTCTCTTAGAAAGAAGCTACTGTGTCTTTGCGCCTTAGAGTTTTGTAACCAAGTGCTTCTTGATCTTCGTTGTTGATGAAGTGAAGAACTTTGCAACCAACATCTTCTTCTCTAGTTGGTGAGTGAGTCACGTACTGGGATTCGTGCAAAGGAGTGAGTCATGTACTGGGATCCATGCATCAAAGGGTGGCATTCATATATTGAAGAGTTCAGAGGTTCTGAAGCAGTAGAAGATTTCTGCTGTAAGTTCATCTACAGGAATTGTAGAGTCTAGGGACAAAGGTTTTGTACTAGATTTGAAACTTCTCTTTACTATAGTAGATTGCTTTTGGGAAGGTTTCCCCCTAGGTTTTTTTACTGTGAAACTAGTTGGTTTCATTGGTTTTCCTGGGTCATCATATCTTGTCTTATTTACTTTTCCACTGCATATTATTTGTGACATGATATTGATGTTTGTTTGTTTTAACAAGTTTTATGCACAATAAATCTAATTAACAACTTGGGTTTAAAACTTGTTAATTCTATCAACCAGGGTCTAAATTTCCTAACAGCTATCTCAGAAGAGGCTGAATCAGATCCTTACACTTATGATGAAGCAATGAATGATATAGGTGCACATCATTGGGTCCAAGCTATGAAATCTGAATTGGATTCTATGTATTTCAATCATGTATGAGATCTTGTAGAAGCACCTAACGGCATTAAACCTATTGGTTGCAAATGGATTTACAAGAGAAAGAAAGGGATAGATGGAAAGGTTGAAACCTTTAAAGCAAGACTAGTGGAGAAAGGGTATACACAAAAAAAAGGTATTGATTATGATGAAACTTTTTCGCCAGTAGCCATGCTTAAATCTATCAGAATTCTCTTATCCATTGCTGTTCATTATGATTATCCGATTTGGCAAATGGATGTCAAGACTACATTTCTTAATGGCAATCTTGAAGAAGAAATATACATGTTGCAACCGGAAGGTTTCATAGCAAAGAACCAAGAGCATATGGTATGCAAGTTGAAAAGGTCCATTTATGGACTTAAACAAGCATCTAGGTCATGGAACATCAGATTTGATCAAGCAATCAAGTCATTTGGTTTTGAACAAAATCTTGATGAACCATGTGTGTACAAAAGACATCAAGACAAAGTAGTGATGTTCCAAGTGCTTTATGTTGATGATATTCTACTCATTGGGAATGATGTAGGAGTAATGTCATCGGTTAAAGTTTAGTTGTCAAGCCAATTTGATATGAAGGACTTGGGTGAAGCTAACTTTATTCTAGGGATCAAACTTTGGTGAGATCGCAAGAATAAGATGTTAGGCTTATCACAAACTGGATATATAGATAAGGTTTTAGGACGGTTTAGCATGCAAAACTCCTAGAAAAGATTGCTTCCTTTTAGACATGGAGTTCCTCTGTCTGACGACCAAAGGCCTAAGACTCAAGAGGAAGAAAATATGATGAAACAAGTTCCTTATGCTTCTACAGTGGGAAATCTCATGTATGCCATGCTTTGTACTAAACCAGATATTTGTTATTTAGTTGGCATGGTCAGCCGATATCAATCAAATCCAGGACCAAAACATTAGCAAGCGGTAAAGCATATTCTCAAGTATCTATGGAGAACGAGAAATTATATGCTTGTTTACCATAGTGAGGATTTGATTCCCATTGGCTATACAGATTCAGATTTTCAGTCTGATCTAGATTTCAAAAAATCCACGTCAGATTGTGTTTTCACCTTGGGAGGTGGAGCCATAAGTTGGAGGAGTGTTAAGCAATCTTGTATTGCGGACTCCACCATGGAAGCTGAATATGTTGCTGCTTGTGAAGCAGCAAAGGAAGCTGTTTGGCTCAAAAAATTCCTTTCTGATCTTGGTGTTGTGAGAATGGAGCAAGTTCCTATCACATTGTTTTGTGACAATAGTGGAGCGATTGCTCAATCCAAAGATCCAAGGAATCACAAGAAAGGAAAGCACATTGAGAGGAAGTACCACATCATTCGAGACATTGTTGCTCGTGGAGATGTCGTGGTAGCAAAGATTGAAAGTGCAAAGAATCTAGCGGATCCCTTTACCAAGGCCTTGCCCCAAAGGACTTTCGAGTCACATTTGGAGGAAATGGGAGTTAGATTAGTGCACAATAGTCTTTAGTGCAAGTGGGAGATTGTTAAGATGTATGTCATTAAATCATATTGTATGATACTATGTATGACTTAATGTTGTGTTTAATAAAGTTGTTTTATTTTTATTTTTATCTAAAATAATGGTAACATGAATATTTGGACATTATCATATAGTCCATGAAATGCATAGTATGTGATTTATGTGATTTAGTCATAAAAGATGTAAGTCACAAGTTCTTTGTAAACTCAGAATTTATAGTTTGTAATTGGTGATGAAATTGGGCATTTCATCTGCGAAAGCTATAACGTACCAACTAAGATGATTTGTCTTGATCATGGAAGTGTGGACTTCTAGTTGATATGTTGATATGTTTTAAGAGTTAAAACATATTGAACTGGACCGTGTGAGATTTATTATTCTCCTAACGACTGTCAAATGAATAATAAATCTCACGACTTCTATTTTCATGAACTCTTAATCTTGAGAGAATAATGGACCTGATCATGAGGTGTAGGTTGCTTTGATATATCAAGAGTGAGATCTAAAATAATGGTCAAAACCTCAGTGTGTTGGGCATCCATATTTAGTGTTGATGGAATATATATTCTCAAGATGGAATTCATAATCTCATAACGGAGATACAAAATATTCCCTTGAGATAAGTTTAATGGGTTTGTTATTCAGAGAGTTAGGCCTAACCACTTTGGTAAGAAGTTACTGAAGTATATATTTATGAAATTGGATTTCATAAATATATGATGAATAACTTGAAAAGATTAAACCGGGTACTCAAGGATAAGATGTAGTAATTTACAAAGAGACAGTCTACATTCATGACTTTGTGTTACTGCGAATATTTTATGAAGGGGTTGCATATATAATAAAGTCTTGAGATATAATTTACTAATAATGCCTAGAGTGCAATTATATTTATATAGTGGTATTAAATATAATTAATGGTAACTTTGGACTTGTTAAGAGTTGACGGAAAGCCCAAGGCGCATTGGAGCTAGTGTCTTATTGGTCCCTTTTGGTCTCACTCCAAGCCACACACTAAAGCCCAATTGGAAAGGCCTAATAGGCCAGCTCAATTAGATAATTAGTTCGTTATAAAGGGAGAAACATATAGAATTTTCTGTTAAGAAGAGAAAAAGAAAAAGAGAGACATCATTGTGGAATGGTGTGTATGTGAGAGTGAGACACACTTTCATTCTCCCTTTGAAAACTGATTGAGAGACCACACATCTTGGGCGTAAAGTGGAATTGGATTGAAGATTAAAAGTATTCCCAAGTACTTCAATCTTTGGTTTTGAATTTCATCACACCAAGGTACGCTATTTTGTTCTTAAATTCTGAAATTTACATAGTTCATGTTATCAATCATGAATGAAATAGATCCTTGTTTGTTGCTTCTGCTATGTGTTTTGTATGAGATACAAAACCAGATTTTACAAACAAAAACCTTGTACAACTTATCATAGGCTGTATGGATGTCAACTTGATCGTCCATTTTCTCAAATTTGGATTCCACCAAGTCCTCCTCTTCATCCACTACTGCTACGATTTCCTCAGTAGGATCCACTTTGGCAATGAAAGCACTCAAGATTCCCTCATCATCACTGTCATCTAACTCAGTCTCAAGCATGGTATTACTCAAGGTAGCAGCAAGAGCCTTGCTTTTCGCAATTGAATTGAGATATGTTGGACATTCTTATTTCATGTGTCCAAAACCTTAACACCCGAAGCACTTTAGTTTAGAGGGAATAGTATACTGATCGTCATCTTTAACATCTTTCTTCCCTCTTTCTTGACTTTTGAATTGAGGAGAACTAGATTGCTTTCTATCCTTGTCAAAACCTTTCACATTGGCATTCTTCATGAACTTCTTGAACTGCCTAGTGATGTAGGACTTCATCTTGGAATCTTCATCATCTAAAGACTCATCAGTTTCATTGCTTTTGGCCTTCAGTGCCATACTTTTATTTTTGGTTCTTTTCCCAATTCTAGTCAAACCCAATTCATAGGTTTGTAAGTTGCCAATCAACTCCATCAAAGGAATGGATTCAATGTCCTTCGATTCTTCAATCACTGTTATCTTGGCCTAAAATATCTCAGGAAGAAATCTGAGCACCTTTCTCACAACCTTGGATTTGGGAATAGTTTCCCCAAGATTTAAGGCTGAGTTGACTATGTCCCTAAGTTGACTATGTCCTTGAGTTTGGAATAGAACTCATCGAATGACTCATCCTCCTCCATCTTGATCTCCTCAAAGCTTGTAGTAAGCCTTTGAAGCTTGGAATCTTTAACGGCCTTAGTTCCTTCACAGGTTGTTTGGAGAATGGTCCATGCTTCCTTTGTAGTCAGTCGAGGATATTTTCTTAAACTCTTCATTCGTGACTACACTGAATATGGCATTTAATGCTCTGCTGTTGAAGTTTTCCGCTTTGATCTTTGTATCATCCCAATCAGCCGGCGCTTCTTTTGGCTTAGTCCAGCTAATTTTCACAGCTTGCCACACTTTCTCATCTAAAGACTACAAGAAAGTTCTCATGTGTACTTTCTAGTATACATAATTAGTGCCATTAAATAAAGTATGTATAATAAGAGACTGTCCTCTATCCATGACAAACAGGGGTCAATGGATCACACATCAAAGATTAAAACCTCATCAGAGTGTGTCTGCTCTGATACCACTTGTCAGACCGTGAGCTGTGTCATTCCACCTCAAAACTAATTTGTGATGAGAAAAACAAACTCAAATCTTTTATGTGTTTCGACATCACACCACGCGAGCTTGTTTTTAGAGTAGTTGTAGGGAGTCAAATTGTGGTCCTCCTAACAATCCCTCCCTTATAATGACACTCTCGTTACTCGAACCCATGACCTTGGCTCTGATACCACTTGTTGGGTAAAAATGAATTGACCCCTTGCAAATTAATTAATTTCTCAAATTAATTAATTAGTTAAATTACATGCAATAGCGTGGTAGCATAAACAAATCACCAAATAACTAAATGCAGCGAAAAATAAATTTGACACAGGTGATTTGTTTACAAATGAGAAAACCACCAAGGCAAAAACCCAACCAAGTAAATTTAAGGCTACCACTCCCGAGAATCTACTATTATCAATCACAAGCGGTTACAAGTACAAGGAATCTTACCAAACCCTTTGGCCTATCCCAAAATACCAACCTACAATTGAACCCTTACCTCAAGATGGCAGAAAGAAGAATTGAAAATTAGTCAAGCTCAACTGATCGAAGAGAAGCCTCGACTAATTGAACTGCGATTTGTAGAATTTTAATTGAAGCCTAATAGCCCGCAAAAATATTTAAGGTTTAAGTCTAACACTACTAGGTATAAAAGGAAAACCCTAATACACGTTTTTTTTTTTAAGTCTTGAGAGTTATTCCTGTGAAATCTGTGAGGTTCTGTACCTTCTACCTCTATCAAGTATATAACGGAGATCAAATTCACATTGCTAGTACTAGTGGAATAAAGTTGTAGCCAAGCCTTCAGCTATCAAGTATACTGAAGATCAAGGCATGAATAGGTGGTTCATGTGAGAACAGATCCAGATCAAGGATGTTTGTGGAGTTCAGAACTCAATTTGGTTACTATGTTAGGTTTACTATGAATTGGTATTCTTGATTGTACATCTCAATTTGATATAGTGGATTGTTCTATTGGGATAGTTCCTCCTAGGTTTTTTTTATCTTAAAACGAGTTATTTCATTGATTTTCCTGAGCCATCACATCTTGTGTCATTTAGATTTATACGGTGTATATTACATATGATGAACATTTAACTTAGATCTGAATAATTAACTTAAATAACTGTTTGGCTAATAAATTAGGTTAAACATATTGTGTTTTTCAGGGGTCTAAATCCTAATGGGAAGAAATTTGGTACTAGGTCCCATATTGTAAGATAGGTTTTTGGCTTAGGTTCGGACCTAGAAAGCATCTGAGATGGGGAACTCAAGTCATTGTCATCAACCCAGTTAAAAGGTACGTACTGCCACTCCTTAACCAACATTGGAAAACAAGTTATTCAACTAAACATTTTCTTCGCTTTTTTCTTTTTTGGTTGACGAGAGAGAAGGGAAGGAGGGGCTTTGAAAACAAAACAACTTATTGAAATCGATAATACGTTTGGCCCGTAGCATTCTACGATATGAGAAAGAAAACCCGGGTGTCAACCTGGATCCAAAAGCATAAAGACATTTGTATAAGTCAGCTTTGAGCCTTCGGCATAAAAGTTGCGGCCCAGTTAGATTCTCAATGTATGCAGAGAAAGAGTGCAAAAAATCAATCAAAGTAACTAGACAAGTTTTCAATACCAGAAAGGATGGTCAGCATGGACCCTGGGGCAACTCTTTTTGTGGCTAATACAGTCGACGGCTATCTGAGAATCAGAATGAATAATAATCTTCTCGTACGCAATTTCGGACTTCAACTATACCTATCATCTCTGCCATCCATGTACCCAAATAGTCTATCATAGAAATTGTATCCCAACCAATTTCTGCCTCAAGTCTGGGCCTGCCTCCACGATCTCTAATAATATAAGAAACACCCTCATATTGGCTTTGAAGAGCTTTTACAATTCAAGCAAATGACATGATCCGGTGGGGAAAGTTAGTTGCATATTTTGGTTCAATTAGAGTTGGAAAATGAATTCTTCTCTGATGGAACTGGTAAATAGAGCTACATAACTAAGTCAACTCTAAAATGGACAGATATGAATTAGTATATAGCACAGCGTTTGGATGAGTTTACCTTCATTGACTTTTTAATTTATTTAGTTTATTTTTATAAAAGTACAATTGCACCTTTAATAAAATTATTATTATTCTCTAAAATGTGATGCGGGAAAAACCATTTTCATTATCAATTTCATAACTTGTGATTTTATACAATTGTGAGTGACACGAAAAGTTGTGAGATTTTGAGTAATCAATGAAAAGTTGTGAGTTGGACAAGTCAGTAGTTAATAGAAAATGTCGACAACTAATAATGTCATAAGTTAACAAATTATAAAATTAAGTGTATTATGAGTGTATCTTTAGAATTATTGACATTATATATTTCTTTTGAAGATAAAATAAGCTCATAACGAAGGTAGTGCCATACCACAACTTGGACGCGAGCCTTTCCCAGGCTTTGGAGTCATTTCCTTTGGTCCGCCTCTCTCTCTCTCTCTCTCTCTCTCTCTCTCTCACTTTTGTTTTTACAAATTTATGTCGTGTCAGCTGGTTCATCAATAATTTTACATCAACACACTGTCCATGACACATATGATTGCAAGTATTTTTATGAAACTTTTATGAGCTTCCATTAAATATTGATGCTCATGGGAAAAGGTGGATGTTTGACTAAGAATGATGCATACAATTAATTTCCAATCCTACAAGCTCGTACGGGTTTTGTTATTTGTTTTTGGTAATCTGTATATTTGAAGTTCACTACTTGAAATGTGGAGTGGACCACCTTAAGTTATCACGCACACTTTTATAAGATTTACAGATATTTGGGGCATGGTCTGCATGCTTGCTTGGCTTGGCCTTTTGCAAATAGTATTTCCAAGGTCATTCAATTCAAGGCCTAGCTAGAAGTAGAGTGGTCCACGAATCACCTGATTATAACGCGTCGCTATTTATTTTTTTGAAGATGTAAACAGAGTTGCATGTGGCCCAGCTCTTCGTTGGAAAAATAAATGAAAAAAAAAAAAAAAAGTTTGTATTTGTAAGATGTCCAAAGTACTAAAGGTTGCCTAGCTATATCTTTAGATTGTTCATGACACAAGTTTGTCAAACTCCATCTTGTGAAAAACTTAAATACTTCGAAGTCGAACACAATCTATGATACTCCACTTGATAGTTTACTATATCATGTCTTTAAGCTTATATATGCTTGGTCAGCTCAGTTGGAGATTTTCTACAGTTTACTAGTCAAATGGGCTTAGCCTAACTAGTCTATATGGAATATCTCCATTTTTAAGAGTCATCTATTTTCATTTCGATTAATTGCTACAAGAGACAAATAATAATATAAAGGAAATGAAATTGGAATTACTTCTGTTGTTATTGATTGAAAACGACCATGTCTACGATCAATGAATTAGGAAGTTCCAAAGAATAGAACAAACATATTTGTGGGGTCGAGTGAGTCGTGAATCCTAGCTTAGATCACAAAAACCCTAGTAATTAGAATTTGATAGTAACACTTCCATGATACATGGCAATCTCAGGGTATTATCCTACCTAGGAGGCCTTAAGTTACATCCTTGTGTTGTGGACCATAATCTTTAGTATAGTATAGTATATAGTATAGTTTTACCCTTCTCAAGTGTGATAACTACGTCTGCTAGGCAAGCCTTGTCATGATCGTCCTTAAGGCATATAATAAATGCCATCTTTGTCATATAAATGGCTTTGGAAGTGGTTTACTTTAATGATAGAAGATGTGCAAAAGGACATGAGCATTTGATTGCAATGCATATCTCTTCTGGTAAAACTTAATATCGATCATATAACTATTTTATGCATTTGAGGATATCATTGGACATGGTACTACTAGTTGTAAGAGCAATAGACCTAGCTAGCCCCCTTGAGTAAAGGCAAAACTAAGGCAACGTCCCTCTCATTCCCTCTTCTCTCAACCAAACCAAATGAAACTACCAAATACCTAAGCCTCTCTCCACCCCCACACTTCCTCTTTTTAAAGTCACGAGACCCACTGTCCCTTTGTTCTTTCAATTTTCATATAGAGAGAGAGAGAGAGAGAGAGAGAGAGAGAGTTGTTGAGTCCAGAGGGGGCTGGCAGAGGAACTGATAGAGAACTTTCAAAGCTCTTTTTCTACCACCATCACTCAACTAGCCTCTATATTGCAGTCTCAAACTGAAAGTCTTATAATTCTCTAAAAGCTTTACTTATCTTCCTATCTGGAAGATTATTTACCTCTCCTATTTCTATCTGTCTTTCTCTGTCGGTACCATGTAGGTCTTCCCCACAACCCCTTAACATTTTTTGTTTCTAATTTATCTTCTTCTCAAGCTACCTCATGTTCTACAACACACTTTTAAGTTTTAACTCTCTCTTTCTTTTTTAACCTTTACTCTTTGTTCTTTTTCAGGAGACCTGAGGGGAACCCCTTAGACCTCAACAACTTGCCTGATGATTCTAGAGATCATGGTAAACAGCTCTTTGACGACAGCTCCTCCTCTGGTATACAACTATTTTTTTCGTTCTACAATTAAAGAGAAAATATATACCTATATCTTCCTCATTTTTTTTAGCAACATAATCAACACAAAACTTTATTAGGAAGTGAGAGGAAAAAGAACCAAAACAAAAACAAAAAGCATATGGTTTCTTCAAGTTTTGAAAGGGAAAGATTTTTCCACAACTTTTAAATGCTTGGATGTATAGCTATGAAAGGGTGCATAATTACCTTTTAACTTTCCTCTTTTTTCTTTTCCTTCTCCAGTTTGAAATGAAATACATCAAAATATGAAAAAAAAAGAAAAAAAAAGAAGGTGAATTATAAAGAGCTAAAGAATATTGGGTTCAAAATTATTTTTTTGGTATCATTCATGGATTTGGGGAGATTAGGGTTCGGCTTTTAGGGCTAACTGGCAAAGAAGAAGGGTCTCATCCAAGTTGCTTTAATTGGTTGTTTTTGTTGCAGGCTATAGGAAAAAGAAAAGCGGCGGAAAGGATGGAAAAGACGAGTGTGGGAAGGTCTATGAATGTAGGTTTTGTTCCCTCAAGTTCTGCAAATCTCAGGCCCTTGGGGGACACATGAACCGCCACCGCCAAGGCAAAGTCTTTTCTAATGAGTCTACTTTCCTTTTCATTCAGCAAAGTTTACAGCTAGCTCCCTAGTAAACAAGTATTATTATTATTATTATTATTATATTTTAGCAAACGGGTCACTGCTTGTTAATGATTTGGTCATGAAGCGTGGTCATGTCAATCTTTAGGGAAAACAAAGTTGGGTAGTGCTTTTGTTTTTTGCTGAAATTCTTGGTGTGAGAGATGTTGGATTTGATTTGATTTGTGTGTTTTGGATGGTCAGAGAGGGAGACAGAGACACTGAATCGGGCTCGTCAACTGGTCTTCAGTACCGATAACCTAGTCGGCCAAGGCGCCTCTCACCTAGGGTACGTTTTTTTATTATATTATAATGCACCATTGCCTCCATCTTTCGCCTTCATAACCTCTTCCTCCTCCTCTTTTCTTCTTTTATGACAACTTTTAACTTTCAGTAGAAACTATAGACAAATCATATCACTCATAATCTCATATGCAATTGCTATCTTGAACTACAAAATAAGTTACCCACTTGATTAATTTGATCAAACAATTAGAAAGCTTTATGTTATTTTTCACGTTTTAGACTACAAGATGAAAAGCCCATTTTAATTTTTTTTAGTTGTTCAGCAACAAAAGTGCCATACCATACTTTATTTCATCCATATCAACAGCAATCCATCACTCTACTAATACTGTTGTTACTTCTTGTTGTTCAAGTAAACTAATTAAGAATACTTTTGATATTCTGATTGTCATATAGCTGCTGCCAACCAATCACACCAGGAGGGTATCATCAAGCTGCAGGCAACATTGGAGACCCAATAATCCCTCTCAGATACCCAAGATTCTTCTCTGGTTCTCCATCGAGTCACTTACCAGCACCACCGGCTCCACCACATCCCCAAACACCACAACCACCTCAACCATATTTATACAGCTCTCCGTCACGCCCCATGTCTTTTCCTACACCTTATCCTCAACATCCAATGAGTGATTACTATGTTGGTCATGTTCTTAGCAGTAACCAACAGTACAGTCATCCAAATCTAAACTATGCACCAGACTCTAGTAGTTACACTTGCATTGGTGCACCAGTTGGACAAGGTTTTGCACCAGGAGGTAGCAGCAGGAGCTCAGAATTGGTGGGAGGAAGTGGTGTTGGTGGTAGTGGTAGAGATGGGTCACTGCACAATCAAGAGGAGGGATTGAATTGGGGACGAGGCTATGCAGGGACACAGCAACGTTTGGATCCTCCATCATCGATCAATCGGTTTCAAGATGGGTTCTAGAGAGATTTTTAGAGAGATAGTTTGAAGAACTATTAATCTACATTGACACGCCACCCACCACAAAGACAAACACAGAGAAAGAAAGAAGAGAGAGAGAGAGAGACAGAGAGAAAGAGAGAGACTTAACAAGCTGACAGATGGGGTCATGAAAGGAAGGAGAGAGGTTTTTGGATTTTCTACAGGGATTGAGACAGCTTTTGAGCTCATGTATATGCTCAGCTACTTTGGCTTGGAGCTGTATGGGGATTGAAGGGGGTTTTGTATTGGTTTGTACAAGCCAACTGTGATGAAAAAGGAGGAACTAGACCTGGTGGGACAAGAAGTTAGATATGAACTGAAAGTTCCCAAACCCTTTTTGCGTTTGGAGTTCGTTTTGCATGGCAACAGTTTGTTTTTTTTTTTTTTAATTAATTAATTCTCTTTTATTTAATACATTTATTATTTATTATTATTTTTAATTATCTTTGACCAGGAGAAAAAGAGAGGGTTTGGGGGAGATTGGTTCTCTCTCCCAAACAAAAATTGGGATCTTCTGGTTTCTCGAAACATTTATGATTATTGTGTCATAGATGCTTGCATAATAGGGCAATGACCTAGAGAGAAATTGCATTTCCATTCGGTACCTTTTGCCAAAAGTTTCCTGACCAGAAACATCAAATCTATCAATAAAAGTCTGTAAGAGCTGTGCAATTCTTCTTTAATTTTTTCACAACAATAATAGCTACATATAACTGAAAGCAAAATATTGCTCGTATAAAATAATGGAAAAATATTAATTTTCTCATCTTCTCCTTATTTTGGTGTTCCCTTTATAAAATCCTTAACTAAGAAATTGATTAGAAGATATCTTTTTCTTATTTGCAATATTCTTCGTTTGGACAAAATTCCTAAGCAATTTTACTAATAATACATCAAAGTAGAAGAGAATGTTGTTTGCCAACAAAACTTTTTGCTACTATGAATTGATTAAGTCAAGTGAGATCCACCGCATTAATTTATTTCATGTCTCCTTTTAGCTTTGTGTCAATCCTGGCAGATGAAGTGAATGTAGCAATAAGATAACTATAGCTTTGCACTTCACTTTCTATAGGTTAATCTAGAGTTGTCCAACATAGACATTGACGTGAGAAATCTGTCTGACCCAAAGCCACCTGAACCAAAACTCACTCAATCTGAGCTGTGTGGCGGGTTTGCGTCAAGAACACATAGCCTGATTGGCGGGTCAATTGGTAGTTTTCACTGTCAGATATCCGATTGGATTGATCCGGCCAAAGATCTACCGTTCTCATCCTCCTCCCGTTGCCATGATTCATATTGTTTATTTAATCATGTTGTCAATATTCATAGTTTTGGTGAGATTTTTCGCTTAATATTATGAATATCTGTTTGTTCTGTTTAGACTCCTTAAACTAGATTGTTTAACTTAATATATTAACCAAGTAATTACTTATGTTAATTATTCAGATCTAGGTTAAATAATAATAAATCATATCATGCATAGCAGCCGAAAAGTAAATAACTCAACGATATGAATTGTTTTAATGTAAAAACCTAGGAAGATTTAACCTAGCAATCATCAAGGTAAAGCAAATCCACTATAAGAGAATTGAAGTTTTTGCAATCAAATTTAACCATAAATCTATTGCTACCTCAAGTTGTAATTTACTAACATGACCACATGCAAACTCTGAATCCACGAACTCCTTCTCTCCTTGGATTTACTGCAACACAAGCATCCACGCTTGTGACTTTGAGATCCCGCTCAAAGGTTTCAGATCACCCTCAATTGTTAATCTTTTTAGTAGCAACTAGGTTCTACCACGGTTTGATTGTAGATTTTTCTCCTGTAGACGTTTGTGTAGTTAAAAGATACAAAACCTCTCAAATCTCACAAAAAGTAACACACAAGTCTTCCAAAATTCTGAAAGACGGAGCTAGGGTTTCCTTTTTATATGTGGACAAGTTAGATTGAAACCCTAAAAATTTTTACGGGCTTGAGTCTGATTTAAAAATCTACAGAAATTCTTTTTCTACGATTATCAATCAATATGGCCTAATTCTCGATCAATCGAGCTTGGCAAATTCTAACTCCTCTTTTCTGCAGTCAACTCGAACTTGAAGCTTGAAATATACACCTTTGAGCATTGTCTAATACATAGACTAGACATGTTTTGTTCTCGGCTTGCCAACAGATACAAAATATGATTCTAAACATTTAATCCTAAATCTTTAGAACCTAACAATCTCTCCTTTGGCAATCCGTGACAAAGCACACATACAAAATGAATTGCTCAAATCAAGCATCAGCCTTAATACAAAGTATTGCCCTAATACAATTCTAACACAACTACTAACTTTAGTTACTAGTATTGACAGCAGCTGTTGAAAGAATTAACTTGTAAATTCCTGAAACACTAAAACAAACCGTAAACGCATGTGTGGAAAATACAGCAAAAATCCAATAAATAAAAACTAAACTTGAATTCACAAAACTTAAGAGATAGGCAGAATATCAAATGAAGAAACATCAAATATACTATCATAGTCAATGAACCACCAATGTTTATGAAACAAGAACAATAACACTACACAAATATGCATGAAAATAAAAAATTATCATCAGCTCAAAACACAACTCCCCCTTAAGTACAAAAACTCCCTACTCCCCCTAAATAAAAGAACTCTTAAAGCCCTAAAACCTACTCCCCCTTTTTGTTACGAATTGCCAAAGGCAACCATCAAGCTTCAGAGGGGCGGAGGAGGTGGAAAAACACTCCTATACTAAGCAAAATCAGCTCTCAAGGTAGCCACCTCAATAAGTAACTCATCAAGAAGCTATCCATGAGTTGCCTGAGTAATCATAAAGGACTCCATCATGGCACAGAGTGAGAGAGGAGAGATAATTGTAAGGTCAATAGCATCATCATCACTGGAAGGATCCACAGCAGTAGTAGGATCCACATGTATCTCTTCAGCAGCAGGCATAGCACTAGAGGCAGGAGCTATAGTAGAAGTTTCACCTCTTGATCTTTTTGAAGTCCCAGTGCTTGGTTAAGCACTCTTCATCTGAGCCTATCACTATCTAAGAAAAGTGGCTCTTATAGGGGTAGAGATATGAACTAACTCTAGAGGAGGAAAATCTGATAACCCTAGAAATTTGAAGATGCTATATATATACACAGGAAAAAACAGCTTTTGTGTTTTACACTTACTCCTATAAATATCAACAATAGTTTGAATAAAAAAAGAAGGAAAGTGCATAGATTCATCAGTAATGAGAGCATAAAGGAATGTACACTTATCTATAGGAACAGTATGAACATGAGAGATATGATAGATGTTATGGTAGGATATCCTTAAATAAAGATAGTTAAGCTCAATAAACTCACATGAGTTTATTCTTGATTCAGATCCCCAAGAAACTGACCTACCATAGAGCAATGACATGATATCATCTACATGAGGAAACTCAATGTATAGATATGTGGGTTTATGAACTAAAGGTACACCTAGAGCTTTGAAAACTATTTGTTTAGTAATCCTAAACTCTTTACCTCTAATCCAAGAAGTCAAATAATGACCACTTGTAACCTTAGAATAAAAAGAGAGATTGGAGTAAAATTCTCTAATCAAAGCAGCAGCAAGAGGATCAGACACATCACATAAGGAAACCCAATTCCTAGACACTAGATTCCTACGTATAGAATGATCTAACTCACATAAAACAATCTCTCTCTCTCCCCATATAGACCTATACTTGGTTAAAGTCTCATAAACTTCCTTAGTCTTAGCAGAAAGAAAGCTAACCCTATCAACCAAGGGAGAGGTAGAAGAAGATGAAACAGTGTTTCTATTTGCTTTGGTTTTAAATTTCCTACCAACCTTAGGAGCCATGTCTAAAGATAAAACAAAAGACAAACAAAAACCAAGGGCAAACTGCATTAGATTGAGTTAGAGACAGGATAACATGAAATTTTTGAAAAACTATATGATGTATGTCACTAGTACACAAATGATGCATGATCCAATACTCTAAAACAGTTCAATTTCATCTTAATTTTGAAAATTGACCAAGAAAATTAGAAATTTATCAAAAACCCCAATTTTGAAAAACCTAACTTTCAAAAATTCATATATTGAGCAATTGAACAACACAACAAGTATAAAACATGTTGGAATCACTCAATTAAGCAATATCAAGAGTCAATTTTAATCAATTTGGCCTAATTGAACAAAATCCCCAATTCTCTCAAGAACACATAAACCCTAATTTTGAGATTTTTGAAGAAATCATGAAACATGTTTATATGATGCATGAACAAAAACCCATCAAAAAAATTGGATCAAAATACTCAAAATAATCAAAAACCCTAAATTTTATTTGATTCGAAAATTTTGAAATTTTTTATGAAAAATGCAAAGGGTAAAAGAGTCTTACCTTATATTAAGAAAGAAAACCTTTGAAAGTTTGACTCAGAAAAAGATATAAAAAAAATAAGTAAGAAAGGATCGAGAGAGGGATCAAAGAAGAAGACAAAAACATGAAGAACATCTAATCTGATTCCTATTTGTTTTTTTTTTTTTTAAAGAGTCTTGATCAGTTGAGAGGAATCGAGACAGGAATCGAAAATCATTTAAAAATAGATCCGACTGATTGAGAGAAATCGGAGGGGGATCAAGACAACCTGAGAGTTTTAGCCTTAAAACTGGATTTTTCTTTTTTTTCTTAATCGGTCGGAAAACAGGTTCGATTGATCGAATTTTGAAGATACGGAAATTTTGAAAAACCTGAAAAATTTTCTGCATAAACATTAATGGTAAACCAATTTTTATGATATGAGATGCATGTTTATGATTTCAAATGTTTTACAAAAACAATCTTTCCAAAAACAATTTTCAATCCTAAGCAAATTTCATCAAACATTTCTTTCCTCACACCCCCAAAATGTATTAAACAATCAAGAAGTTAAATCTTGGATGGCCACAAAAATTAACACTCAATCACATGTACAAAGTTTAACAAGACTTGCTTATGGTGTGTGCAACTAGTAAGTGTATGAGTTACCCAAAAGGTGATAAGTAGATGAAAAATAAGCATAATTTATATATTATCAATCACATAAGTTTGAAAGTGACTATCACCTAAAGAATTATATCATATAACTCTCACATCTCCTAGAAAACATGTTTACAACCAAGCAAAATTAATTTTAGTTTATTTTTATATCTTTCTTTTCTTTTTCTTTTGAAGCATATATTTCTTTGTTTTTCTTTTTGCTTTTTGCTTCATTTATTTATTTTGATAGCAACACCTTAAATATTTTTTTGTGCAAGTGCTACAACTTACCAAGTACGACTTTTATGATTTGTACACAAGAGTTCATGATTCACAAGTAATAGTGGTGAGATGATTATTTATGTCTTTTTCCTAGGATTTTTTAGTCCTTACAATCAAAAGAATGTGATTTCAAAATCAAGAGCATGTGTTTAAAAACCATGAACAACTCACATAATATAAGCACTACATAGCACAAATTAGCAAGATGCAAAAAAATAAATAAATAAATAAAGCTCATCAAAGCTGAACAAGGTACACAATCATGAAATGCAAGTTTCATAGGCCAACCTCAATTACACATCTTGAAGATGTATAATACAAAACTTTTTTTTTTCTGATTTTTTTTATTTATTTTTAAAAAAAAATTGAAAAACATAAAAAATAAAATAAAACCTATAATAAAATGCATGAATGTAATGCAAATGCAAACCCTAATGAAAACCAGTTTTGGTCACGAGAGATTGAAATAATTAACACAAGGACCATGGAAGTCATAGGTGACTAGGGACATATCATTACACCTGTCACTTGACGGAGAGACTCAAACTTGCTTCTATCAAGTGGTTTGGTAAAGACATCAGCATTCTAATGCTCAGCAGGAATGTACTCAAGAGTAACAACTTTCCTTTCAACAAGATTCCTAATGAAGTGATATCTAACCTCTATATGTTTGGTTTTAGAATGTTGTACTGGAGTCTTAGAGATATCAATAGCACTAGAATTATCACAATGGACAACCATAGTTTCCTGTGATAGACCATAATTACCTAAAAGTTTCTTCATCCAAAGGAGTTATGAACAACAACTTCTAGCTGCTATATATTCTGCTTCTACAGTTGACAAAGAGACAAAATTTTACTTTTTACTCATCCAAGCAACCAAGTTGGTTCCAACATAAAAACACCCATCAGTGGTGCTATTCTTATCATTAGCATTACTAGCCCAATCAGCATCCGAATACCCAACAAGAGAAACATTAGACTCTTTGATATAAAACAACCTAAAATCACAATTGCCACTAACATATTTGATTATTATTTTTTATAGCATTTAAATGTGATACTTCTAGATTAGATTGAAATCAAGCACACACACCAACACTAAAAGCTATATCAGGTTGAATTGCAATCAAATACAATAGACAACCAATCATACTTCTATATAAAGTGATATCAACAGATTGACCTAATGGATCATTCCCAAGTTTTGTATTGGTGGCCATTGGTGTTCTAGCATGTGCTGCCTTTTCGAGTCTAAATCTCTTGACAAGGTTTCTAGCATATTTTGCTTGGTTAATGTATATTCCAATGTCATTTTGCTTTATACAATCCTAAAAAATAGGTAAGTTCACCTACCATGCTCATCTCAAACATTTTCTTCATTTTATCTACAAAAGATTTAGCAAGAATATCATTAGTATAGACAAAAATAATATCATCAACATAGACTTGAGCTACAACAAAATGATTCTTATCCTTTCGAATGAAAAGAGAAGTATCAGCATTGTAAAGTTGTAATTTACAACTATGTTATGTTGACTTTAATTCCATGCCAAACTTGATTGTAATTTCTTCAATCATTTTCCTGTATTTATGTGAGTTTTTAATTATAAGGGATAAGTGTGAGAGAGTGTGAAGACTCAAGCTTAAAACGATGAAGAAGTGGATTTCGCAAATGCCTCACAAGAAGCTATCCCGCGAAAAAGCCACGTGTAGAGCACATGACTAAAATGCGAAGAGTCATGTCAGCCTAGAGTTTTCATGAGTGTCTCGCGGGTAAGACCTTTTCGCAAAATACTCGTGAAACATTTTATTTGGCTAATTTGTCATGTTTTGTTTTACCAAGTCTTTACCCACATTATATGTATCCCCATTACCTACATATTGTAAAGAGTGCTTTTCAAAGAGAAAACTCTAGAAAATACACTTAAGAATTAGAGATTGTTATACCCACAATCATCTACACATATCTTTATGGTTTTCCTCTACTCCTACCTCTCCATCTCTAAATCTATGAGAGGTTGATAGCCTAAACACTTACCACACCTAATCTGAGTGTTAAATGAGATTTTGGTGCTACTGGGAAGAATTGGAAGGAGCCATTCATTAGCGGATGCAATTGGGCTGAATTATAGGATCCGGAAAGCTAGAGAAGACAAGGTTTCAAGAAGCCAATTGATAGCAGGAGTTTGGAGGGCTCAAGTACATTAAGTAGACTAGGCTTGGAGGGTCTTTTTTATTCTTGTACTCTAACTTATTCTCTTGTGGATCAATTTACCGCTTGGAGGGCGGCGGAGAGGTTTTTTGCCAAGTTCTTTTGTTTCCGCTTCGATAACACATCGTGGTGTTATCTTGTATTTACATCTTTCTTCCCTACCCTTTAAGCTTATCTTTTATTGTTGATATTACATGAATATGGCTTAGGGCAGTTGTATCGGTTATTTGCGCTTATTTACTCTTATTCCGCATTTAGTTTAAGTTAAAGTAAAAGCAATCTAGCCGTAATTTTTATTTAGGGGTCTGAATAAGCTTTTGTGTTTTCACACAAATCTGAGATTTCAATTGGTATCAGAGCAGGTACACTTATCGGATTTCATTATTCTTGTGTGATCCTAGACCCCAAGTGACATGGATAAATCCCAATCTTAATGCTCCTCCATTCTTTGATGGGAGCAATTGTGCTTTTTGGAAAGTACGTATGTGTGCTTTTTGAAAAGCACGTATGCGTGCTTTTCTTTGTGCAGATGAGATGGTATGAGTTTCCATTGAGAATGGGTATGTAAGACCCAGTACTACCAAATTCAAATGGGATAAGGCTGCTCTTACTTTGGCAAACGCCAATAGCAAAGCAATTGATGCTATTTTCTGTGGTGTTTCTACTGATGAGTTCCACAGGATTTCGCATGTGAAGACTGCCAAGAAGGCATAGACCATTCTTGAAACAACCTGCGAAGGTACCAAGAAGGTCAAGGACACCAAGCTTCAAATGCTCACTACTCAGTTTGAGGAAGTTAAGATGAGCAATGATGAGTCATTTGATTCCTTCTATGAGATACTCAATGAGATAGTGATTGTCAAGCTCAATCTTAGATAGAAGATTGAAGATTCTAACGTGGTAAGAAAGAGTTTAAGATCCTTACCCGAAAGCTTTTGGGCTAAGGTCATAGCTATTGAGGAGAGCAAAATTTGGATGAGATAAATATTCAAGAACGTATTGGATCTCTCCAAACATATGAGCTCAGACTGCCTTCTCACAAGTCTAGCAAATCACTTGTTCTCAAAACTATAAATGAGAGAGTAGGTGATTCTTTCGATGAAGACAACGTAAAGAAGGATGTGGCATTTCTTGTGGAGAACTTTCAAAAATTTCTCAAAGTGAAGAACAATGTGAAGTCATTTGGTAAAGGAAAGTTCTCATTCTCCAAGAATGATAAGAGGGAGTTCAAGAAGAAAGATGGGAAGGATTCTGCATCCACTCAAGGAATGTCCAAACTATTTGAAAGGAAAGGGTAAAGTGTTTGCCACTACCCTTAGTGATTCTGAAAGCTCAAATTCCAATGCGGAAAGAGAGTGTGATAGTAAGGGAAACTATTTAGCCTTCATGGCAATCATCTCGGTTGACTCTAGTGGAGAATTGAGCAATTTGATTGATGAGCTTGGTGTGCATTCAGAAGGTGAGGAAGTTGAAGGTTCGGAAGATGAGGATGTGTGCCTTAACGAAGGTGAGAAGAACCTTCAAGAAGTATATGATGCACTACTAGAAGATTGTGGCAAATATGCCAAGGTTGCAAACAACGTTGTTAGGAAGATGAAGACAATTGAAGAAGAGCATAAGTGCACACTTGTGCAACTTAAGGAGGCAAAGTGTGAAGTTGAAGGGCTAAAGGGAGAATTGATGGAAGCCTATTCAAAAATTAAGTTTCTTGAACTTGAAATTATTCAAGATAATGTCAAAGTGGAGTGCATTTCCACCAAGAAACTTGACAACATGCTTTCTTCTCAAAAATCTTCACATGACAAGACTAGTTTAGGCTATACCAGTGAAGGAAGCTCAAGTAGTGAACCCAAGAAGGAAGTGAAGTTCGTATCGGCAAAAAATATAGAGAAACCCAAAGTGGAGAAGCCCAAGATTGAGACCCCTACTATTGCAAAGAGAACCAATGGTGCAAAACCAAAGGATAAAGGGAAGTCATTACCCAAAAATCAAAGGAGACCTCAAGTGAAGCACTTTTATCATCATTGTGGTGTGCGAAGGTACACAAGACCAAATTGCTTCAAGCTTCAAGCACTCAAGAAGGCTGATTCTGTGCGTGGCCAAGAAAATTCAAGAAGGAATGCCAAAGGGAGCACAAGCTAAGGAGAAAATAAGGAACAACTCATTGGAGATGTTATGGAGATGTTAAAGAACATTTCATTATACCTTGCTAGCTTCACCTCGAGGTTTGAAAGTTATGTCGGTCGTTTCCCTCCATCTAAGGATCTCACCCAAAATACTCGTACAATGTGGGTGAAGAAGGGTACTCATGCATGATCGCTCTCTGTGCCCATGCATTAATACTTCCAATGTTTTAGGGTTATAGGTTCATGCATCATGACATATGCCTTCTTGTGTCATTGCTTCCAGTTTGTAGCGTGTTTCTTTTCCAAGTTTTTATTTGTTGTTTTTATTGATCTTACTTTGCTTGTTCTGTTTTTGAGTGTGTTGACAAAATTCAAAAACCCATAAAAAGTGAAAAATCTCAAAAAGTTTGATCGCTTGTATTATGTATATCATATGTGAGTTTGGCCTAGTACCTTCATACTAATGGCGTAGTGCATTTACAAGCTTAGCTTGCTATGTATGTACATTTTCTAAGTGTGAGCGACATCTAGAAATCTACGTTTTGATTGTTGTAAATAGATCTTTAAGCTTGTCATGAATGATTATTTAATAGTCTTATTTGATCTTGAAACATGCGTAAACTTGTGCTTATATATCTCCTCACATCTACTTTTATGTTTTGCTTATAGTTCAACCATTATCAAATCTCAAAAAAAGATATAAAGTTGCAAAAGCCGTTGCACATACTAGTATTTGACTTGAAAAAAGAGAAAGTGACTTGTATTGAAATGTATGGTGGCAAAGCCAAAGGCTAATTCGTCAAAGTTCTATAAAAATGTTTATGGCATCGCTTCTCAAAAATCTGAGTTGTTTTATATCAAAAGTATGAAAAATGAAAGCCAAATGAAAAATTTTCAATTAATTGTAATCATATTAGTGAGGGGTCATTTATGTTCATTTCTAAAAGTGAGATAGATCACTTGATTTAGTACTAGTTGTGCATGACATGCTTGAATTGATCATTGAAGCTTTATACTACACTTCAGACTAATTCATACTTGATCCACACACACAACACACAAGTCTAATGTTTCAATGAATGCTTATTCCATTTGTGTGATTGTACCTATTCAAATGTGATGTATATACTTAATTGCTTGTCGATCAAACCCAAAAACATTTTTAAGTGTTTTATTTGTTTTTGAAAGTGTTTTTATACTTTTATGTGTTTAGAGTTTTTGTCCAAAGTGTTTATATCTTTTTTTTAAAAATACTCTTTCAGAAGCATTTTTACGAGTAGGTCGCGAGTAACCTCTTCCCGCAAAAATAAGGATTGCAAAATTCAAAATACAATAAAATACATAAAGAAAGTTTCGCGACTGTCTCGCGAGAAAACTTTACTCGCAATAATTTGTATGTGCTTTAGTGGCATTTTTTAGAGTAACTTCGCGAGAAGCTTACTTGCCAAAAGCGCGTTTCTACCGTTTTTAAAGGCAAATAGTGACAGTTTTTCAAACATTCTCATTTTGTCTCCTCTGTGCCTCTCTCAACCCAAAACATCTTTTCTCCTAAAAACTCAACCAAAACTCAAGATCAATCAATAATAGGACTTATCTAAGGTATGTTACAACATCCTTTTACTTTTGAATCCTTAGATTTAGTCTTAGATTCTAGGATTTTTAGGGTAGGCTTTATTTTTGAAATGGTTGGGGAAAACTTATTTTTCTACAAAATGTTTTGTTTTTCTTGTTTGGGCTGAGTCCCATTTTGTTTGGTTATGTTTGTGTTGGCCCCAAGTGGTATTTTAACATGTATTTAGGTAAGATTTCATCATGTTCCTACATTCATGTCAGTGGTTTGTATGCATCCTATGTGTTTGATGAAAAGCCTAAATGGCATTTTATTGTTGTTTTGGACTCCGATAAGTACCAAACTTTGGGGATTACCATGTTTTTACATTCTCAGCATGTTTTAAATATTGGTTGTGTGTTTTACACACTTTGACCCAAGTGTGCTTGGTCATTCCTTGATCATGCATCATATATGCACACGACATGCAGACTTTATGCAAATACTTGATCACTTGACATGTTTTGCACTTCAATCATGCTAGATAAGTGTTGTTACACGCTTAGCACTTAAAACATGGTCTTGTGATATTAGGTTTTATGTTTTTATGTTTGTTTTAGGACTTTTGGTTTATGGACTAACTTGGAACTAATCAAGTTTTTTTCCTTGTTTTTTGTTTTGTCTTTGTTCCTTTGTGCTTGTGACTGTTTTGTAAATGTCTCCTCGGAAGAAATCAGCCACAAAGAAGTCCTCAAAGCGTTCCCGCACTTCTTTGATGCATTCCGAGATGCTGATGCGAACATGGCCTATAACAACTACTACAAAAGGGCCCCAATCATCTTGGAAAGGATTGTAGATTTTGAGTCCCTAGAACACACTTTCATTCCTGAAGTGTTCAAAGAAAGGACGGGGACAAAGCTGCTGAACCCAATTGGGAATGTCCATGCCATAAGGAAATTCTATGCCAATGTCGTTGTGGAAGGGGATCGCATAAACTGTTGGCTGCGAGGAAGAGAGTTCCATGTTAGAAGGGAGTCCATCCAAGAGATATTGGAGGTTTGCCCAATGACTCCACACACATCCCTCCAGTATGATGAGAGAAGAGAAAATCTTGGAGAAATTATGGAAATCCTTGGTGGTGAAATTGATGACATGATGAGGGACCAGCAGCAGCAGGAGGATTCAGAGTCCGAATCATAACAATTCTAGTCTCTTTGGCCATTCTGGTAAAAAAGGGGAGTAGTTTGAGGGGGAGTAGCATAGATTGAGGGGGAGCATTGGTTCATTGGTTTATCTTGTTTCTATTTTATTAGTATTTTGTTTACTTTAAGTTTTTATAACTTAGGATATTTATATTGCTTTCTTTTAAAGCTTTCAAGTATTTTATTTTAAATCTTAATATTTTCTTTAGTACTGTTGTGTATCTTAGTTTTTGTAACCGTTTTGATGCTTATTGCTTTCTATCGCTTCTAGCTTTAGTTTCTTTAATGCATCATGCTTGTTAGACATGCAATTGATTTTAGCATTGCTCTTAACTGCATTTGCGTGTCCGGATGATTATTTACTAGTTAAATTTTCATTGTAGTCATTCCTTAATGACGGTTCATGTTTGATCAAGTTATACGTCATAGCTTATATCTTGTATTATATCTTGATTGCATTTTACTTGTTCCTACACGTACCTTGTGTTCTACTTGTCATGTGCTTAATGAAAATTTGTTGTATGTGCAAGTGTTTCAAGATACAGGTGTACATGGTGCAAGTTCTTCATAGCTTCTAGAATTAGGTGTGAATGAGTTTTGCCTATGTTTTCAAACTCACGTTTAAGTCTAGAGTCTGTTTAAGGGTTTTGTCATAGAATATCCAAAGGGGGAGATTGTAAAGTTGTAATTTACAACTATTTTATATTGGCTTTAATTCAATGCCAAATTTGATTGTAATTTCTTTAATCATTTCCCTGTATTTATGTGGGTTTTTAATTGTGAGGGATGAGTGTAAGAGAGTGCGAAGACTCAAGTTTAAAACGATGAAGAAGTAGATTTCATGAGTGACTCGTGATAAGCTATCTGGCAAAAGAGCCAAATGTAAAGCACATGACTGGAATGCAAAGAGTCATGCTAGCTTGGAGTTTTCGCGAGTGTCTTGCGGGTAAGGCCTTCCCGCGAAATACTCGTGAAATATTTTTTTTGGCTAATTTGTCATGTTTTTTTTAACCAAATCTTTACCCACACTATATATACCCTCATTACCCACATGTTGTAAGGAGTGTTTTTCAGAGAGAAAATCCTAGAAAATACACTTGAGAGTTAGAGATTGTTATACTCATAATCATCTACATATTTCCTTGTGGTTTTCCTCTACTCCTACCTCTCCATCTCTAAACCCGTGAGAGGTTGATAGCTCAAACACTTACCACACCCAATTTGAGTGTCAAGTGAGATTTTGGTACTGCTGGGAAGTATTGGAAGGAGTCATTCATTGGCGGATGCAATCGGGCTGAATTGCGGGATCGAGAAAGCTAGAGAAGACAAGGTTCCGAAAAGCCAATTGGTAGCAGGAGCTTGGAGGGCTCAAGTACATTGGGAGGACTAGGCTTGGAGGGTCTTTCGTTCTTCGTGTACTCCAACTTATTCTCTAGTGGATCAATTTACCGCTTGGAGGGCGGTGAAGAGGTTTTTCGCCGAGTTCTTCGATTTCCTCTTCGATAACACATTGCGGTATTATCTTATGTTTGCATCTCTCTTCCCTACCCTTTAAGCTTATCTTTTATTGTTGATATTGCATGAATATGGCTTAGGGTAGTTGTATCGGTTGTTTGTGATCATTTACTCTTAACTTGCACTTAATTTAAGTTAGAATAAAAGCAATCTAGTTGTAATTTTTATTTGGGGGTCTAAACAAACTCTTGTGTTTTCACACAAATCCAAACTTTTAAGCATTTTCTCTCTTGAATCCATTCCCTGTGCGATAAGAAGTCAGTCTGTCATACCAAGCTCGAGGAGCTTGTTTAAGACCATACAATGCTCTTTTCAGTTTTTAGACATCATCAAGTCTATAAGGATTCATAAATCCTTTGGGCTGTTCTACAGACACTTCTTCTTGTAACATCTCATTCAAGAATGCACTTTTTACATCCATTTGATATAGCTTGAAATTCAAGTGACATGCAATGGACAAAAGTATCTGAATAGACTCAAGCCTAATTACAAGTGCAAAAGTCTCATAAAAAATCAACTCCTTCTACTTAAGTGTATCCTTGCGCAACAAGTCTTGATTTATTCCTTATGACTATTTCATGCTCATTGGGCTTGTTTTTGAAGATCCATTTAGTACCAATCACATTGGCTCCTTCAGGTCTAGGAACTGGTTCCCACACATCATTTCAAACAAATTGATGGTGTTCTTCATGCGTTGAGTTAATCCAATCAGCATCTTGCAGAACTCCATTCACTTTCTTGGATTCCACTTAAGAAAGATAGCATGAGTGAGTAATGACATTCAATGCTTTAGATCTTAGCCTCATGTTATCATTTAAACTTCCCAAGATATTGGTGGAAGGGTGATTAAGCTCAACCCTAGTAGATGGACCTTTCACCAAAGAAGTTCTTGTACTTTTTTGCTCAGATGGTGTCCTTGACTCATCCTGTTCTTGTGGATTTTCTCACATTGGGGTTGTTGGTTCTGAGATAATATCATTCAGTATTAACAATTCTTCTTCGTTATAATTTTCAACATACTCCTTAGGAAGAGTATCTTCAACTTTTATAGATCTCCCTTGAACACTTTAAGCCTCTTTAGCAAGAGTTTTTGCACATTGTTCATCATTTATCACCACATTAGTAGATTCCATCACAGTTTTGGTTCTAAAATTGTACACCCTGTAAGCTCTGCTTGACATAGAATATCCAAGAAAGAGCCCTTTCTCACTTTTTGCATCAAATTTTTCAAGATTCTCTTGGTCACGAAGGATGTAACAATTACTGCCAAAAATTCTGAAATATTTCACCATCGGTTTCTTTCCTCTCCAGAGTTCATATGGGGTCTTCTTAGTATCAGGATGAAGTACACTTTGTTCAAGGTATGGCATGCAGTGTTTACAGCTTCTCCCCAAAAAGACTTTGGCATACTTTTGTTATTCAACATGACTCTAATCATCTCTTTAATTACTCTATTCTTTCTTTCCACAACCCCATTCTGCTGAGATATCTTGGTTGTAGAAAATTCTTACTTTTTTACCTGATCATTGCAAAAGAATTTGAGTTTAGAGTTCTTAAACTCTCTTCCATGATCACTTCTGATCCGAGCAATCAAGGTATTCTTCTCTACTTGCAACTTCTTGCACAGATGAATCATCTTGTCAGCAAATTTAGATTTATCTTTCAGGAGAACCACCCAAGCGTATTGTGTGAAATCATCCACCACAACAAGGATGTACTTCATTTCACCTAAGCTTTGAACTCTGGCAAGACCCATAAGATCAATATGCAGCAACTCTAAGGGTCTAGATGTCTGAACGTCACTGATTGATGGATGCTTAGCTTTCACTTATTTGCCAATCTGACATGGTCCACAAATAATCTTCTCTATCTTTTCAAACTTTGGTAAACCAAGAATTGCCTCACACTTGGAGATTTTCTCTATTTTCTTGTGGCTAGCATGTCCTAACTATTGATGCCATAGGTCCACTTGATTAATTTTTACACTATAACACTTATGATTTATGCTTGGTGTTATATCGTAACAATTATCAGCGATTCTTATTCCAACACAAATGCAGTCACCCCCATCATCAAGTATCTCACACTCTTACTTAGTGAACAACACATTCAGCCCATTATCACATATCTGACTAATACTCAACAAGTTTGCCTTTAATCCATCCACGTACTACATGTCTTCGAACAAGGGCAGTCCTAGAATGTAGATTGTTCCAATACCTCTATTGACTAACTTGCTTCCATCCCCAAATGTGACAGTTCCAATCTTTCCTTCCAAAAGAGTCCTAAACAAAGCTTTATTACCTATCATGTGCCTAGGACAACTACTATCCAAATACCAAAGACAAGTATCTTGTGCCTTTAAGGTAGTCAAAGCAGTATAACAAACATAATTATTGCAAGAGGTAGTTATATGTAGATACTCAAGGATAGGATTAGCACATTTAAAAAACCACATAGTCTAAGAAAAAATAGATTCAATTCTTGACCTAATTACATTCAAGTAAAGAGACAAAGAATCCATGACAGCAGGGGTCAAGGATCAATTCTAAGTATAGATATCTATAAATAAGAACTAACCTGCTCTGATACCACTTGTTTATTCTGTTTAGACCCCCTAATATATTATCCAAGTGATTATTTAGGTTAATTATTTAGATCTAGGTTAAATAATAATAAATCATAACCTACATAGCAACGGAAAAGTAAATAATACCATGATATGATAACCTGGGAAAACCAATAAAACTAACTGTTTCAAGGTAAAAACCTAGGGGAGGATTTAACCTAGTAATACTTAAGGTAAAGCAAATCCACTATAAGAGAATTGAAGTTTTTATAATAAGATTTAGCCTTAATCTATTGCTACCTCAAGTAGTAATTTACTAAAACGACAACGTGCAAGTTCTGAATCCACAAACTCCTTATCTCCTTAGATTTATTGCAACATAAGTACCCATTCTTGTGATTTTGAGATCCCACTCAAAGGTTTCAGATCACCCTCAGTTGTTGATCTTTGTAACAGCAATTAGGTTCTACCACCGCTTGATTGTAGATCTTGCTACAATAGATGCTTGTATAGTTAGAAGGTACAAAACCTCTTAGATCTCACAAAGAGTAACACACAAGTCTTCCAAAAGTCTTAAAAACGTAGCTAAGGTTTCCTTTTTATTTGTGGACAAGTTAGATTGAAACCCTAAATGTTTTTGCGGGCTTGGGCCTAATTTAAAATTCTGCAAAAATTCTTTTTCTGCGATTCTTGATCGATCGGGCCTAATTCTCAATTGATTGAATTTGGCGGATTCTGACCCCACTTTTTTGCAATCAGCTCGAACTTGAAGCTTGAAACATACACCTTTGAGCATTGTTTAACACATAGACTAGACATGTTTTGTTCTCGATTTGCCAACACATACAAAATATGATTTTAAATATTTAATCCTAAATCTTTAGAACCTAACAATATCTTAACAAATTTGTCGAGATCTCCACTGGGATTGGTGAGATCTCAGTAAGATCTTGTGAGTGTCCACCATGTCATGACGCAACAATGACCCACTGTGCCTAAGATGACTTTGATTGATCTGATCAAAGGATTTACAAAGTTGTGGCGGTTGATATCAATGAAATCAACAAATAATGACGACTGGTCTGAATTTCCAACACCTAAAGTTACCGGGTCGAGTGGCAGGTTCACCCCAAACCTAAGCCAACTTGACCTGAATGTGGACACCTCTAGCCCCAAGACTAATTGCTATAAAAAAAATTTTATGTCCTACTTCATTATTTTAATAACAATGGCATGAACTAGATGTATTTTAGAAAATGTTGTTCAAAAGGCGTTGACATTGAGGTAGTAGCAAGAAATTTACAAATTAATGAGATTTGTACTTCAACTTTCAACTATCATTTAATATATATATATTTTTTTACAGAGGCAAAAAATTGTTACCGAACTAATAGGTTTAGATCGTTGTCTATGCATTCATTAAATACACAACCAAACCAAGATTTGAGCCAAAGAAGACAACAGTACTTCATCAATGATGGCATGTAGCAGTACTCAACAGAGCCAATGAGCTTATATTAAATTTAGTAATGATGGCATGTAGCAGTCCACTTTTTTCTTTTTCTTTTTTGAACTAACTTAGGTGTTTTTTTTAGTACATCATATTAGTACACCATATTAGTTGACTCTACATACTGATGATAATACTTCGGCAGTGCTTTTCCTTCCATCCTAACAAAGAGTCAAAGACTTGTTATCAACCTTTTGGTAGAATAGTATTCGGATCGGCTCTCAACTAGATGTACCATTTGGATGGATGGAGCCTAAATATAACAAAATCTTTAAGTAACTATAAATTTTTTTATGACCAGAAAAAATATTTTATTCAATAAAAATTTATTTAACTCAACAAAATTGTACTATACATTCTTTCATAGTACTAATATAATTTATAATTGATTCCTATGCTAAGCCTTTTAGCTATTTCTCTTTCTATACGCATGTTAAATAATAATTCAAAAACTCATTTTCCATTTTCTTATAAAACTTTGCAAGAATTATGGCTGAAACTACACATTTCGTAGTTGTTGAAACACGAAGAGTAAACACAAGTCTAATCAATCTACCGACAAATGAATAGATTGTTAATTTTTGGCTCTCACCAGCCCTTGTTATAATTCAAAAAGTGATGATAGATTCTTTAGCTTTGGGTGTTGAGGAACATCAAACTCACAATTTTGAAGTGCAATTCTTAAATGCACTTTTTCTTGCTCTTTAAAATCTTTAGAATAACACCATAATCTTGCAAATGTCATCAATATCAAACATCTTAAAACCATCAATAGAATCCAAAAATGAGCTAAAAACAAGTAACTCTATCATATCTTCATTAAATTTGTTGTTTAATTCTTGCAATTGAAAATCAATTGTAATGATAAATACATTGATCGATAATAATACAACTTAAATTATCTTGTTCAAATCAAGATTGACCACGCTTTCCAATATACTAAGCACTCAAATCAGAGATATTTGTTTTGTGTTGCTCACAACGATTTTACTTTCATAAGAAAAGTATCTCATCCTATTTCTCTCATTTTTGTAATGAAGTCTATAGTACTTGAAGAAGATCAATGGAATTCATAATATATTGAGATTGTCGTTGCAAAACTTGAGAAAGAATACTAGTGATTTTCAAAATGTCCTTCATAAGTATTAAATATTAGTATTGATGTGCATACCATGCAGTACATGCTAGAGTAAATACAAAAGAGAAAAATTAAACTTCTAGTAAGTAGGAGACTTGTCTTGCCGACAAAGTAAGTGAACTTGAACATAGTACATTAAGCTAATATGTCAATATATCTCTAACAATAAGATATAATAAACTCCAAGAACATCAATGAGTTAAGAGAAAAATCTACATCTCCACGCTGAGAGTATCTAGTTCCTAAGCAATGTTTTCTAGATTTACACAAGTTGTGTTAAGCATTTTTATCAAGCTAGATATTCATTAAAGTGAGATGCCCACTAAGTATCTATAGTTCACTTCAAAGTGCCAATTTGATTAAGCCCCCTTCTAGATTTTACTTCATTATTAACTACTTTTTCAGCAACTTTAGTAGCTTGAATATATTTCAATTCATCGCTACATTTGCAAGAAGTACAACGATATTAACGACAAAAGCCAAGCTAGTGAAACATTAATGAACAACACATATTTAATGAGATGTTTCAACTAATGCAAGTTGTAGGTGATGTACAAATCAATAAACGTAATAAGAATATGGATATTATCTAAAAATTAGGGCTTGCAACCCGTTCCACTCACCGCTCATTGCTTGGGTCATCATATCCTTAATTCAAATATTTTGAATAATTAAGTCATGATGAAAAAGACTGCTAAATATCTCATCTTTGAAAGTTAAAGTTGTAGTGTCTCTGACTTGGATAAGATTGAAAACTTTCATGAATAAAATTATCTTTAACAAATCTCAAAATAAGAATCATTTGCTCTTTTTTGGGAATCATCACGAATTTTATTGACACTAACACAAAACTTTGCATCTTTAATTTTCTCATGTAACACTTTCTTAACCTTACTAAAAAGGACATAAATAATCTCCTTTTGGATATGTGTGATGAAGTATATGAGGCATTCGTTGAAGCCTTTTTTATTACAACATCTACACCCTTTTCATTGTAACATGACAACAATTGTATCAGTTCAAGAAAATTGTTGCGATTAAGTGATGAATTGATGCTTTCATTGTGATAGCTAATATCCCAAGCTTCAAATGCAAGCCACCGAACTACATTGATTGAAACTTGAACTCTTAGTTTATTCATTGCAATTTTTTTAGAAGAATGTTTTCTATGAGTTTCTCAATGTGTTGAGATCCATTGATTAGCTTGTCGGATGACTTTACAATAATTTTGTGCAATGAATTAGGATCTATCCCCACATGTCCTACAAAAGCACATGCATGATTTTTCAATAATTGTGTGCAATGAATTAGGATCTTTCCCTACATGTCCTACAGAAGCACACTTATTGAGGGAGGTAAAAATTATTTTTAACACTTCGTTTGAAAGTTCATAAAGGAATGGAATGGAATGCAATGAACAAATCATAAAGAAATGGAGTGTATTTAAGTAATGGAAATCAAAGGAAAAGAAAGGAATGAAATGATATTATGTTATCTTGTTTGGATTTTTAAAATAAGGGGATAGAAAATAGAATGTAAGTAACATCTTCGTTTGAGAGTAACATTAGAAGGAATGAAAATGAATCATTTATAACAAAATTACTATTATACTCCTATTTTAAATAAAATATTGAATGTATAGGGCATATTTTAGGAGTTTCAGAGAAAATTTCATTAATCTAATTCATTCCCTCCGATTCGCCCAATTTTGAGGGGAATGAATATTTGAGATTTTGAAGGAAAATTGAGGAATGAGTGCTCCTTCCTTCCTACCTATTCCATTTTAGAAGGGCCATGGACCCCGACCCCCTTAACTTATCCTTTATTAGATGAGTCTCCAATATATTAGTGTTTATACTAATATGTGATGAATTGCAATGAGAGAGAGAGAGAGAGAGAGAGAGAGAGAGAGAGAGAGAGAGAGAGAGAGAGAGAGAGAGAGAGAGAGAGAGAGAGAGAGAGAGAGAGAGAGAGAGAGAGAGAGAGAGAGAGAGAGAGAGAGATTGATTTTGAGAATGTTACTCTTATATATATATATATATATATATATATATATATATATATATATTTGGGTGAGTATCAAGTTAAATTTTACATGCTCAACTTAATTAAATAATTCCTTCAAAGCTTTAAGTTTGTAACAAGTAGAAGCTTCTATCAATTGTTTTTCGTTAAATCTTAACTGAATTAATTAATTAAAGGACAAAGTTTGGCTAACTGGCTGTAATTTACGGCTATAACTCCCACTAAAAGAATTAACATGACTATATGTTTTGAAAATATAGCCGTTAGATTGCGTATTCTTTATGTTATTAAAACACACATCAAATTTTGTATCAAATAGATATTATTTACTATTCATAAAATTATTTTTTATACATAATTTTAGACTACAAAAACTTAAAATTGAAAGACTTGATTGACGGCATAGCTATTAATCTTTTATTTTCTGAAAATTTCGCAAGTATAGAGGATATAAGAAGAAAATTGATTCAATGGTAGATTTTTTATAATTCATATCCAATAAAAAAATATTAATTGAAGTTGTAACCAAATGCTACAACCAATTTTGTATCCAAAATTTGTCTTTAATTAAATCAAATGGACATGATTTAACCATATCATTCATAATTCTTAAATAATATCATATGCCTCTCTTCATCAATACTTATTATAAAAGAAAAGAGCCTAAGATGGCAGCCTATAATATTGATTCTCACATATTACATTGAAAAATTAAGTGAAATATCTTTATCAGTAACACATTATACAAAATATAGAAAAGGAAAAAAAATCAATAATTGATGCCATTTACAGAAATTAACTCACAAGACAATCCGATTCTCAAAAAAAAAAAAAAAATGTACATTATTACATGCGAAGACAAGAATGAATTATTTAAAAAAATAAATAAATTCGAATGAATTGATAAACTCACGTGAAAATCCAAAAGGTGATTTTGTAAATTAAGACTCCCAAGAAAAAATAAAAAAAAAATAAAAACCGGTACTGCAAACAAATAAATTTTTTTTTTTTTTTCTAACATGGTAGATAATATTGATTTCTTACTACAACCTGGTGTAAATGTAGTTAGGTTTATTATTAAAATGGACTATCGGGGAGCATTCTTATAATTACCAAAAAAAAAAATCTAATCGAATCAACTACGCTTAATCCAAAGTCCAAACTAATTAGGATCATCGATCTATACACACACACACACACATATATATATATATATATATATTTTGTGAGGACCCGAGGACCTAAGAACCTTAGGACCCGAAGAAAGGAGGGCCAACGTTTAGTATGCAAGGTGAGGTCTCTCCGGGTGTGCCCGAAGATGAAGTGGCGTGGACGATAACTACATAAAGGACGTGTTACAAATATCTGGATGTAGTAGGCTGATTTGGAAGGTTGCATTAAATGCTCGGCAACAACCATTCTGGCCGCATTAATTAGCAAGCATCACCTCTATCCGTCGCATTAATGTGGACATGACCTGAACAGTGTGGAACGCAAAGTAGAATCTTGCTCCATTGCCGACGGACAAGTGTCATGGGGAAGGGACCGCAGATTGCAAGGTGTAAGGCTACGATGAAAGCAGAAAACAATATAAATAGGAATGAAGAGACTATGAGGGGGGACTTTTTGTTGTTGAACCCTCTCTACCAAATTTATTGTATAAGGATCTCTGATCAATAAACGAAGAAGAGGAAGTTAAATAAGTTTGTGAATTCTCAGGTCCTTACAATTGGCGCCGTCTGTGGGGACAACAACGTAGTATAAGAATAGATGGCTGAAACGTACCTAGAAGGGGAGGAATCAGTAAGTTCACGAAGCAGGGACGTAGCGGTAAGTCTTCAGCGTGACAAAGGAAAGGGACATACCTCAGAGGTGGTGAGAGCACATGATGGCGGTCAAGGGGCTGAGCGACAATCACTGACTGAGGAACAGATGTCTCGTGACGAGGTATTGCAACAGATGCAATCTGAAATAGCTTATCTACGCAAGTGCATGGATAGTAGGAAGCGGAGGCGTATAAGTACTGCTAGCTCTTCCAGTGACAGTTCGGGAGCAAGCCTCAGAGGAAGGGTTCCCCCAGTACTCGAACCTACTCGGAGTGGTACCCGTGGCGGTGTGTCTTCAGACGTTAGGGTAAAATAGCAGAAGGAGATTAGGATGCCTGATGCAGATGGGATATATCGTGATGACGGGAGTGATGCAATGGGTAAAGCCCTGAGGCAAATTTCCAAATCCCCTTTTTCAGCCAGGATAAATAGGGCAAAGCTACCTCGTAGGTTTTCACAGCCCATCTTTACTATGTATAACGGGAGGACTGACCCTGTAGAGCATGTTAGTCATTTTAGTCAGAAGATGGCCGTTTATTCGAATAATGAGGCATTGATGTGCAGAGTTTTTCCATCCAGTTTGGGGGCCGTGGCTATGAGGTGGTTTGATGCCTTAGCAGAAGGTTCTCTGAGGTCTTTTGAGGAGTTGACTAGGGCATTTGGAGCAAGGTTCATAACTTGTACTAGGATTCCAAAACCCTTGGATGCTCTATTGTCTATGACTATGAGGGAGGGGGAAACACTTAAAACTTATTCTGACCGATATTGGGAAACGTATAATGAAATTGATGGGGATGTGAAAGATGTAGCCGTGAGGACTTTTAAGGTGGGTCTTCCCGCGGAGCATGGGTTAAGGAGGTCTTTGACAATGAAGGCCGCGATAGATATGTGTCAGCTCATGGACCGGATAGATAAGTATAAACGGGTGGAAGAAGATCAAATGCAGAGCAAAGCAAAAATGAAGGGGTACCTGGAGAAAAAGGATCTTCGGGTAGGGGGGTTTCAAGGTAGTAGGCCTAGACGAGATTTTCCAAGCTATCCGAGGACCGCCGAGTCTCCTCTAGTTAACTCATTATTTAAGGAACCCGTGCATCACATACTGGAGAAAATTCGGCATGAGCCATATTTTAGGCCACCTAACAAAATGAGTGGAGATGCATCTACGAGAAATCAAAACCTCCACTGCCATTACCACCAGGATAAGGGACACACTACGGAGGATTGCCGGACGTTGCGCGATCATCTGAATCACTTGATTAAGGCTGGAAAGATCAATCACTTATTGGTTAATCCGGACGAGAAAAGGGGCCAGCAAGGCACTCGGAAATATTGGGGTCAGGCCCCTCAACCATCTCTAGGTACTATTAACATCATCTTGGCCCAGCCGAGAGGAGAATTGGGGCAACCTTCTCGGGTCATGACTGTTCAAAACAAGTGTGGGAACGAGGGCATAGAGGAGAGTCATCAAGCAAATAAAAGAATGAGGTCCTCGGCGACGCCCACATTGGGATTTTCTGATGAGGATAAAGAAGGCACGTTTCAACCTCACGATGACGCCCTGGTCGTTACGGTGCGTATTGGGTGATACGATGTGAAACGGGTCTTGGTGGACGATGGAAGTGGTGCCGAGATTATGTATCCGGACCTATTCAATGGGTTGAAGTTGAAACAAGAGGATTTGGAAAAGTACGACCATCCGTTGATCGGTTTTGATGGAAATTAGGTGATACCGCGGGGAATGATTAGGCTGCCTGTGCAGGTGGAGGGTTCTGAAGTGCATGTAAACTTCATAGTTGTTATGGCATACTCTCCTTACACGGCCATTTTGGCTAGACCTTGGTTGCATGCAATGGAGGCAGTTTCATCTACTTTACATGTAATGGTGAAGTACCCTATGCGAGGAAGCGTGGGAATATTACATGGCAGTCAAATGGTAGCCAGGCAATGTCTAACATCTGCCACTATCCGAACAAGCCGAGAATCTTTGAAAGGGGACTATCTTGAGACATCATAGCAATTAAAGGAGACTGTTCGGGAAGTCGGCCTAGATGAGGATGAAGGCTCTGCTGAGCAGCTAACCAAGATAGTTATTGGGGTAGATGAAGAAAAATATTTTCAGGTCGGATCTAGGCTGCTGGTACGGGAAAGAGCAGAATTGGTCCAATTCTTGCGGGATAATATTGATGTTTTTTCTTGGACGACTTATGACGTACCAGGAATTAATCCAGAAGTTATCTGCCATCATTTGAATATTAACCCCCGTGCGACGCCTAGACAACAGCCTCCTCGGCGAGCATCTCAAGAGCACGCCGAAGCAGTCAAAGAGGAAGTTAGTAAGCTAAAGCAAGCCGGGGCGATCAAGGAGATCTTTTATCCTGAATGGCTGGCCAATACTGTCGTGGTAAAAAAGAAGAATGGAAAATGGAGAGTTTGTATTGACTTTACAGATTTGAATAAGGCATGCCCCAAGGATTCTTTCCCTATACCCAGAATTGATCAACTGGTGGATGCAACTGTGGGGCACCCCCGAATGAGCTTCTTGGATGCATTCCAAGGGTATCATCAAATCCCTTTGTCATTAAATGATCAGGAGAAAACAGCTTTTCGTGCCCCTAATGGCAACTACCATTACCGAGTGATGCCCTTTGGCTTAAAGAATGCAGGGTCCACTTATCAACGAATGGTGACCAGAATGTTTAATGCGCAATTGGGGCGTAATATGGAATCGTATATTGATGATATGGTCATTAAAAGTAAGAGAACAGAAGACCATTTGACAGATTTGCAGGAGACCTTCTCGGTGTTAAGGAAGTATAAATTACGCTTGAATGCATCAAAGTGTTCCTTTGGAGTGGGATCGGGAAAGTTTTTAGGGTACATGATTACTCATCGGGGAATTGAAGTTAATCTTGATCAAATTAAGGCTGTCTTAGGCTTGCATCCCCCTCAGAATCCGAAAGAGGTGCAGAAGTTAGCGGGAATGATTGCAGCCTTGAACAGGTTTATATCCCGGTCCGCAGACAGGTGCCGCCCATTTTATCGCCTTTTGCACAAATGGAAAGATTTCCAGTGGACTAGTGAATGCGACTTGGCCTTTGAAGATTTAAAACAATACCTGTCCAGACCACCGATATTATCAACGCCCGAGAAGGAAGAAGTGTTATATGCTTACCTAGCTGTCACGAATTACTTCGTAAGTCTTGTCTTAGTACGGAATGATGATGGGGTCCGGAAACCGATATATTATGTCAGCAAGTCTTTACAGGAAGTAGAACAGCGGTACCTACTTTTGGAAAAGGCGCTTCTAGCCGTGGTGCATGCGACAAGGAAATTGCCACATTACTTCCAAGCTCACACCGTAGTAATACTCACACAATTGCCTTTACAGGCTATCGTGAGGAAGTCGGATTACACGGGTCGGGTAGCAAAGTGGGGAACCAGACTGGGAGCTTGTGACATCAAATATATGCCTCGGACAGCTATCAAAGGGCAAATCCTTGCCGACTTCGTAGCCGAGTTCACGGAATGTCAGGTTAACCACGGAGGTACCATGATGACAATAATGTCCATTGGGTTGGAAGAAGTCACTCCCTGGGAAGTCTACACGATGGGGCGTCAAATCGAAGGGGAGCCGGGATTGGAGTCGTGCTAATATCTCCTGAAAAGCTAGTCATTGAAAAGTCATTGAGGTTGGGATTCTCAGCCACTAATAATGAGGCCGAGTACGAGGCTCTCTTAGTGGGCGCCCAAATGGTTAAACACTTGGGAGGAAAGGTAGTGAGATTGTATTGTGATTCCCGATTAGTAGTAAGGCAAGTAAATGGGGAGTTTGAGGCAAAAGATGAGCGAATGAAAAGCTATCTCAAACGAGTTCAAGGGGTATTGGGTTTGTTTGAAAGTTTCAAGGTACAACAAGTTCCAAGGGGACATAATTCTCATGCTGACTCATTAGCAATGCTAGCCACTTCACTGGGATCAAAGTTACCACGTATGGTTATGGTGGAGGATTTATTGTCCTCTAGCTTGACCAACATCTCGGCAGTACGGATTCACAGCGTTCATGTTGGTCCAAGTTGGATGGACCCAATTGTAACTTTCTTGCAGCACGAAACACTACCTGAAGATAGAACAGTGGCCGAGAAGGTACGAAGAAGCGCTCCCCGTTACTGGCTATTAGAGGAGCAAAAACTCTATAGACGTTCCTACACAGGGCCGTACCTGCTTTGCGTACATCCTGAAGCCGTGGAACCTTTGCTGGAGGAATTGCACGAAGGTGTGTGTGGGAGTCATACTGGAGGAAGGTCACTAGCCCATAGAGCCATGACCTAAGGGTATTGGTGGTCGAGCATGCAGAGAACCTCTCAAGATTATGCCAAGAAATGTGATCAATGTCAAAGGTTTGCGCCTAGCATACATCAACCTGGAGGTAACTTAAACCCGTTATCCAGCCCATGGCCCTTCGCTAAGTGGGGTTTAGATATCGTCGGACCTTTTCCTCGGGCACCAGGTAATAGGAGATGGCTCATTGTCGGTACAGATTAGTTCACGAAATGGGTGGAGGCCGAGCCATTAGCCAATATTAGGGATGTGGATGTGAAGAAGTTTATCTGGAAAAATATTATAATTCGCTTCGGAGTCTCTCATACTTTGATCTCTGATAATGGGCTTCAATTTGATAGTAAGGCTTTCCGGCGATACTGCGCAGAAATGGGAATAAGAAATGGATATTCAACACCGTCCTATCCTCAAGGGAATGGTCAGGCTGAAGCAACAAATAAAGTTATCTTGGCAGGATTGAAGAAACGGTTGGATGATGCTAAGGGAGGCTAGGTAGAAGAATTGCCTCATGTATTATGGGCTTATCGCACTACGCCCCGAAGATCAACAGGCGAGACTCCCTTTTCGATGACGTACGGAATGGAAGCTATAATACCATTAGAATCGGGCTTTCCCACCCTGAAGTCTGACCAGTACGATGAAGCGAGCAATCATGAGAGGATGTATGATTGTTTGAATACTATTGAGGAAAGGAGAGAGGTAGCCAATGTGAAAATGGGCAGTTATCAACAAAAGCTCAAGCAGACGTACGACAAGGGAGTTAGATCCAGACCTCTAGTACCAGGTGATTTGGTGCTAAGAAAGGTGGTGGGGGTAGCAAAAAATCCTGCTTGGGGAAAGTTGGGTCCTAATTGGGAGGGGCCGTATAAAATTACCTCATTAGCAGGAATAGGGGCTTATCGTCTAGAAGATTTGGACGGAAGGGTGATTCCTCGCCCTTGGAATGTAAATAACTTAAGACGTTATTATTATTAAGAAAAGAATTTCCTTTTGTGCGTGGTTTCCATTCGTATCAATTCTACATCATTTGCAAACATTCAAGTGTTAAGCTGACCTTAGTTCTTGTTCGGCTCCTCGGGCCACAAGTCTAAGAGAAATTAGTCACTTGCAAACATTCAAGTGTTAAACTGACCTTAGTTCTTGTTCGGCTTCTCGGGCCACAAGTCTAAGAGAAATTAGTCACTTGCAAACATTCAAGTGTTAAACTGACCTTAGTTCTTGTTCGGCTCCTCGGGCCACAAGTCTAAGAGAAATCAGTCACTTGCAAACATTCAAGTGTTAAACTGACCTTAGTTCTTGTTCGGCTCCTCGGGCCACAAGTCTAAGAGAAATTAGTCACTTCCAAACATTCAAGTGTTAAACTGACCTTAGTTCTTGTTCGGCTCCTCGGGCCACAAGTCTAAGAGAAATTAGTCACTTGCAAACATTCAAGTGTCAAACTGACCTTAGTTCTTGCTCGGCTCCTCGGGCCACAAGTCTAAGAGACATTCAAATGTTAAATGGACCTTAGTTCTTGTTAGGCTCCTCGGGCCACAAATCTAAGAGCAACCAATCACTGGCAAAAACACAATCATTAGGCTGACCCTAGTTCTTACTCGGCTCTATGGGCCACCAGTCTAGGAGAAGTTAACCACTGGCAAAATGTAAGTGCTAAACTGATTTCTTTTCTTCTTTGGTTCCTCGGACCATAACCCAAGAGTTGTAAGTCTAACAAGATCATGGCTAAGGAATCTCAGATATCTAAAGCACTAACATAAAACAAATCATCAAGCCTTGTCGCTCAGTAGCATATTGAATCTCCAACCTTCCTTTTCAAGCGTCAAAAAAGGTCAAGTGGTGAGATTACGGTGCTCAGGTTAAACTTTTTTTGTTTCTTAAGGACACAAGTATAACGAACCACTTCGTAGTGATATTGTGATTATTAATTCAAGTAAGCTTTTATTTGGATGCATACAAAATAACAAATAAATGGCAGCGCATTGTACTAAGACTTGTATATGAAACATCAGAAAAGAGATAAATATTAATTCCTTAACAAATATCTGTTACAAAACTGGGGCAATCATATGGCCCCTTACATCCGTTAAAAAAAAAAGAAGAAGAAGAAAGTAAGAAAACAACAAAAAGAAGAAGGAAACAACCATGATAGAATGACTAAGCAACAGGCTGCTTGTCCTTCCTTTTCTCTGGTTCTTTATCTTTTTTCTTCTTTTTTGGCTCTTCAGCCACATCACCCTCAACTACTCCTTCCACGGGCTGAGCTGGGGGAGAAGGGCCTTTTGAGGCTGCTGCATCAGAAGAATCAGGAACAGGAACAGGCTCTAGCGGTTCACTTGGTGGCATGGGGGGATCAGGAGCAAGCCGTAATGCTGTAGGATAGTAAACATTATCTGGAGCCCGAAGTTCAGCATCGGCAGCTACCCCAGCAGCGTCCAAGGCATGACCCCATACCTCCAAGCAAAACGCCCTAGCAACACCTTTGAGTTGGGCGGCCAAGCTATCCGAAGCCTTTTTCATTCCTGCATCGTATGCTGCTTGTTCCGCTACGGCCTGTTCCTGCTCCTTGGCGGCCAGTTTCTTTTGCGCTTGCTTAAGCTCAACGACAGTAAGAGCGAGTCTACTTTGAGCTTGTTTTTTAGCCTCAAGAGCAAGGTTTGCTTGTGACTCGTAGCTTTTCAGGGCCGACTCAGCGTTCTTGTGAGCTTTTTCTACCTCGGACAGATGCGTGAGGGTCTCTTTCAAGTTCAACTCAGCTTCTTTTTGTGCCCTCACCGCCGCCTCGGCATTCTGATCAGCTTTTCGGGCAAGATCCAGTGAGTGATCTACCCATGCCTCAGCCATAAATGAAGCTTGGACCGCCTATGATGTATTCGAGTTAAAAAAAAAAAGAGTTAGTCCTAATAAAGAGTTAAACTCATGTATAAACTTTGCAAAGGCTTAAAAAATACCTTGGCTAAGTCCTGCTTCAAAGACAAGAAAACTTCCCTCTTACGGAAGGATCGTAACTCGGCCATATCCTCTGGAAGGCCTAGAGCCATCTCTAGACACTCGGCCACTGTGCTCGAGCTTCCTTCTTCGGGTCCCTCAGGTTCGCATCATCCATAACAGGACTGCCCAAACTGAGAGTGAAGTTGGGTCGCCAGGCTGACGCCTTCTTTGTAGGCTCACTACTGGGGTCCTTAGACGAACCAGTAGGAGCAACTTTCTTGGAAAGGGCTTTCGCAGCCCTGGTATCTTTAACGGAAGGGTCGAGATTCTCCCCTTCTTCGATTTCTATCACATGCTTGCTACTTTGGCCCCTTTTCCGTTTCTTATCCGTCGCCTCCGAGGAAGGTGCACGGGTAGTAGCCGGAGTGATCGGACGAGGTGGGACCGGAACCGCCGGCGAAGAGTCGCCTGCGTGCACCTGCAGCAAGGCCAACAGGTCGGGCTCCTTCACTTGAAAACCCATTTCGCTGGTTGACGGATTGGAGCTGGAAGGAGCGTCTGGACGGTAGAACACCTCAAAATCCTTCTCGGTCACCTCGGGAGGATTTGGCTCGGGCGTATCAACTCTTTCCTCGGCTACAAGATTAGTAGCCTAGTCCAAGGGGGGATAAAGTAACTGGGCCGCAAGAGGAGCTGGAAGCTGTGCGTCTTGAGTTCCTGCAGGAGGAGGTGCGAGCAGTACGAATCCAGGGGCCGCAACGTCAATCCGAGCTAAACGTAGATCTCTTGCTCTGATTACGTTCTTCGGGCTTTGGAAACGCTTAGTGGATGGTGTGTACCCGAGGATAATGTGGGCTGCTCGGAGTTGTCCGTCCCGGTGTACAAATATTTCTGACCGAAGAATCCGGTTTAGGTCAGCTCGATTCACAGCAGATAAATTCGGAGCAGTATGGAAATCGTCTGCAATAAGGAATGAAATGGTTAGAATGAATAAGTTAAACAAAGAAGAACACATGAAAATTTTGGTCATTCCTAAATGCCAGGTCAGGCCCTCCTGGAACACTACCCTGGCGTCCCCTTCTCGGGGTACATGTAAGCCGTCATGCCAGTTGCCCGAGACGACAAGGTAATCTTCGTCCATCCCTTTACTCGAGTCGGGTAAGCAAGAGATCAGCCTAACGGAAGGGAATCTACATTTCATGTAATATTTAGTCCTATCCCCTTTTTGGCAGTTATACACCCAATTTACATCTTGCCATGTCAAATTGGTCCCCATCTTTCGGTTAAGCGTGTCTACGCATCCTAATATTCTAAGGACGTTTGGGGAACATTGTGAGGGGGTAAGCCTATAGTTTATTAAGAAATCCCTGGTTACTCTACCCATAGGAATCTCCATGCCCCTCTCGATAAACGCAATCATGGGAATCAAAACGGACTCAGGGGGGCGAGGTGCGAGTGGAATTTCTTCTTTCTCACAATACGTGATGTTTACGCCATCAGGGATTCTATATCGGTTTTTAAAGGCAGCCTTTGCCTCATCCGTGTTTACTAGCTTAGCGTACCTACCCATTAGTCCCCGCGGTAAGAGGAGAAAAGCAAGCAAATAGAGAGAAACGAAAGGAAAATGAACACACCTCTGAAGATCGCTTAAAGATGGTCCTCGGGAGCTCACTCTTCTTTCAATCCTTCAGAATGCCAAAATGAGCTACATCCAGCCAAAGGGTTTGCTTTTATAGGGGTGGGGTAAAAGAGATAAGAGCGGTAACTTTCCCACTCATAATTGAAAGCGGGATCTGAGCCGTACATTTCTCATCCAACCGTAGAACGTGCGCGGGAAAAGAAGCGTCAGACGCCATAAATGCCTCATCGTGGGATACGGCGCCGACGCCGGATCACGGGGGCTGAAGAGACGTCTATACGTGTGAAAACATAAGAAGGGTAAGAAGCGTGTATGAGAAGTTAAAACTTAAAACTTGGTTATTAATTCATGATTAATAACTCAAGTATTAAAGGGGCTGTTGTGAGGACCCGAGGACCTAAGAACCTTAGGACCCGAAGAAAGGAGGGCCAACGTTTAGTATGCAAGGTGAGGTCTCTCCGGGTGTGCCCGAAGATGAAGTGGCGTGGACAATAACTACATAAAGGACGTGTTACAAATATCTGGATGAGAGGCCCGATTTGGAAGGTTGCATTAAATGCTCGGCAACAACCATTCTGGCCGCATTAATTAGCAAGCATCACCTCTATCCGTCGCATTAATGTGGACATGACCTGAACAGTGTGGAACGCAAAGTAGAATCTTGCTCCATTGCCGATGGACAAGTGTCATGGGGAAGGGACCGCAGATTGCAAGGTGTAAGGCTACGATGAAAGCAGAAAACAATATAAATAGGAATGAAGAGACTATGAGGGGGGACTTTTTGTTGTTGAACCCTCTCTACCAAATTTATTGTATAAGGATCTCTGATCAATAAACGAAGAAGAGGAAGTTAAATAAGTTTGTGAATTCTCAGGTCCTTACATATATATTATCACATCCCCAACAACCATGCCTTTCTTTGTAACTTTTATCCAGGACACACTTTTTTTTTTTCTTTTTTTTTTTGAGTTTGAGCAACGCTAGATATATACAAAAATTCACAATTATTATAAAAACTTTTTGTGATAAGTTGGAATTGGTATAATATACTTTCATATAAATTTTAACATCATTTTCATTATACACCAAAAAAAAAATCATAGCATACTATCTCAATACTTATAAAAAAAAATTTGTCACTCATTTCAGATTACTTTAGAGCATTCACATTTGAGAAGCTAAAATATTTAGTTTTTAGCAACTCAAAAAACTAATTTATCTACTTTATCACATCACTTAACAATACACCATACATCTCATCTCCTATTTTAACATACATCTCATAAATTAAACAAGACATTACAATAATATAAAACAACCGCCACAAAAATCCATAGCAACTAGTCACAACCACCACTATCGTCACAATCACTATCATCTACGATCCATTGGAAAACCCATTAAAATCCACCACAACCTATTAAAATCAACCAACACACATTGTCGCAACTAGCCATTGCCACCACCAGCCATAACAACCCATTGTCACAAGACTTACAACCACAACCTATCAAAATAAACGAATAAAATGGCAATCTATCACAATAACAATTGCCACAACCATAACCCATTAAAATAAAAGAATAAAATAGCAATCTCACAACAACAACTGCCACAACCAGCATCAGCAAACCTAGCCCTACTGTGTCAAACCTAGCACCACCGCATTAAAGGAATTAAAAGAATGAAAAAACACAAAGTAAACCCAGCACCCACATCACCAAATCCAACAAACCCACCGCTACATCACCACCCACCACCACCAAACCCACCTCAATAACCACCGCAACCACCACCACAAACATCACACTGGATGCCATAAACAACAACCATCACAAAACAATAACAAATCCACCTCAACAACCACCACAAACATGCAAAGCCGATTAGATTTAAGACCCACACCTATAACTCTGTCGAACCAAGCAAAGATTGATGACCTACCACGTGAAAGTAGAAGAGAAGAGAGGAGAGGAGAGATACTGAGACAAGAGCTGAGAGAAGAGAGAAATGAGAGTTACGCGGAAGGGGAGAGAAGAGAGAGAGATAATTAAGTAAAAATCAATATAAAATTAGTAGCAACTACAGTTATCTACTACTAACTAGTTGCCAAAATTTTTTAGATGTATCATCTTAAATTGAGCAGTTTTTTTGGTGTTTGAAGTGCTAAAATATCATTTTGGCTAATTTAGTATCTTCAATGTGAATACCCTTATATTATTCCTTTAGATAAGTCTTTATTGTGTTTGTCCAAGATATCTCAAATTTATCTTCATTACCTAATCCTTGAATACGGTCACATTATGAAATCTTCGTTAATACCTTATCTTGAGAAAAAAATAAGAATAAAAAGTCAAAGAAAGAATAAACCATAAGGATTATGAAAGTTATAGAACAACTAGACTGATAAATAGAAACCTCTAACAAGTTTAGGCTTGTGTTTGGATTCTCTAAGAAAAATGTATTTCATAGATTTCTATATAGTGGAAAGACTTACAAATTTTTGACTTATTTGGAAAAATTTTGGGTTATGGTTAAATACATTTTGAAAGAATATGTTTTTGTTTTTCAATTTTTCTAAAACTAAAATGAAATTTCCTAAAATTGAGAATTCTCATTTTGCATTTAATTAAATTTCTACTAAAATGTGAGGAATCTCTCTCTCTCTCTCACTTGTGCTTACACTTTAGTTACTCTCCATAGATTGTCCTTTACTTATAAGTATGGGTAGAGTAAATATGACAATCGCCTAGACATACTACTTGTAGAACCTTTTACTAAACCATGTGTGGAGCTAACATGAGAGTTTTCCTTTTACTTGGTTGGACCTACTTACGAACACTTGCCCATCAATCCATTAGTTCTGATGGCACTTGTTAGGGAGATAACACTTTAGGCTCTTATACCACTTGTTTGGGGATTTAACACCATAGAGAGACTTCAATTAATGAGTTAATATAACGTATATGGACAGTTGTTGAGCCACAACCTTAAGCTAATATATTTGAGTTCAATTATATTATATCTATATTAATCACTCACTCTTCTCATTATGGTCCAATGTAAGACTTACTAGGACTACTCACAAGTCACTCTTGTCATTATGATCCAGCATAGGGCTTATTACATAACCATACTACTCACACCTAAATATTCTGACACTATCTATGTCTGGGAAAGGAGAGAGGTTGTGGGTGCATGCGGGTGGGGGGTGCAGGGCGAAACTCTATGTTTGTGTGTGTGTGTGTGTGTGTGTGTGTGTGTGTGTGTGTGTGTTGGGGGCAGGGGGGAGGGGGGAGGGGGGGGAATTGCTGGCTCTACATTTCTCTCTTTCTCTGTGTTGATCTCGATTCTTTGCCATTTTCTTTATTTTTAATTTTTTTGGATGAATTTTGGTTTGGCAAATATGGGTTTACTATTTCTCTGTTGTGTTTGGGTTTACTATGTCTCTATTAATCTTGTCCAACAAAAAGTTCATGGAGATAAGAAGAACTGTATGTAATAAACGGTTCAGCTTCAGATCAAAATTAATAATCATTTCTTGATCACGGCTCTATGCCTTTAATGATAGTTTTTTTTTTTTTTTATAATTATAATAGCTAGAAAGATGGAGACTAACCGGTTTAGTTTTAGAATAAATTGGTAAAAAAAAACTCCATCTTGCTCTCGTATACTTTTCTCTTGTCATTGATGCATTATATTTAAGAAGTAAAATTGTTAATATAATTTTTTATGCACTATATTTGAAAGCTCGGATTTGTGTATAAATGTAAGAGCTTATTTAGGACCCCAATTAAAATTACGGCTAGATTGCTTTTACTCTTACTTAATCAAAGTGTGGAACAAGAGTAAAAAAAGCGCAATAAACCGATAACTACTCTAGTGCATAAACATGAATAACAAACAATAAAAGTAAAACACAAGAGTAAGGGAAGAGAGAATGCAAACATAAAATAACATGGCAATGTGTTATTGAAAAGGAAACTGAAGAACTTGGCGAAAAACCTCTCCGCTGCCCTTCAAACGGTAAATCGATCCACTAGACAATAAGTTGGGATACACGAATAGCAAGAGACTCTCCAAGCCTAATCTACCCAATGAACCTAAGTCCTCCAAAACTCCTACTCTAACTAGGTTTCTCGGAACCGTGTCTTGTCTAACTTTCTGGATCCCGCAATACTCCCGATTGCATCCACCAAGCCTCACTGGCTTCTTTTAGCAAATCCCCAAAACTTCCCAAGCTCCAAAACACCCTCTACACTCTGAAAATGTATAAGTTGTGTTTGGGTACAAATCTCCTCTCAAGGTATGACAATGAGAGAGAGAACGAGAAGAAGCTACAATGATTTTTCATTAAGGATGAGTAGCTCTCTCTCTCTAAAAGGATGGGTGTATGTGTTGTAGAAAACTTATCTAGGGTTTTTTTCTCTGAATGGCCTCTCATACATTTGTGGGTAATGAGGGTATATATAGTATGGATGAAGGGTAAGAAAGTCACACTTAAAAATCTTCCAGGCAGAAAGTTTCGCGGGTATCTCGCGAGTAAGGCCTTTCCGTGAGAGACTCTTCAACTTCTAGCATGTGCTTCTCACGTGCCTCTTTCACGAGTAAGCTTCTAGTGAGACACTTGCGAAATTCACTAATTCTTCATTTTATGCTCGATTCTTCACCAACTTAATACTAAACTCAATACAATAAAACCTCACAAAATATAAGGAACAAATTAAAGCAAATACAACACTTTTTGTCATGAAATAAAGTCAACATAAAACATAGTTGTAAATCACAACTTTATAATATTTTATATTTTTATGCTTGGATTTTATGTTATAGAGATGTGAATTTAAATGCATGTCAATTTATTAGTTATTTTTTATTCATTAGAGAATTTATAAAACATTGGTCATACTCGCTACAATATTTCCTTACTATTGACAAAAAATGCATTAAAAAAAGTTCAATTTCTTTATAAAAAAAAAAGTATTAAAAAAATTTCAATTTCTTAAAAAAAATTGTATTATGTACTATGTTTCAAAAAATGTATTTGTATAGAATGCATTCTGCGAATAGAGTTGCCAAACTATATTAAACTATGTTTTGGGTATATTTAAATCAAGGAACCCCCCTTCCCCCGAAGTTTCGCTTGAGACAAATTAAATCTTGATTTTATATATATATATATATATATATATATATATATAAATTATAAATCTCATACTTTTTAAGCCATGACAATCTAAATATTAAAAAAATACTAATCAAGAATCTGTTCTTGGTTGTTTTTTTTTTTTGGTAAACTGGAATTTGCATTAAAAGAAACTAAACAAAAACTGCAAGATCAGGGATAACCCTGTTACAAAACATACCCTCCTTGTCCAAACAAATAAACTCTAGAAGATCCACAGGTGGATCTTGGTACACACTAAAGCTACAATCTTGAAGCGCACCTTTCCTAGCTAAGAAATTAGCACAAAAATTTGCCTCACGATAGCAATGCCTAATCTGAACTTGGCCAAGTTGGGCGATCAGCTGTCTGCTGTCATCAACAATAGGCATAACAAACCGGTTAGAATAAGAAGAATTGCTAATAACATCAACAACAGCTTTCGCATCTATTTGAATATCAACAACTTGAAGATGCTTGTTATGGCAGAGGGTAAGGCCGTCGCGGAGATCCCAAAGCTCAGCTATAAAGCTTGTGGTGACCCCAATGCTTCTAGAGAAACCTCCAAGCCAATCTCCACGATCATTCCGAATGATGCCACCGCAACCAGCTCTACCTGGATTTCCTAAGGCAAATCCTTCTATGTTTAAGCAAACCCAACCAGGTGGAGGCTTCTCCCATCTGATCTGAACCATCCTTTTGCTACCCGAAGTTCTAGGATTCAACACACAATGCAGAAATTCAAGTGCCTGGAACATAGCTTCACTATGAACACCAGGCCAAATGTTTTGGCCTTTAAACACAACAATATTTCTTTCTTTCCACAACAACCAAATGACAAAAGGAAAGAGAATTCTCCAAGGTGCCTGACTAGACACTCTGCAACTATTATCTTAGCAATTCTTTTCAAGTCAAATGTGAAGACTATCATCAAAGAAACTACTGTTTGGCCAAACACCCAAGCTAGTCCAAATTGTTTTGGCCATCTCACAGTCCCTAAGTCTATGAATAATAGTCTTAACTTCCCTTAAATAGATGGAGCATCTATCCGACTCACTAAGGTGCCTTTTAACGAGGCAATCTCCCACACCAATGCTATAATGCAAGCATAGGCACATTAATGTTTTAATTCAAGGTAGAGTATCCACCTTCCAAACCCGAAACCCCATGAACTCCTCTTCCTCCTCACAGCATCTAGTGGCTATTGAAGCTCCCAAGGAATATGGCATGACATTAATTTCCATAAGAATATTATTTGGAACTTGGATAGAAATTTTTGACCAATCCCATCCTTGAGGACCAAAAACCTCTTTAACTTGGACCCTCTCTTCTTCTTCTTCAAGAAGTGGACCTTGGATTAAAGTTCTTAAAGGGGCCTTTGCAATCCACTTGTCATGCCAAAGGCTCAAACTACTATTTCACCCCAGAATCCACCAAATGCTTTTATTGAAAACCTCACTACCCTTTTGAATTGCTTTTCAAACTCTAGAGCAAGGGAGCTTGTCCTTGTCTCCAGCATGCAACCTTCGGCTATTGCAATACTTGCTTCTTAGCAGCTTTGCCCACAAAAACATCCTTCTCTGTCTGGAATCTCCAATGAAGCTTAGCAAGAAGAGCTTGATTCGTTCCCCTTGTCGATTGAATTCCAAGACCCCCCCTTTATCTTTAGCTTTGGTCACTTTGTGCCAACCTGACCGAGCACAAAAGTCATCAAGCACATCCCTTATTGTAGAACAATTCACATGATCTGCCTTTGCAAAGAGGACCAAATCATCCGCGAAGAACAAGTGAGAAAAAAGCATCACACTCTGAGAGCTTTTAACAGGATCCCAACTCTTCTCACTGCACTTATCTTCAATGAAATGCCCAAGGACTTCCATACAACGAATGAAAAGCTAAGGTGATAATGGATCACCTTGCCTAATTCCACGCGAGGGGAAAATGGACTCAACACTTCCACCATTAAAGAGAATAGATGTGAAAACAGAAGACACGCAACTCATGATGAGGTTTACCAAGTTGTGGGGTAAGTTTGCACTAATCAGCACTTCCCAAATGAAACTCCATTTAATTTTATCATAAGCCTTTTTCTAGATTCACTTTAATCGCCATGTAGCCTCCCCGCCCTTCTTGTTACTAATAGTATGAATCAACTCTTGCACCACAATAGCATTGTCTACACTCCTCCCCGGAACAAAAACTGATTGGAGAGGGCAAACCAACTTATCAAGATGCAGTCTAAGCTTGGTTACAATGATCTTTGTGACAATCTTGTACACTTTATTGTAAAGACTTATGGGGCAATAATTCCCCAAACTTTCCGGACCAGCTATTTTAGGGATTAGAACAATATTGGTTCTATTGAGGTAATCAGAGATTCTACTTTCTTCAAAAATTTTCATAACTTCATTCCTCACAGATTCCTTCATGGTGAGCCAAAACTTTTGGAAAAACCCTACATGAAGTCCATTCGGACCAGGGGCTTTGTAAGATTTAAGAGCCCACAAACCCTCTTTGATTTCCTCTTCTGAAACCGGCATATTCAGGCTACCCTTATCCTTCTTTGACAAAATAGCTTGCCACCTGGAGGGTTAGGGAATATGGAAAGGGGAGCAATCAAGAGTAGTCGAAAACAATTTGCTAAACCCTTCTCTAATGTAATTCATAGCCCCACCCTCACTACTTCAATTTCGCACTTTTCCATATCGTTTCCACTACTTCTTATATATGTTCAATTTTTTCTCTTTTTATTACTAGCTCTGTCATCTATTTTGTTATGCACTTTTTCCTTCACTAGTAGTTTATTTCTCTAGTGTTGAGAAGAAGCCAGCCGCAAACAGCAAAATAGTATCACTTGGATTTGGCAATCCGAACCAGATCGACGAACTAAGAAAAGATAAACTTGAATCCAATTTTAATGTATGTTTTATATTATATATTCAAACTTCTGGGCTCAGATTTCTGAAGCTAGCTTAAAAAACCCTACGGGTGCTCTTGACATTCTAATGCTAGCTAGTTGCCTAGGAGCTAGACAGACCCAATATTTGGCCAAATGTTTGACATGTATGCTAGCTGACTGAAACAGATTAGTAGTCTTCAGTTGCTTCAGAAAGCAAAAATTGAAGTGATTGAAGGGTGCTGGATTAGGACACTAGGAGCTACGGAAGAGACAGAATGTTCATGAGATCTGGCAATGAAAGCAACCCTAACCCTAGACCTAACCAATATAGACTGTTGGCACATAGGTTAAGCTGGACTGCAACATGTCCACCACTTCTTTTTTTTTTAGGGGTCTGAACACATGTCAACTTGATTACAATTTAGTATCAGTAGTATGTCAACTAATTGAGCTACATATATCTCGGGCACATACTGCTTTTGCTTAACCTGATTTGGTTGCGCAGCTGAAACTTAGCTACTGGACCCATGAGTTTACAATTATTCTATCATATTATAAAGAATAACGAATTAATTAAAAGATAAATTGCTACATAAACTGTAATCCTTAAATTAAATTAGTTTTTGGTAAAGATGATCTACAAGTTTTTCTTGAAGCTCATAGTGATTTGTTATTGGTTTAATGTGATTTTTGTTATTATACAACAAAAAATATGGATCCAGGTATATATTTGTGTGACATAAACTCAGAGCAAAGATCCTTTGTTTACAAGATGATATTTTATTTAAATTAACCAACTCCTTTGGTGTAAGTTCCATCTATTCCAGTAGATGAACTGCTTTTGACAAGTTTGAAGCATAAATTGTCATATTGGAGGACTAAAAAAAACGTGCTTAAAGCCCAGTAACAAGGTGCACAAAGCAGGATCTATCCTTTTTTGTGTGTGAGTGCTTTTCTTTCCCCTTTCCTTTTTCACAAAGAATGCACAATGAACTGCCAAGATCAATTCATTAGTTTGAGTTCGATATGTGTAGTTTATGACTAAAGTTTCAACTTTCAATGTATGTATATGTGAACTACTCTTTTATATTCCATAAATTATTACTAAACCACTTCTACTGTTTCACGAGAAAGAGAACCATAGAAGGAACAACTGTTTAGTGAGTGTGGTACTCTCTCTCTCTCTCTCTCTCCGGTGCGATCCCGAGACATATTCAAGAAAGGTACGAGACTGTATGTTGATGAAGATTGCACTATGCACACAGAGAGAGATATGAGAGAGAGAGAGAGAGAGAGAGAGAGTGAGAGAGAGAAGGGCATTAAGGGTATGGATCTTTGTGATATATAGGGTCTGAACTACACTAAAAAAGTTGCATCTAACTGTCAAGACTGAAATCAGAGAGAGCGAGACAGAGACAGAGACAGAGACAGAGTGCAAAAGCAATAGAATAGCCTGAGGAAAAGTAGACGGGAAAGAGGCTTGGCTTATACGTGCAATCACGAATGAGGGAATGTTTAAAGCTGTTGCCTGGATTTATAATTATTATAATCTTGCACTGTATATTTTAAATGTTTTCACAGACCCAAAAAAAAAAAAAATACACATTTTCCTTCTTTTATAAGTTAATATGTCTATCCTTTCTTTGCAGCTTTGACAGTAGTTTTTCTGCCACATACACCCTTCCTCAGTCGTTGTGTCTTAATTATACTCCTCAATTATTTTGCTAATTCCAGTCTTTGATAAAAAAGAAACAACGACTTTTCCTTTTTGTACTAAAATGTAGTATTATATTACTGCGCTCTGTACCGGTAAGTCGGTGACCATGGATTTATGACTTGATAAATGACAAAGGCCAAAATATCAATTTTGATCAATAATATTTTGGGATCACAAATTAATTTTGGTTTCTATATTTTGGTAATAGTTAATTTGTACAATCTAATCATTGAAGTTGTTTGCAAGTTAAAAATAATATGAATTAAATTGATTATTACTAAAATGTAGAAACTAAATTGACACTAGCCCTAAAAATGTAATGACTAAAATAATATTTTCACCGATGCCAAAAAAGTGTTGCCTTTATGTTGCCTATTAGATGTGACAACCAATTAGATTAAAATTTTTATAAAAAAATCTAATTTTTGAAAGTTAGACTATTTGCAAAAGAAATAGACAAAAAGCAAAATGTTTTTTTAATAATTTTAAAAATCGGAATTGTCAAAGAACCGAAAACAAGTTTAATTTTCTGTTTTTCCCAATTGAACTAGAAATTTTAAGGTTCAACCGTCGATTTCTCCGACTTTTACTAGACTGGTTCTGTGTCTACTTCCTGGTTCAACCGGTTAGTCCAATTTGGTTTTTGAAACCATATTTTTTTTAACCCCCAATAATTTAAAAAAAAAAAAAAAGCTTTTCCCAAACACACAACACACAAGTCACTTTCTACAAACTTATTTTTACATCCTTTTTAAAAACAATTATTTGAAGAAAAAAAATGGATTTAGAAAAAGAAAAATTTGGAAAACTTATATTCAACAAAAAGTGCGATTTTATGTTGTTGGCTTGAGAATTGAAAACAATGATTTAAGGGAGTTTTCATTTTATTTTTGCTATCAAAAGATGGGATTTTTAAAGATGGTAGCGACTATGGCTGACAAAAGGGGGGAGGGGGAACACTTTATTCATTCTAGTTTCCGCACGTTTATGTGTGTGAGTGTGTCCCGTATTCTTCAAAGTTTCAAAATTGATTGTTTTGACACTTCATCAAAGCCATATTACATTTCAAACAAATGTTCCATGCAAGAGAATTACAAAAGAAAAAAATGGACACAAGTTTTAACACATACCCAAACATAAGATTGCATTTGTTAAGTTTTAGATTGACAACATATACGACAATATAACCTTTAAGAGAATTGCTATCACTGCTATATTCATAATATTTTCACAACAAATTTTAGATGGTAAATTTTTATTGGTTCTAATTTAAATCATCACTGAAATTACTTTTTTATTTACTAGTAACAGCCCATAGCAATTTGCTACTTTAAATTTGTTATGAAAATATTGTAAAAATATTATTGACATAATAACATTTCCTGACATTTAATGAGTCTATTAAAGTTTGCTCAAAGTGTGTCAAAGCAGTTCAAGAAGTTTATTATGTCCAAATTTCAGTAGTAACTTGATTGAGACCCGATTGATCAAGATTCAATATTTGACAGTTCCTCAATTGATGTTTGATTGAGCAATATATGATTTCGACAGTTACTCGATCAATCGAAAGTCACAGCCTTAGTTTGCTAATATTGTAACGTAATTTTTGAAGATAATGCATTTGTTTCAAAACCCTACTAAAATCACAGCCCCAGATGGCAGGTGCGGTAGAACCTACTTCTAAATAGAGAGCATAATTAAACCGTGAGTTCAAAATTGACATGTACTTCAGGTGTTTATCAATGCTTATGACCAAAGAGCTTGAAACCATATCTTAGTGAAGTATACTCAGGGCCGGCTCAACAACTTTGGGGGCCTTAGGCGAAAATTTTAAGTGGAGCCTTTTTATGTTTAAATATTAATCAAATAATATATATTGAGATGTGAGATGTAATATATATTGTTGTGCACTTGTGCAGTGCAGATGTAAGATGTCTAGCTTGTACTCCTTTGGCTAAGTGTAAAAGCAAAAAACGTGTCACACTCCTATCATAGCAAGGGTCCAATTAAGAGAGGGGCAGAAAAGGGTCCTATCATAGCAGAATTTTTTATCAATATTTTCCCAGCCTGTCCTATGACTAAAAATGTGTCCCATCAATCAATTGTGCAGTGAAATAAACTAAAAAAAAAAAAAAAAAAATTTAAGTTAAATAAATAGCAGAGTGCAGACTTATCATCTTCATTTTCGGAAAGATAGAGAGGGGAAGAAGATTACCTCCTTTTCAATTTTGAATTTGCTGTGAATTGAAGGGAATCAACAAAGAAAAATTTCAAGCTAGACTGAGTTTATGGAAAAAGATCAAGAATCAAGATGAAAATGAAGAAAAGAAAGGTAAGAATATAGATGCTGAGGCAGAGAGATAGAGAGATGAGAGATTTTTCTTTTGTTTTTGAAATTTATAATCTCTATTTTAGTATATTTCAAGACAATTGCGTTGTATTATTAATGAATTTGTTTGGTATTAATTTTCATTTTAGCATATTTCAAGAATGAGTTAATAAATTTTTCTCCTAAAATTTAATTTTGTTAGGTGAAGTTTGACTATTTTTGTTTTCTCCCTTTTTAATCTTCTGCATTTTAGGATACGATGTGGCATTTTTAATGCATTTTATTGACCAATAAAAGTGCTTAAATTTTTTTTAATTAGAATATATAGATAAAAGTATTATATATAATTTTTTTTTTTACAAGTGAGGGCCTTTTTTATTTATTTATTTATTTATTTTTCATTTGGGGGTTTTAGGCGATTGTATCAATTGCATCACCTATTGAGCCGGCCTTGAGTATACTACTGTAACAAACCCTTAAGGAGGTGCCTTCGAGTCGTTCAAAATTTGGTTGTTAACATGGATGGATCATTCATGAAGGAGTTCATTTACGAGAATTTTAGAAGTTCCAAAGCTACTGTGGATCGCAATAATGAGTTCATCTATTGGGATTGCTAACTCTAGGAAATAAAAATTTTAATTTGTTTTAGATTGTAAACTTCTTCTTTTATAGTGGATTGCTTCAGTTGGGTTAGTTTATCCCTGTGATAACTCTAGGAATTATATGTTTATTATTTTTATTGTTTGCTTAAAGTTTGGTAACTTGCTAGTTTCATTGATTAAATCATTAAATTGGATTCACTTAATTTGTTTAACTGGTAATTAATTCATAAATCCATTGCATAATAAACCTTGGAGTTCAAATTGGACTTCTCAATTGGTATCAGAACGTAGAGACATAAGGGATTAGTTTTCTAAGTGTGATCCTTAATCCTTGTTGTTAAGGACATTCCTTAATTAGGAAACACTCCAGATGTAAAAAGATGAAAAGAAAAAATAAAGCTATTTAATACCATAAGTGCTCAAGTTATAAATGCATTTTAGTGCCCTAATTATAATAGGTCCAAATGTAAAATCGCGAAAGTAATCATGAATAAAGACTAAAAAATGTGCTGATGTTAAAGAATTGTTGTTGGAATGTGTTAGATTCTAAAGTTTAGTATTAAGTGTTTAGAATCATATTTTGTATGTGTTGGCAAACCGAGAACAAAACATGTCTAGTCTAGTGTTAGGCAATGCTCAAAGGTGTAGGTTTCAAGCTTCAAGTTTGAGCTGACTGCAAAAAAGGGTAGTCACAATCTGCCAAACTTGATCGATCGAGAATTAGGCTCGACTGATTGAGAATCGCAGAAAAAGAAATTCTGCAGAATTTTAAATCAAGCCCAAGCTTGCAAAAACGTTTAGAGTTTCATTCTAACTTGTTCACATATAGAAGGGAAACTCTAGCTATGTTTTTTAGGCTTTTGGAAGACTTGTGTCTTACTCTTTGTGAGATTTGAGAGGTTTTATACCTTCTAACTACACAAGAATCTACCGGAGCAAGATCTACAATCAAGCGGTGGTAGAACCTAGTTATTGCTACAAGATCAACTATTGATGGTGATCTAAAACCTTTAAGTGGGATCTCAAAATCACAAGCGTGTATGCTTGTGTTGCAGTAAATCCAAAGAGAGAAGGAGTCCATAGTTTCGGAGTTTGTATGTGATCGTGTTAGTAAGTTACTACTGGAGATTGTAATAGATTTAAGGTTAAATCTGGTTGTAAAATTTTTGATTCTCTTATAGTGGATTTACTTTACCTTAAGGATAGTTAGGTCAAATCCTCCCCAAGTTTTTACTTTGAAACACTACAAGAAAAACGAGCTATTGCGGTGGGTGCGAAAACTACCGCTATATGTCGCCTATTATGGCGTGTTTTTGGCCCACCGCTGTACATGAGATCTATTGCGACATTCTATTAGCCTGCCGCAATAGTTCTAGTATTTTGCGGCATACTACAGCGACGGGCCAATGACCCGCTGCAATAGACCATTGCCCCCACCTTGTCCTAAATTTCCCCTCTGTTTTTTTTGTCCCTTTTCATTTTTAGCACCTTTTCGTTTTTAGCCATTTCATTAGTCTCCCACACATACACTCTCTCTCACACACACACTCTCTCTCACACACACTTTGAACATCTCTTCACTGTCTCATCTCTACCACTACCCACAAACCTACAACCACAGCTACCACCACCACCACCACCTACACCTAACCCCCAACCACAACCACCACCACCACCCAAAAATCGAGCATAGTTAGGTCCAAAAACAAATGGGTCAGGTCTAACCCGACCCATTTCTCTTATCATTTCTAACCCTAGCGGTTCATCCCCCTAATCTAGAACCTTCCCTCTTTTTGCTATCTCATCCGAACTCTCTTGACAAAAACCCATGGCTTGAGCTACCTGATCTCATCACCTCAAATCGGCACCGCCACCACAGGAGGCGGCTTGCTCCTCATTAAAAACCCTTACCGAGATCTCTCTAATCTAGGTTCGAGCTCTCTCTGTCCCCTTTGGCGTAAAGCTTTTATCTCCTTCTACACCTTGATCGACCTTTCCAATCTAAAGAATCTGTTCAGAGAGAGAATTTTTTTCCACGGCATTTTTTCAAAAAAAAAAAAAAAATCATAAGTCACTTTCTTCTCCTCAAACCCCAGCCACAGACCCAAGGTAGATCGATGGATTTAGGTCTTGATTTTAGGTAAGTTTCTATTTCTTTGTTTGTTTGCGGATTTGGATCTACATTTTTGGTTTAGGTTGTGTTGTTTTGACTGATTAATTGTTTGTGGATTTGGGTACTTGATCAATTGTAATTTTTTGATGAAAAACTAGAAACAAACCTTTTGTGTTATCTTCCCTCATCATAAAAGTGATATTGCCAAATAATTGCAACTGTGTGCACAAAGTTAAACTAACACTACTGTTTAGTATATTTAGCTTTCAAAGAAATGCTCGGGTATATAGAGAGCATGTTAAATCTGAAGATGCCATTGCAGTGCCCTCATAATTTTTTTGGTTTTTTTTATTTTTTTATTTTTTTTATGGTTGTTATGAAACTTAAATTATACAAAAAGGTGAAGTTTTACTACAAGGGGGATGTTAAATTATCACCCATTGCAGTGCGCCCCTGTGACATTGTCACCTCCATCAAGTGGGATGTTAAATTCTTATCAAGTTTTAAAACAAGGTGAAGTTTTCACTGTAAAACAAAGTCTTATGTGCAAATTGGAGCATCTCTTCTAAAGTTTTCAATAACCAAAGATGATTTGCAGTTTTGGGTTTTGTTTAAATTTCTGTGTAGTTCTTCTTCTCTGAAATGTAATTGCATTGGTTGTGTAGTGTAGGAGAGGATCTGATGTCCTGTATTGCTGTGTGGTTTGGTGTTGTTTGTGTGATGCACAGTTGCACTGAGTTGTAGAACATGTATTCATTTTTTCTTTTATCTTAGTACTAAGAGTATAAAATTGGAAGAAAAAAAAAAGGCGCAATAGATTTGTGGCTGAAAGTAATGAGTTGAAAAAAAAAATCCAAATGGAAAGAGAAGAGAGAAGGTAAAACTCTACTTGAGAATGAATATTTGGATAAGCAGTACTTGATGTAAAGGGTGTGAAATCTCATGTAATGGTAATATGGAAAAATTAAAAGTTAACATAATAGGCTTAAATGAAAGGTCTAAATTAATTCACATGCGCAGTGAATGGTCATTTTGAATAAAGGATGGTTGGGCATATCACAAAACTGGTTATAACTTATAAGTAGTTAACTTAACTTGGGAGGGGAATTTACCATTCTCTCTGCCCCATTTTGTTGGTGTTCTATTTCATGTTGAAACAAATTTCTATTTGTAATCAAACAGGAAAACAAGAAACAAAACTTATTCAAGTCCTTTCTATTGCTATTTGAGATATTAAATTATTTCCATGTCTGTGGCCTTTTATATCCTAATGCAGTAATCATGTTTACTGACAGTAAAGAAGCACTATTGGTTCAAGGTTTGGTCAAGAGGGTTTTGATTGAATTGAGCAATACTCCGGTGGGTGTGGCTGCATACATCGTTGGACTTGACACTCGTGTTGAAAAATTGATGAAATTGTTAAATGTTAAATCCAATGGCATTCTGTTAGGACATATGTGTTTCACTTGTTTAGAACATGTGTCATTCATTTATGTAATTCGCTAATTCTTTGACAAAACGTACTTTACTTGTAATTTGGTAGAGTTAGGATGAGTTCTATACTTCAAGAAACTGTGTTTCAAGATCAAGTGTTGAAGTCATCAAGTCCGTCCAAGAAACAAGCTAAAAAGTGCAAGTTCATTAAAGCTCGACAGCTAGCATGTGTTGAGGTTTAAAGAGTTGTTCCAGCCCCGTGGCTCGACAGCTTTTCGATAGCATCTTGATACCTCTATCTGTCGAGGTTTAAGAAAAACAGATTCTGAGTTCTGTTTTGATTCCAATCCGTGGATATGTTTTAGGGCTTTCTTTTCTCCTAACCCTAGACATATAAAAGGATTATTTTAAGGGCCGTCAAAGGAATGCAAGTTGCACAAGCATTGAGAAATCCTTGTTCATGCAAATTGTGAGTTGAGATGAAGTTCTTGCCCTAGTTCATCTCTCTTGTGAAGAAGTTGCTGCGTCTTTGCACCGTAGGGTTTTGTAACCAAGCATCTTCTTGATCTTCATCGTGTGGATGAATTGAAGAATTTTGCAGCAACAATCTTCTCTAGTTGGTGATTGAAGTCGCGTACTGGGATTCGCGCAATTGGTTAATCACATACTTGGGAGCCGTGCATTGAAAGGAGAAATTGTCACTACAGAACAAGTCCAATTGGGTATTGGGGTAAGGGTTCAACTGTAGGTTGGTAAAATACTTGGGATTCCTTTACTTGTAACCGCTTGTTGTGATAATAGTGAAATTTCAGGAGTGGTGACTTTAAAATCACCCGGTGGGGTTTTTGCCATGTAGGTTTTCCCCATTCGTAAACAAATCACCGTGTCTTTTATTTTCCACTGCATACTTTAGTTTATTGGTGATTTATTTGTGCTACCACGCATTTGCATGTTAATTTGATTAATTAATAACTTGGCTAATTAATCAACTTAATTCATCACAAGGGGTCAATACGTTTTTGGCCTATCAAGTGGTGTCAGAGCAAGCACACTCTAATTAGGGTTAATCTTTGTGTGTGATCCATTGACCCCTATTTGTCATGGATAGAGGTCAGTCTCTTATTATACCTCCATTGTTTGATGGTACTAACTATGCATACTGGAAAGTACGCATGAAAACTTTCTTGCAGTCACTAGATAAGAAGGTGTGACAAGCTGTGGAGATAGGTTGGACCAGGCCTAAAGAAGTGCCGGCCGACTGGGATGAAGCTAAGATCAAGGTGACAAACTTCAACAGCAGAGTATTGAATGCCTTATTCAGTGCGGTCACAAATGAGGAGTTCAAGAAGATATCCTCCACTGAAACTGCTAAGGAAGCATGGACCATCCTTCAAACAACCTATAAGGGAACAAAGGCTGTCAAAGATTCGAAGCTATAGAGGCTTACTACTAGCTTCGAAGAAATTAAGATGGAGGAGGATGAGTCGTTTGATGAGTTCTATGTCAAGCTCAAGGACATAGTGAACTCAGCCTTCAATCTTGGGGAAACCATTTCTGAACCTAAGATTGTGAGCAAAGTGCTCAAATCTCTACCCGAGAGATTCCATGCCAAGATCACGACAATAGAAGAATCAAAGGATATTGACAAGATTCCTCTAACTGAGCTGGTTGGTAATCTACAAACCTATGAGCTAGGGTTGACTAGAATTGGCAAGTCGGCGAAAGGTAAGAGCATGGCACTGAAGGCCAAAAGAAGTGAGACAGATGGGTCATCAGACGATGAAGACTCTAAGATGAAGTCCTACATCACCAGGCAATTCAAGAAATTCATGAAAAATGCCAATGGAAAAGGCTTCGACAAGGACTGTAGGCAATCCAGTTCTTCTTAGTTCAAGAGCCAAGATAAAGGAAAGAAGGATGCTAGGGATGGCGGTCAGTACACTGTTCCAGCAGGACCTAAGTGTTTCGGGTGTCAAGGCTTTGGTCACATGAAACAAGAGTGTCACACATATCTCAAGTGCATTGGGAAGAGCAAGGCACTTGCTGCTACTTTGAGCGACACAGAGCCTGAGGATGATTCCGACAATGAAGATGACGGAATTTTAAATGCCTTCACTGCCACTGTCAAACCTACTGAAGGGATTGTTGAAGATGTGGATGAAGAAGAGGAATTGGTGGAATCCAAGTTTGAAAAGATGGATGATCAAGATGATATCCATACAGCCTATGAGAAAATATACAAGCTTTCTGAGAAGCATGAGAAACTTTATAGGCTAGCCACCAAGAAGCTCAGTGATGTGGAACTTGACCGTGAAGAGCTTTCCACTAAGTTTGATGAAGCTAATCAAACTATTGGAGCACTGAGATTTAAGAACAATTTCTTGGCTGAGAAGACCAAGAAGGTTGAAGCGGAGTTGTTTCAAGTAAGAGCTCAATTGGAAAGGACATCAAGTGCGAAGCTGGATGAGATGCTCAGCTTTCAGAAAACTGCTTCTGATCGAACAGGATTGGGGTATGAATTCTCTTCCTCTAATATTGCTTCTGCTAGTACTACTGTTTTTGTTCCTCCTGCTAATAATATTAAAATTGAGAACAGTGATGATAAAACTGAATTAGCAAGTGAGAACCTAGACAAAGGTAAGTCCATTTTAGGAGCACCCCCTAAGCGTGAGAAGAAGGAGGCTAAAAACCCTAGGACTAAGAAGGCTAACTCTCAAAAGCCTAAACAGAAGAAGAAGCATCTCTGTCATCATTGTGGTATTGCCGGTCATACTCGAACAAATTGCTATAAGTGGTTAGCCACTCAATAGAGCAATGGCATGATAACATCTGGGAACCAGAATTAGCTTCAAACCTCTTTTGCTCCTCTTGGAGATCTTAACAAAGCCCTCATGTTCCTTTCGAACTTGAACGATTTCAATCCTTCCCCCTCATCACCAGTTCAAGGGTTTTCAAAAAGGAAAGGTTCTTCCAAGGTGTGGAAGGAAAATGGTTCCAAGTGATTTATTCACTTCTTCTCTCTCTCCCCTTCTTGTTTTTGTTTTTGCATTACTTGTGTGTTTTGCTTTAATGTTTTGAGTCAGTCTAGTTTTATGCTTTGTTTTACTTTGTTTAACATGTTTTTGTTTGTGTGTTTTCAATTTTTGTTTTATTTTGTTTTTCAGATAAAAAAAAATTGAAAAATTGAAAAAAAAAAAAAACAAAAACAGTGTGTGTTTATGTACATCAATTCTTGTGAACCTTAAAATGGCATTTGAAACAGAGTTTTCTAAACTTTGTATCTCTTGTAGCTTAGATGAGCATCTCTATGCACAACTAAGCAAGTGAGCTTTATGGCTCTTTGTTTGTGATGAGTAAGGTGAAGTGATCTCTTGAACTTAACACTCGTATCACTCTTTTTGACGGGTAGGACTAGAAAATCCTAAGAGAAAGGCATAAATAACCATCTCACCACTGTTGCCCGCCAATCATGATATGACATTTGTATGCTTCGGCATAGCAAAAGTGCAATGTCAATGACATATGTATGCTTCGACATAGCAAAAGTGCAATGTCAAAAGCTTAACATAATTGGGTATTTCTTTTCTCTCTTTTATATACCCATGCTTGGTTTACTTAATAAAAAGAAAATATGCAAAGAAAATAAAAGCAAAAAGATAAAAAATGCTTTAAATATGATTGTAAGCGTGTTTTCTAGGAGATGTGGGTTATAGGATGTACCTCAAAGGTGATAGTCCTCATCAAACAGTTATGATTGTGTGTGAGTTAAAGTGATTTTCTCATATCTCAAATCGTCATAACATAGAAACACTTATGCATTCTTGCGATGTTTTCACACACAACATGCAATATTCTTTGCTACTTTTGATACATGTGCAGGTACAACGTGATTTGGCCATCACAAGGTTTACATGCGTTGATGTATACTCACTAAACTGTCTTGACTTATTTTTGAAATATAAAATCGGCTAGACTTGTTTAGTGTGTGTGTGTGTGTGTTTTGGGATCCATGTGCTTATATTTGTTATTGAGAGATGATTTTGAGAGTCTAACATGTTGATTGGATCATTGGTTGAGTTGCATGCATGATTGCATTCATGTTTGTGTTTTTCCTTCTCAAAAAATTGTTTTGAAAAGCTGGCTCGACACCTCCTCGATACCTCCTCGACACCTGGCTATTTGTCGAGCTTCTCAGCCTTTTCTTATCGCAATCACGATAGCTTCTCGACACCTTCTGGATCGATCGAGAAACCTCCTGTCCTCTCGATAGCTTCTCGACACTTGGTGGATCGATCAAGCTTCTGTTCTTATGTCTTTGCCTTGTTCCTCGACACCTTCTCGATAGATTTATCTATCGAAGTTGTTTTTCTCGACACCTCCCTCGACAGATGTCTCGACACCTCTCGACACCTGTATCTGTCGAGATTTACTGAGGATCTATATATAGATTCTGTATGATTTGGTTCTTCATTTCTCTTGATTTCTCTCTCGATAGCTCTGTATCTTCACCTCCCAAACCTCTTTCTCTCACTCCAAACCTCTACCCAAGGTTTCCTCACGCTTATTCAAGTTTTTCTTCACTTGGTAAGCATCTAATCTTTCTCATTTACATGCATTTCATGTTTTGAAACCTAGGTTTTGGGGTTTTGAAATATTTTAGGGTTTTTCAAATTGATGAGTTATTGTTGAAAATTTTGGGATGGGTTTTCGTAGATTTGATCTAAAAACTCCATGCATTGCATCACATTTGCATTCTAATAGTCTTCTCATGCATTTAGATGTGTGCAAAATGTTTGTGTGTTGGTAGGATTGGATTGGGTTGAGCTCATGATGTTTTTTATATTGCATGTCACATGTTCATGCATTCCCCATGCATACGTTTTCCCTTTTCAATATACATGTTATATTTGAATTTTTTTGGAACTTTTCAGTGTGTTTCTTTCTCCCTCCCTCTCTTTCTGTTTGCGTTAGTAGTGTCTATGGCACCAAAACGTAAGTCTATTCCGACCCAGAACCCTCTTCGTTCTAGGGCCTCTTCATCTTCTGATTCCACTCCTCTTTCTGTTTGGTTCCGTGATGAGAAAGCCCATCAGGACTTCTCGGAGAATTTTTCTAAACGAGGTGTCCATTCGGAACGCCAAGTTGTTCTGGCGGACTTCGCCGACACTGACCTTCTTGATGTCTTTCATAAACGGGAATGGTAGTCACTGTGTGACATCCTGGTCACTTGTCCTTTCGTGTTGATCCAGGATTTTTACTTCAACATGCATGGATTCGATTCTTCAGTACCTCTCTTTCTCACTCGCGTTTGAGGTACGCGCATAGTTGTCACACCGGAGTTGGTATCCGATGTGCTCCATGTTCCGAGGGTTGCACATCCTGACTGCCTCGGTTGTGAGCGTCTACGGACTATGTCCAAAGACGAGATGATCTCTACTTTTTGTGAGCGCCCTTCTGATTGGGGTGAGCACCAGTTTACGTCATGTCGACCTTTTGCCAAAGGTCCTCGTTTCTTAAACATGGTGATGAATTTTGTTTTGCATCCTCTCTTTCACTACAACTCTATCACAGAGCCTCGTGCTCATTTTCTGTTGTCTCTTCTTGAGGATCTTACCATTGACTTTCCTTCACATTTCATCTTTTCTATCATAGATGTGTATAAGGATGCGGCTACCTATGATAAGCTCATCTTTCCGTCCGCTATCACAAGGATTTTACGCCATTTTTCCATCCTTTTTCCTGTCTTTGACCCTTTTCATGTCATGGTTGCCATAGATGCCGCTACTGTAAAATGTAGTGAGGCATAGCTTAGGTCACGACAAACAGGTTCAGCAGCTCCTTCCTCCCGTTTCGCTCCATCTAGATCTGCTCGTGTCTCATTCGCTCCCTCCTCTTCTACGAGCGATGTGTCACTAGGAGACATCATGGCGCAGCTTCAGCGCATGGATGCTCGCCTGGATACGCTCTCTACAGAGTTGTATCAGGTGAATGTTCGTGTTGGTCGCATTGCTCGGCGACAGGTGACCATGGGTGGTTTTGCTCCCGAAGTTTCTCCTCCACCACCACCTGTGGCTTTCGAGTTTGGGGATGATGATGGTGATGATGATGATGCTTCAGATGTTGCTGTTGGAGATGCTAGCGCTACCGATGAGATGTCTACTTGACACTCTACCCTTTGTCACTCGTGACAAAAAGGGGGAGTAGTTTTGTGGGTTATGAGAGTAGTCATACTTAGGGGGAGAGCTTGTATAGGGACATTTTTGATAGGGGGTGTTGAGTGTTGAGGTATGTAGTGAGGATTACTTGTATCTTTTTATTTTCTTTACTTTAGATACATTCTCTTCTTGTACCTAGGTCTTGTGACAATTATTACATACATTGTGCTTATCTTTGTTATAAATGTGGTGATGTATGTTTTTTTCACCTTTCTCTACATGTGTTGTTTCTTTTATCTATTTATACATATGATTCTTTATTTGTATGCAATCTGTTATTTCTTTTTCACACTAAGATGCCTTGATGAGTTTTGTTTAATGTGTTTCAGATATACAGGTTGTCAAAGTATACTTGTCATAAACTCTTTCCTTGCAAAGTTTTTCAAGAGTTTGTATTAGGATAGATTTTACTGTATTCAACTAGTGAATATGAGTTAAGTGATTTATGACTTCTCTCATATGTTCATTTGTTGGTTGTGGTTTTGTCACGAATTGCCAAAGGGGGAGATTGTTAGGATGTATGTGTTTCACTTGTTTAGAACATATGTCATTCAATTATGTAATTGGCTAATCCTTTGAAAAAATGCACTTTACTTGTAATTGGGTAGAATTAGGATGAGTTTTATACTTCAAGAAACTATGTTTCAAGATCAAGTGTTGAAGTCATCAAGTCTGTCCAAGAAACAAGCTAAAAAGTGCAAGTTCATTAAAGCTCGACAGCTAGCATGTGTTGAGGTTTAAAGAGCTGTTCCAGCCCCATGGCTCGATAGCTTCTCGACAGCATCTCGATACCTCTATATGTCGAGGTTTAAGAAAAACAGATTCTGAGTTCTGTTTTGATTCCAATCAGTGGATATGTCTTTGGGCTTTCTTTTCTCCTAACCCTAGACATATAAAAGGATTATTTTAAGGGCCGTCAAAGGGATGCAAGTTGCACAAGCATTGAGAAATCCTTGTTCATGCAAATTGTGACTTGAGACGAAGTTCTCGCCCTAGTTCATCTCTCTTGTGAAGAAGTTGATGTGTCTTTGTACCGTAGGGTTTATAACCAAGCATCTTCTTGATCTTCATCGTGTGGATGAATTGAAGAACTTTGCAGCCAACAATCTTCTCTAGTTGGTGATTGAAGTCACGTACTAGGATTCACGCAATTGGTTAGTCACGTACTTGGGAGCTGTGCATTGAAAGGAGAAATTGTCACTACAGAACAAGTCCAATTGGGTATTGGGGTAAGGGTTCAACTGTAGGTTGGTAAGGTACTTGGGATTCCTTTACTTGTAACTGCTTGTTGTGATAATAGTGGAATTTCGGAAGTAGTGACCTTAAAATCACCCGGTGGGGTTTTTGCTGTGTAGGTTTTCCCTATTCATAAATAAATCACCGTGTCATTTATTTTCCGTTGCATACTTTAGTTTATTGGTGATTTGTTTGTGCTACCACGTGTTTGCATGTTAATTTGATTAATTAATAACTTGGCCAATTAATCAACTTAATTCATCACAAGGAGTCAATACGTTTTTGGCCTATCACGTTTGAATTCTAGGACTTCATGGGATGGGTGGGGTTGGTAAGACAACCCTTGCCAAGGCTCTCTATAATAGACTTGTTGGTCACTTCAATATGAAGATACCATTGCATGTTAAATGGTTTTTTTTTCCTGCTAGTGTGTATGGTTTTCTGCTAATGCTCTAAGTAGAAGATTACAGAATCTTTGTTGTTTGTTCAGTTATTTGGTTGTTATTAATTTGTTTTCTTATGTAGCTGACATGTTTAATGATTTTTTTTTTTTTTGGGTTTCTGGTTAGTAAAGAAACTGGGTTTAATTTTCTGGGTTTTGGTTATTTGAAGTTTATATGGGTCTTTGGAATAAGGTGTAGAAGATTGTTTTGGTTTTTTGTTATTGGAATTTTGGTAATTTTGTATGTACTCTTTTTTCAGTTTAGTATAGTTTATCTGGGATTATTTACACCATATACATTTTTTATAATATAAGTCTCTCTCTCTCTCTCTCTCCTTTTTACAGGCACCAGCAAAGCAAGGAAACGCAGCGAACACACTACATAACACAATCGCCTTTGGTTATTTGAAGTCTGATTTGACATGTTTTTTGTTATAAACTTTTTTTTTTTTTGTTTTCTAGTAACTTATTGATTAATTATAAGATTTTGGAAAATGAAAGCAACTTCTTTTTCTTATTCTTTCATGAAGAAATTGCTGAGTAATTTTTTGCTCTTCCAAATGCTACCAAAAAAAAAAAAAAAATGGAACAAATAAAATTCCAATAGGATATTTGAACCCTTTTTTATTTAATTGAATATTGGTCCTATTTTTGTATGGTGGAAGAAATGATTGGGCCAGAGAGATTAAAACCCCAACATGAATATCTTATTGTGATGCCTTTCAAATGTGGGAGAAACTATAGAATTGGTTTGCTTCCAACAAGTAGGGAATGTGGATATTTGAACCCAGTTTCTTCTTGTGGAGAGAATTGGACAATACCATTTAGCTACATTGCTTGTGATGAACTGATTTGGCATTTTTAGTGTTAGTGCACAAGTCATAGAAAAGGACATCACCCCTCCCCCTCTTTTTTTCCTCACCCTTTCATCTTGTTAATGTATTTATGCTTTCTGCCTAACTTGATGTCCTTTATAATGACAATGTTATTGTCAAAGGGTTTAATGCAGAATTGCTATTAAGATCTTTTAAGATGGAGTTCTATATTATTACTTTTCAGCATTATATAGAGACTCAACCAGTATTCTTTTATTTCAGAAAGTTCTCAAGAAAGAATAGGAGGAAAGGAGAGCCAAAGAAGAGAATATAGGCTGATAAGGATAATTTTGTGATTAGCCCCTGGCGAAATGAAAGGTGACGGATGTAACGAGGTCGTTATATTTACTCATGAAACTACCTTCTCGTAAAGTCCACGACTCCACCTCATGGCTGACGACGTCAAGCCGAAGGCAGTAGGTTGACGACAATAGGCTGACAGCAGTAAACCGACGGCAGCAAGTTAAAATGTTAAGTAAATAGGAGATAAGCTAAAGGGATATATGGACCTCCGACAAATATATCCATGACCTTACCTGATCTCTACGCATGCGTGCATAAAGAGAAATCTTGTACCACACGCTTAACCCTAATTATGGAGACTCCTATAAGGAAAAGAACTCTAGAAGATGCACAAGATCCACGAGTTACTCTCCTAGAAGGAAAAGACTTCTTGATCAAGGCATAGATGTTAACCCCACACTACTATAAATACCCTGAAACCCTCATAAATCAAGGTACGCATAATTCACCCCTGCTCTGGCACTCTAGGGTTGTGAACAAGAGATTTCTCTAACTTGACCGTCGGAGGGTATTTGGCTGGTACCACACCGGTACTCCTCTTAGGGTCTTCAGCTTTTGTGTTGTGCAAGTTCTCTATTGGGAGCACGTGTGGACCGTGTGACTTACTGACGATTTTCGGCATCATCAGTTGGCGCCGTTTATGGGAAAGACTTTAGCGACTTGTAAAGCCGTGCTATCGCTTCCCATACAAAGAGTTGCATGGTACTCACTTGCTCGATGGTGACCACCAACAACGTTCAAGGAGACGAACCACGCACAACAGCGCTCGAGAGACAAGTCCAAACTCTAGCCGTCACCGTGGAACACCTCACCAAACAGAACCAAGATTTGGAAGAACAGTTGCGCCAAAGAAACACGGGTGCCAACACACAAGAGGAAGACCAAGAAGGAACTAGTGCGGAGAGAAGGAACCAAGAAGGGTCGGAAGGCAGCAACGCCCCAAGTAGGCTAGAACGACAGGACACTGGCCGGCCATCTGTCGCTGATACCGTCCCACCTCACATAGTCACTGAGATGCAGATGATGAAGGAGCAAATGGATTGCATGATGAACGCCATCAGAGGACGGGTGTCCAGCGACCTTAATGACTTGGTTGAGTGAACTGACTCACCATTTACAGCGTCCGTTAGTTCATTCCCCCTTCCACAAAAGTTTCGCATGTCGCAGGTAGAAAGCTTCGACGGGTCCAAGGATCCTTTAGATCACTTGGAGTCTTTCAAGACCCTGATGCACCTTTAAGGGGTTCTAGATGCAATCATGTGCAGAGCCTTCCCCACCACGTTGAAGGGACCCGCAAGGATCTGGTTTAGTAGGCTGACGCCCAACTCCATTAGTACTTTCAAAGAATTAAGCACCCAATTCGCCTCGCACTTCATCGGGGGACACATGTACAAGAAATCCACCGCATGCCTGATGAACATTAGGCAGCGGGAAGATGAGACGTTGAGGTCTTACATAACTCACTTTAACAAGGAGGCCCTCTCGATTAATGAAGCAGACGACAAGATACTCGTAGCAGCGTTCACCAATGGATTGCGGAAGGGCAAGTTCCTATTTTCCCTATATAAGAACGACCCAAATACCATGTCAGATGTGCTTTACAAGGCGACCAAGTACATGAACGCAAAAGATGCGCTACTGGCCCGAGAAGAGAAGCCCAGAAAAAGGGAAAGACAAGAAGACGCGCGATCGGACAAGGGGTGAAAGATGGCTAGAAATGGAGAACGACGGGAGGACCGATGCTCCAAACCACCCACGGGAAAGTTCACAAGCTTCACCCCACTGACCGTTCTAATCGACCAAGTACTGATGCAAATTAAGGATGAAGGAGCCCTAACTTTTCCTGGTAAGTGGAAGGGAGATCCTAATAAGAGGTCAAGGGACAAATACTGCCATTTTCATCATGATCACGGCCATGACACAACTGATTGCTATGACTTGAAGCAACAAATAGAAGCTCTTATTAGATAAGGAAGGCTGCAAAGATTCGTTAGCAAGGAAAGAACGGACCCGCCGCAAGAACAAGCCCCTCGTGAGAGATATAAGAATGATTGTAGGGGGCACCATGATAGTTGGGTCATCGAAGAAAGCTTGGAAAACTTACCTTAGGATGGTGCAGAACATCCAGTTAACGGGTTCCGTACCCAAGATGGCATGGGTTGACAACCCCTTCATTGGATTCTCGGAAGAAGATGCACGACGTCTTCACCACCCCTATGATGACGCACTTGTCGTCACCATACAAGCAGGAGACTACAACATACACTGGGTTCTCGTCGAAAACAGAAGCTCGGCGGACATCCTCTACTACCCCGCATTCCAGCAGATGGGGATTAGTAAGGAGCGACTAGTTTCGACTAATGCCCCGCTCGTCGGCTTCGGAGGGACGAGGGTATTCCCCCTTGGCGTTGTCACTTTGGCTATAACCGTTGGTGACTACCTTTAGTAGATCACTAAGAATGTAGCATTCCTTGTGGTCGATTGCTTATCAGCTTACAATGCCATCATAGGATGGCCTACCCTTAACTCGTGGAAGGCTGTAACCTCAACCTACCATTTGATGATAAAATTTCCTACTGACTACAGAGTAGGAGAATTGTGAGGAGATTAGGTGGCCACACGCGAATGTTACGTAGCCATGATGGAAATGGATGACCACCTCCAGGCCATGAGCATAGAAGAACATCGGGCAGCGACGGAGCCCTTTGAGAGACTCGAAGATGTGCCTCTTAACGACTCCCAACCAGAACGAACAACCAGGATCGGCACCCTTGCAGACCCGACAATCTGCCAAGCACTCGCAACCTTCCTTAAAGAAAATCGGGACGTCTTCGCTTGGAGCCATGAAGACATGCCAGGAATTGACCCATCGGTCATGGTGCACAAGTTGAATGTGTCACCTTCCTTTCCACCCGTCCGCCAAAAGAAAAGAGTGTTTGCCCAAGAGAGAGATCGGGCGGTGGCAGAAGAAGTTTGCAAGCTACAGGAGGCTGGGTTCATTAGGGAGGTTTACTACCCTGATTAGTTGGTGAACGTCGTGATGGTCAAAAAGAGCAATGGAAAATGGAGGATGTGTGTCAACTTCCCGGACCTAAACAAAGCATGCCCTAATGATAGCTACCCCCTCCCACGGGTCGTCCTCCTGGTGGACTCTACGGCTTAACATTAACTGCTGAGTTTCATGGATGCATTTTCAGGATATTGTTAGGATTAGTGCCCTTAAATCTTATTGTATGATGCTATGTATGATATTATGTATGACATTATGTATGACATGATGTATGACTTTATATTGTGATTGATAAAGTTATTTTATTATTATCTAAAATAATGGTAACGTGAATATGAGACATTATCATATAGTCCATGAGATGCATTGTATGTGATTTATGTGAAAAGTCACAGAAGATGTCAATCACAAGTTCTTTGTAAACTCATAATTTATAGTTCGTAGTCGGTGATGAAATTGGGCATTTCATCTGCGAAGACTATAACATGTCAACTAAGATGATTTGTCTTGATCATGGAAGTGGAAACTTCTAGTTGATATGTTGATATGTTTTAAGAGTTGAAACATATTGAACTGGACCGCTGTGAGATTTATTATTCTTCTAACGACTGTCAAATGAATAATAAATCTCACGACTTCTATTTGCATGAACTCTTAATCCTGAGAGAATAATGGACTTGATCATGAAGTGTAGGTTGCTTTGATATATCAGGAGTGAGATCTGAAGTGACGGTCAAAATCTCAGTATGTTGAGCAGCCACATTTAGTGTTGATGGAACATATATTCTCAAGATGGAATTCATAGTCTCTTGATGGAGATATAAAATATTCCCTTGAGATAAGTTTAATGGTTTCAGTTATTCAGAGAGTTAGGCCTAACCACTTTAGTAAGAAATTATTAAAGTATATATTTATGAAATTGGATTTCATAAATATATAATGAATAACTTTAAAGAATTAAATCGGGTACTCAAGGATAAGATGTAGTAATTTACAAAGTGGCAGTTTACATTTATGACTTTGTGTTACTATGAATATTTTATGAAGGAGTTACGTGTATAATAAAGTCTTGGGATATAATTTATTAATAAGGCCTAGAGTGCAATTATATTTATATAGTGGTATTAAATATAATTAATGGTAACTTTGGACTTGTCAAGAGTTGATGGAAAAGCCCAAGGCCCATTGGAGTTAGTGTCTTATTGGTCCTTTTTGGTCCCACTTCAAGCCACACACTAAAGCCCAATTGGAAAGGCCCAATAGGCCAACCCAATTAGATAATCAGTTAGTTATAAAGGGAGAAACATATAGAATTTTTATGAGAAGAGATTAGAAAAGAAAAAGAAACGGTGTGTGAGAGAGTGTGAGACACACTTTCATTCTCCCTTTGAAAAACTGATTGAGAGACCACACATCTTGGGCGTAAAGTGGAATTGGAGTGAAGATTAAAAGTGTTCCCAAGTGCTTCTAATCTTTGTTTTGAATTTCTTCACACCAAGGTACGCTATCTTGTTCTTAAATTCTGAAATTTACATAGTGCACGTTATCAATCATGAATGAAATAGATCATAGTTCGTTACTTCCGCTGTGGGTTTTGCATGAGATGCAAAACCATAATTTTTCCTTCAATTGGTATCAGAGCCAGGTTTTCATATCATGATTGTATAGCGTGTGAAAACTTTTATCTTAGTGTAGACATGGATTTTAGAATTTATGAATTAATGTTATTAGCGTTGGAATTCATATGAAACAATTTTATATATATATATATATATATATATATATATATATATATATATATATATATATATATATATATATAGATATATACACCAAGCCATTACTGTTCTGCACGGCAACTTTCATATCTGTTGCCTTGATGTTTGTAAGGATACAATTCAAATTCCCAAACTATGACTGGAAGGAAATGGGCTTGAAATGCCTTTTTTACAATAAAATTTGTAGAGGTTGGGTTTGTAATCTAGATTTCAAGGATGATTTAGATGACAAGGAAAAGAACGGGCTTTGGGCCCAATGGCACAAAATAAAGAGTTGTTTACAAGAGTGAGACTGAAAGTTCCTCTTCGGACACAATCCGAGGATAATTTATAACAGTATTTCCTCAAGTTTGGATACAATTCTTGATTATCATATACTATTGGCCCTTTTTCTTACTGAAAAAGCCTTCCCTTGCTTCGTAGGTCTTCCCCTTTATTTATACTTCTTTTTCTCCTCTTTCACCAGCTTCCACCTCATGGTTGCAATGCAGGTTTTGGATACTTGTCCCATCAATTCTTCCCTAAAGCCCGCTGGGGTTAGGGACCAAGTTCCAAACTTCATGCTCAGGTCCCATCCTTCCATCTATGCAGTCAGTATATCAATTACAGAGCTTTTAATGTATGGGCGGTGGTAGCAGCTTTACCTTAGATATTCCACCGCTCTTTCTATTGTCCTCCACGTGTACTGTGTATCCATGTAGTCGTAGGATTCTTTATAACATAGCCCGGGGACACTAAACTTCTCTTCCTATGTCCTCGGCTTAACAATCCGAGGACAAATCTACTTCTCGGACGTAATTGGTCATTTGCTTATCATATCTTTATTTGGCATTTCTTTATAAGATACATTCAGATACTCCAAGATCATTTTGATGTCTTCGGATTTGGGTTTCTAGCCCAAAAGACTTCGTTGGGCCATCCTTGGTAAATTACGGGGCCCAATGCCCCTACAATGTTTATTCGAATAGGGGTAGTTATTGACTGTTTGGCTTGGAATTCAATTGTACGGTTTGAATTTATGTCATGGCTTGGACTTAATGCATGGTTGCATGGCTTGGCCCCTTTTGAATGTCTTAGAAAAAGTGAATCCTTAAGGATTCTTGCCCTCTCTGACAATTATATATATATATATATATATAATATAATATAATATATGATTATTATATTATATTATATTATAATATATATATAAAGTAATAATTATATATTATATATATTAATTTGTATATTATATTATATTATATAATATAATATAAATTTTTTATATATAGTAAGGGTTTTTATTACGTTATATATATATTTATTTATATATGTTAATGCTAGTTTAATGAAATTTATTCCTAATTAGATTAGAATTATTTTTTCACGTGTCTAGCATTATTATGGTTCTTGACCTTAAAAACTTTTATTTTAAAATATCTAGTGGGAGAGAGATTCAATGGTTGAATCTCACGACCTCCATTGTTGATTCATAGTAGTGTGAAATATATATTTTGTCTTTGCCTCGAGCTTAGCATACCATGTGGAGAGTATTTATTTCATGGTCCTACAAGATTGAATTTCTTGGTTTATAGTGGTTTGATAAACACCTTGTCTTAGCTTCGAGCCCTGCATTCCATGCGGAGGGTGTTTTATCATGGTACTACAAAATAAGCCTGTTAAAGGGATGAAATGTGGTTACATATAATTCTAGACAATAGTATACACTAGACTAAGTATTATAGTATCCTCTATGCTGAGTTCTTACTATTATTATTTAGAGGCTAAATATAAAACGACATATTATTAGTATTTGATAAGAGTTATCATGATAGTACTAATAATGAGAATATTTCTCAATCTATCATAGTATTTTATGTTCACTCTATGCTGAGGGATATTTAATATGAGATTGGGTTGTCGTTGCATATGTTATTTTATGGTTTTATTAAGGTTCCATATTATATGCTTTTATGCTAAATTGATAATGTTCAATTTACTTATTATATTCATGTTTATTATTTTCAGATTTTGTCATGGCATCATTTAGCCCACTTATTTCTATTCTTAACCAAAACAAATGAGATTTGGATCAACTATGTTGATTGGAAAAGAAATTTGGACATTGTTTCTTCTTTGAAGAGCACAAATATGTGCTTACTCAACCATGTCCCACCTTTCCTTCATTAGATGCTCCTCTTGAGGAAAAACAGCGATATGATCGTTGGCAGAAATCTAATGAGATGGCCAAGTGCTACATCCTAGCATCTATCTCAAATGTTCTACAACATCAAATGCAGGATGTAGAACTTGCTTCGGACATAATGCATAGTCTGAAGGAGATGTTTGGTGAGCAAGGCCGTTCTGCAAGGCAAGAAACCATGAGGCAAATTTATAATACCAAAATGGTTGCAGGAAGTTCAGTGAGAGAGCATTGTCTTAGGATGATTGCTAATCTGAACACATTAGAAGTTTTAGGTGCCGACATTGATGGAGAATCCCAAGTGGATATGATACTCCAGTCACTACCAGAATCATTCAAGGAATTTAGACTCAATTATAATATGAACAAAAAGATTTATTCTTTGTCTGAATTAATGAATGAGTTAGTGGCGGCGGAAGGCATCCTTGGTACTTCTAGTGTTGAAGCCAATGTGGGTGAAGCTTCTACTTCTCAACCTAAGTCGAAAGGCAAGGGTAAGAAGAAGAAGAAGAAGAAGGACTTCACTAAGAAAGATGGTAAACAAATTGCCTTAGGGGTTGCCAACAAAGGAAAGAAAACCAAAGGAAAGTGTTTCCATTGTGGTGAGAAAGGACATTGGAAGAGGAATTGTCCAACATTCAAGGTTGCCAAGAATAAAGGTATGAAAAGTTCATTTCTTCTTGAAATATGTTTGGTACAGAATCCAACGGATTCCTGGTGTGTGGATTCAGGTTGTACTAATCATATCTGCGATTCTTTGCAGGGGTTCCAGGAGACCAGAAAGTTGAATGAGGGAGAACTATTTATTACTTTGGCTGATGGGAGCAAGATTCCGGTTGAAGCTGTTGGAGTGTTTAATTTGTGTTTTAAGTCTAGAGTTTTAATATTGGAAGACTGTTTGTATGTACCTAATGTTCGTAGGAATTTAATTTCTGCAACTTACTTAGGTAAACATGGATATTGTGTTATCCTGAAAGACAATGTTGTAATAAAGAAGGATAAAGTGTTTATCTGTTCTGGAAATATTGTAGATGGTCTTTATATTTTAACTCCTGATAAGCATGAATTATACAATTCTGAATTAGATAGTAGCTCTCATGTGAAATCATTAAAGAGAAAGTTTCCTTCTACTAGTGATGCATATATATGGCACTTGCGTTTAGGTCATATTAATTCAAGTAGGATTCAAAGACTAATCAAAGATGGACTTTTACAGCCCTTGGACTTTGATGGTTTTCCAGTTTGCGAATCTTGTTTGGGAGGTAAGATGACCAAACGACCTTTTAATGCAAAGGGTAGAAGAGCCCAAGATTTGCTAGAACTAGTACATTCAGATGTATGTGGTCCTATGTCAATCCAAGCAAGAGGTGGCTATGAGTATTTCATTACTTTCACTGATGATTACTCGAGATTTGGTTATGTGTACCTAATGAAACGGAAGTCCGAAGCCTTTGAAAAGTTCAAAGAGTTTAGGGCTGAAGTTGAGAATCAATTGGGTAAACACATAAAGGCCATTCGATCTGATCGAGGTGGCGAATACCTTCTTGGTGATTTCAAGGATTACTTGATTGAAAATGGGATTATATCCCAATTGACTGCACCTGGAACTCCACAACAAAATGGTGTAGTAGAAAGAAGGAATAGGACTCTTTTAGATATGGTTAGGTCCATGTTGAGTTATTCGACTCTACCAATTTCCTTTTGGGGATATGCCTTAAATACTGCAATGTATCTTCTGAATTTAGTACCTTCGAAGTCTATTCCTAAAACACCTGTAGAGTTGTGGAATGGGCGTAAGCCTAGTATGAGACATCTCCACATTTGGGGTTGTCCAGCACATGTGTCGAAAGGAAAGTCTGACAAGTTACAGTCTAAAACGGAAGTGGTATTTTTTGTAGGGTATCCAAAAGGAACAGTTGGCGGTTTATTCTATAGTCATAAGGATAATAAAGTGTTTGTTAGCACAAATGCCAAATTCTTGGAAAATGACTATATGAATAATTTTACTCCTAGAAGTAGAGTTGTCTTGGCTGAAATGAATGAACCTGTAGTTGAACAACCAATGGATGAAACTAGGGATGATGTGACTGTATTAGATACACCACAAGATACTACTCATGAGATGTCTAGTACAAAGGTGCCTTGTTGTAGTGGGAGAATTATTCGGCCTCCTATAAGATTCATAGGTTTGGGAGAAACTTATGAGGCTATCTCAGAAGAGGCTGAATCGGATCCTTACACGTATGATGAAGCAATGAATGATATAGATGCACATCATTGGGTCCAAGCTATGAAATCTGAATTGGATTCTATGGGTTCCAATCATGTATGGAATTTTGTAAAGGCGCCTAACGGCATTAAATCTATTGGTTGCAAATGGGTTTACAAGAGGAAGAGAGGGATAGATGGAAAGGTTGAAACCTTTAAAGCAAGACTAGTGGTGAAAGGGTATACACAAAAAGAAGGTATTGATTATGATGAAACTTTTTCGCCAGTAGCCATGCTTAAATCTATCAGAATTCTCTTATCCATTGCTGCTCATTATGATTATGAGATTTGGCAAATGGATGTCAAGACTGCATTTCTTAATGGCAATCTTGAAGAAGAAATATACATGTTGCAACCAGAAGGTTTCATAGCAAAGAACCAAGAGCATATGGTATGCAAGTTGAATAGGTCCATTTATGGACTTAAACAAGCATCTAGGTCATGGAACATCAGATTTGATCAAGCAATCAAGTCATTTGGTTTTGAACAAAATCTTGATGAACCATGTGTGTACAAAAGACATCGAGACAAATAGTAATGTTCCTTGTGCTTTATGTTGATGATATTCTACTCATTGGGAATGATGTAGGGGTAATGTCATTGGTTAAAGTTTGGTTGTCAAGCCAATTTGATATGAAGGACTTGGGTGAGGCTAACTTTATTCTAGGGATCAAGCTTTGGCGAGATCGCAAGAATAAGATGTTAGGCTTATCACAAGCTGGATATATAGATAAGGTCCTAGAACGGTTTAGCATGCAAAACGCCAAGAAAGGATTACTTCCTTTTAGACATGGAGTTCCTCTGTCTGATGACCAAAGACCTAAGACTCAAGAGGAAGAAAATATGATGAAACAAGTTCCTTATGCTTCTGCAGTGGGAAGTCTCATGTATGCCATGCTTTGTACTAGACCAGATATTTGTTATTCAGTTGGCATGGTCAGCCGATATCAATCAAATCCAGGACCAAAACATTGGCAAGCTGTAAAGCATATTCTCAAGTATCTTAGGAGAACGAGAAATTATATGCTTGTTTACCATAGTGAGGATTTGATTCCCATTGGCTATACAGATTCGGACTTTCGCCGCATCTAGATTTCAGAAAATCCACTTCAGGATGTGTTTTCACCTTGGGAGGTGGAGCCATAAGTTGGAGGAGCGTTAAGCAATCTTGTATTGCGGACTCTACCATGGAAGCCGAGTACGTTGCTGCTTGTGAAGCAGCAAAGGAGGCTGTTTGGCTCAAGAAATTCCTTTCTGATCTTGGTGTTGTGAGAATGGAGCAAGTTCCCATCACATTGTTTTGTGACAATAGTGGAGCGGTTGCACAATCCAAAGATCCAAGGAATCACAAGAAAGGAAAGCACATTGAGAGGAAGTACCACATCATTCGAGACATTGTTGCTCGTGGAGATGTTGTGGTAGCAAAGATTGAAAGTGCAAATAATCTAGCAGATCCATTTACCAAAGCCTTGTCTCAAAGGACTTTCGAGTCACATTTGGAAGGAATGGGAGTTAGATTAGTGCACAATAGTCTTTAGGGCAAGTGGGAGATTCTTAGGATTAGTGCCCTTAAATCTTATTGTATGATGCTATGTATGATATTATGTATGACATTATGTATGACATGATGTATGACTTTATATTGTGATTGATAAAGTTATTTTATTATTATCTAAAATAATGGTAACATGAATATGGGACATTATCATATAGTCCATGAGATGCATTGTATGTGATTTATGTGAAAAGTCACAGAAGATGTAAATCACAAGTTCTTTGTAAATTCAGAATTTATAGTTCGTAGTCGGTGATGAAATTGGGCATTTCATCTGCGAAGACTATAACATGTCAACTAAGATGATTTGTCTTGATCATGGAAGTGGAAACTTCTAGTTGATATGTTGATATGTTTTAAGAGTTGAAACATATTGAACTGGACCGCTGTGAGATTTATTATTCTTCTAACGACTGTTAAATGAATAATAAATCTCATGACTTCTATTTGCATGAACTCTTAATCCTGAGAGAATAATGGACTTGATCATGAAGTGTAGGTTGCTTTGATATATCAGGAGTGAGATTTGAAGTGACGGTCAAAACCTCAGTATGTTGGGCAGCCACATTTAGTGTTGATGGAACATATATTCTCAAGATGGAATTCATAGTCTCTTGATGGAGATATAAAATATTCCCTTGAGATAAGTTTAATGGTTTCAGTTATTCAGAGAGTTAGGCCTAACCACTTTAGTAAGAAATTACTAAAGTATATATTTATGAAATTGGATTTTATAAATATATAATGAATAACTTTAAAGAATTAAACCGGGTACTCAAGGATAAGATGTAGTAATTTACAAAGTGGCAGTCTACATTTATGACTTTGTGTTACTATGAATATTTTATGAAGGGGTTACGTGTATAATAAAGTCTTGGGATATAATTTATTAATAAGGCCTAGAGTGCAATTATATTTATATAGTGGTATTAAATATAATTAATGGTAACTTTGGACTTGTTAAGAGTTGACGGAAAAGCCCAAGGCCTATTGGAGCTAGTGTCTTATTGGTCCCTTTTGGTCCCACTTCAAGCCACACACTAAAGCCCAATTGGAAAGGCCCAATAGGCCAACCCAATTAGATAATCAGTTAGTTATAAAGGGAGAAACATACAGAATTTTTATGAGAAGAGATTAGAAAAGAAAAAGAAACGGTGTGTGAGAGAGTGTGAGACACACTTTCATTCTCCCTTTGAAAAACTGATTGAGAAACCACACATCTTGGGCGTAAAGTGGAATTGGAGTGAAGATTAAAAGTGTTCCCAAGTGCTTCTAATCTTTGTTTTGAATTTCTCCACACCAAGATACGCTATCTTGTTCTTAAATTCTGAAATTTACATAGTGCACGTTATCAATCATGAATGAAATAGATCCTAGTTCGTTGCTTTCGCTGTGGGTTTTGCATGAGATGCAAAACCAGAATTTTTCCTTCAGATATAACCAAATCCAAATGGATGAAGCTGATCAAGAGAAGACTTAGTTCATAACAAGCCAAGACCTTTTTTGTTACAAGGTCATGCCATTCGGCTTAAAGAATGCAGGTGCAACATATCAGAGGCTTATGAACAAGATGTTCGCACGGCAGATTGGGAGAAATGTCAAGGTATATGTTGACGACATGCTAGTGAAAAGCCGAAGGGAAGACGACCATTTGGAGGATCTTAGGGAAACCTTCGACACTCTTCGCTCCTACAACATGAAGCTTAATCCAGGCAAGTGTGCCTTCGGAGTGACGGCGGGGAAATTCTTAGGATACATGGTGTCCCAAAGAAGTATTGAGGCTAACCTAGACAAGATCCAGGCTATTATAGAAATGGCACCTTCTAAAAACATAAAAAAGGTAGAAAGCCTTAACGGTAAGATTGTCGTGCTCAATAGATTTGTATCCAGAGCAACGGATAGATGTCTACCATTATTTCGCACATTGAAGAAGTCTTTTGAGCGGATGGCCAAATGTTAGCAGGTATTCGAGGACCTGAAGGCCTACCTATCTTCGCCACCGCTGCTAAGTCCTTCACAATCAGGAGAAGAATTATTCCTCTAGTTGGCTGTCTCTCCGGCCGCCGTCAGTGTGGCCTTAGTCAAAGAAGACGACAAGGTGCAAAGGCCCGTATACTACGCCAGCCGGGCACTTCTTGGCGTAGAAGAAAGGTACCCTCTAATGGAAAAGCTCGCCTTTGCTCTAGTCATAGCAGCCCATAAACTCAAGCCGTACTTCTAAGCCCATATGGTGGTCGTCCTAACTGACAAACCCTTACTGCGAGCGATGAGCAGTCCTGAAGCTACCGGACGTATGGCGTCATGGGTAATAGAGTTGAGCAAATTTGACATACAATATCGCCCAAGCACCACCATCAAGGGACAAGTGGTCTCTGACTTCATTGCGGAGTTCACTAGTGCGGAAGGCCAGAAGGCAGAATATCCCCAATGGAGTGTGTTCATAGATGGATCGTCCAACAGAAAGGCTGGTGGAGCAGGGGTCGTACTTAAAGCTCTAGAGGGCGAGGAGATCGAATGCATGGTTCACCTCGATTTCCCTACAACCAACAATGAAGCAGAGTATGAAGCCCTAATAGCATGTTTAGATCTCGCCAAAGTTGTAGGAGCCGCGAACATGGTTATTCATTGCGACTCCCAAGTGTAAGGGTGAAAGGATGAAGAAGTACTTGGAGCAAGCAAAGAGAAGGGTAAATGAGCTGCAGGCCAAAATAGTCCAAATTCCAAGAGGAGAGAACGAGCAAGCTGACTGTCTTGCCAAGACCGCATCAGTGGAATACATGATCACCCCTGACAAGGTACTCTCCTTTGTTCAGCTCTCACCACTGATAGATGTCGTCGATGTACAAGAGATAGGTTCCAAAGACAATTGGACCACCCCCTAATCTCTTATTTAAAAGACGACACGTTGCCTGATGAGAAGGAAGTGGCAAGGAAGCTGAAGGTTTAGTCGACGCGATTCGTCCTGATAAAGGACATCCTGTATAAAAGGGGTTTCGCCCGACCGTACTTGAGATGTTTAGACCCCAAAGAGGCGAATTACGTCATGAGAGAAGTACACGAGGGGATCTGCGGCAACCACTTAGGGTCACGTTCATTGGTACATAAGTTGATTTGGGTGGGATACTACTGGCCGATTTTGCAGAAGGACGCCCAGATATATGTCAAAGCCTACGACAAGTGTCAAAGGTTCAGCAACATTATCAGACAACTGACGGAAGAGTTGACCCCAATAACTGCTCCGTGGCCATTCGTCCAGTGGGGATTGGACATCATGGGCCCATTCTCGATAGCAGTGAGACAGCTGAAGTTCCTAATAGTCGGCATAGACTACTTCACCAAATGGGTAGAAGCTGAAGCCCTAGCAACAATCACTGAGAAGAACATACGGAGCTTTGTTTGGAGGAATATCATTTGTAGGTACAAAATCCCAAGGGTCTTCGTCTCAGACAACAATAAGCAATTTGACAATGACTCCTTCCAAGACTTCTGCTCACAATTAGGAATCAAGAATCACTACTCCTCCCCTGCCCATCCTCAAGCCAATGGACAAGTCGAGGTTACGAACCGATCCTTGCTTCGGATCATCAAGACTCGGCTCGAGGGGGCAAAGGGTATATGGCCAGAAGAGCTACCCAACGTACTATGGGCATACAGGACGATAGTTAGAACTCCTATGGGAGAAACTTCATTTTGACTAACATACGGGAGCAAGGTGGTCATCCTAGCTGAGGTTGGACTCACGAGCTACAGGGTGGACAATCACGACGAGGGAAGAAATGACGAGGCCATACGTCTACAGCTTGATCTAGTTGCCGAGGTTAGGGCGACAATTGAACAAAGACTCGGGCGATACCAAGACCTCATGGCCAAACACTACAACTCCCGAGTCAAACACCGGGACTTCAAAGTTGGAGACCTTGTCTTGAGCAAAGTAATGGAAGCCGCCAGAGACCCCACACAAGGAAAGCTCGGCCCAAACTGGAAAGGACCTTACAGAATAACATCATGGCTAAGGAAGGGCACCTACCACTTAGAGACACTTGACGGGCAGAAGCTACACCACCCATGGAATGCCGAACATCTTAGGAAGTACTACCAGTAGAAGACAGCATGAAGAACGCTACTCCTCATTCCTAGTCTATTTCTTTTAGTCATTTATCTTAGTTTACTTTTTTTTCTATGGTACTTTCCAAGCCCACGGGATTGAGGTTTATTTGTTTTGAGACAATTTTCCATATGCATTCATCATAATAGAGGAGTTTATTTAGAAACGGCTGGTGTATTAGCAGAGTGGATGAATTTATTATTAAGTCTAAGAAGACGACCTTATTACAATGTCTACAAAGTAGACGAGCCTAAGTCCACAAAGTGGACGAAATTTTTATTAACCACACAAAGTGGACGAACGTATTATCAAAATAGACGAGCCAAAGTCCATAAAGTGGACGACCCTAAAAAGTGGACGGGTTTGTCAAATCCACAAAGTGGACGACCCGACAAAGTTGACGGGTTTTGTCAAGCCCATAAAGTAGACGGGTTCAATATAAACGTCCACTAAAAGGGCGAATTCGTTACAAAACTTTCAAAAAGAAAAAGCTTATTAAAATCCTTAAAGTGGCCGAATAGTCAACTAACAACTGACGCCAATATTCATAAATTGACGGGCCCATGACAATGGGAAGACGAGCCTAAGGACAACTTAGGCAGAGGACTTCACCCTATTTCGCTAAATACCCTGGCATACAAGTGCAAAAAATATACATGAGCCAAGGAAAAAGCAACGGCCGGCTATGCAAGGATGACGCTATCAACTTTCTGGTCTACCATAAGTTTATTAGCGCCATCACTTTCCTCATAGACAGTGTCGCCCGCAGGAGTTGACGGTGGAGGCTTGTCCATAGTAATCTTAGACAAATCCAAGTCGGGGTAAACAAACTTGACCTGTTTTAGATAGTCCTCAAACCCGTCACCATAGTAGACGTCACAAGCATTTATGAAGGACTGCGAGTCCTTGAATTCCGTCACGACATCGCTCCTAGCTATTGCCACCTGGCCCGAAAGGGCCTTTAACTCCTTTTCTGCTGTCACTTTAACTTCTTGTTATAGCTTCCTCTGACGACCCTCCTTAGCCAACTGTTCCTTTAGCGCCTTCACCTCCTTACCAAGAAGACGAGTAGACTCCTTGAATTTCTCTTGCCCATCGATCAGGTTCTTGATGTGCGTATGCAAACGGGTAATCACCCCCTTTTTAGCAACGCACCTGTCTTACAAAGCCTTCGCGCGAACCATAGCCTACATGGCAAAAAAAAAAAAAAATGACGTCAGTTTACTGAAACTCATTTGGCATCAAAATAAGGAAAGAAACATACCCGAGCAAGATCAAACAGGCTTGACGCCCCTAATTCCTCCGTCGCCTGCTCAGCACATGGTTCCATTTCTTCACTTTTTAAGATGGACTCTACCACCTCCATTGCGTAATCCTTATGGGTAAGAAGGCGATGGTCAGGTCCTTGGCCAACGGGGCTGGATGACGTCATCAGCCCTTTGCCTGCCCCATGGTTGGACTTAGGGGTGACTGCTTTTTAGGGGGTTTATCCCCAGGAGTCATGGCCGCTTTCTTCCCAGGACGAACGTCTTTATCGTCGGCTTTTCTCTTGGCTGCTATCTTCCCGACGGCCTTAGGGGTTGACGAGGATGTCCCCTCCCCATTTGTCTTTTTCTCTTCTTCCTTCTTCTTGGCAGCAGCAGCCCTTATTCTTTGCTTAGCTGCCTTCATTTCTGCAAGAGACGGAGAGTGAAGGTTAGGGAAGAAATGATACAAAAGAAGAGACGGAAGGAATTGAGAAATGTTCACGTCGACGGGAATAAGTGTTTAGCTTGCAAGCCTCTGGTGTAGGCTCTGGACCACCACAATACAAATGCCAGGCGTCAAGAGTAATTAGGTCTCGACACTTTCGCTCGTCCAATGAGATAAATGTTACTCGTCGTATAAAGTCTTCTTGCTCCGCTGTGATATGTGGATGAACGCTAACTGAAAAAACAAGCAGACGGTGTTAAAAATCTGAAACAAATGAATTGTATAAAGAAGCAGATGGGATTGACTTGAGTCCCTGACATAGGCCTAAGTGTTGTCAAAGCCATAGGGCATTGACTCCCACTCCTCCTAACGGCACACCCAATTAGTCCCTTTGACAAAAAAATATCTTCCCTTCCAATTCCTATTTGAGTCTGGCATGTCTGACACCAGCTTTAGCTTTTTCTTCCTCACTACAAAGTGGTATATCCCTTGGGACGAAGAGATGTGCTGGGGTCGGTAGCACCAAAAGAAATCGTCAAGGGTCAACTGACGGTTTCCGCCACTCAGACGACCCCACAGAATCTTAGACCCAATAAATGTCAGCCAAGTGTTAGGGGCAATCTGGCTGACAGATAGCCCCAAAAAATTAGCTAGCTGACCGTAAAGGGCCGTCAGCGGCAGCCTCAATCCTGCCGCGAACATGGCATCATACATGCCAACATTTGCGGTTTGTCTTGAATAACATCTCTCACTCTCCTCAGGAAGATGGATTGGGATGTCGTCTGGAATTTGGTAACGGGCACCTAAATTCTTAAAGACGTTAACCGACATCGTCGGCAAGAACTCATCGATGAACCATTCTTTAGGTAGAATGAAAGGACGGTCATCACCAAGGGCTCCTGAGGTAGTCTCTAAGATCTCCTCACCACCGTCATCCTTACCCCCGTCACTAGTTCTCTCCCCTTCCTCTTCACCGGTCTTTTGATCTCCGTCACCTACTCTTTCCTCCTCCTTTTTGTCATCCCCGTCCTCGCCCTCACTAGCCTCATCTTCTCTACTACTCCCTACTTCCTCGTCAGAAGAATGGGCTGATGTTTCCCTCTCTGACGACCAGGAGAAGCCCTCCTCGTGCTTACTACTTGATTGGAAGACCTTGTTGTAACCCGCTCCCTCGCGGATCGAAGATTGTTCACTCGTTGATTCTGGTTTTGCATCTCATGCAAAACCCACAGCGGAAGCGACGAACTAGGGTCTATTTCATTCATGATTGATAACGTGCACAATGTAAATTTCAGAATTTAAGAACAAGATAGCGTACCTTGGTGTGGAGAAATTCAAAAACAAAGATTAGAAGCACTTGGGAACACTTTTAATCTTCACTCCAATTCCACTTTACGCCCAAGATGTGTGGTCTCTCAATCAGTTTTCAAAGGGAGAATGAAAGTGTGTCTCACACTCTCTCACACACAGTTTCTTTTTCTTTTCTAAACTCCTCTAATAAAAATTCTGTATGTTTCTCCCTTTATAACTAACTGATTATCTAATTGGGTTGGCCTATTGGGCCTTTCCAATTGGGCTTTAGTGTGTGGCTTGGAGTGGGACCAAAAGGGACCAATAAGACACTAGCTCCAATGGGCCTTGGGCTTTTCCGTCAACTCTTGACAAGTCCAAAGTTACCATTAATTATATTTAATACCACTATATAAATATAATTGCACTCTAGGCCTTATTAATAAATTATATCCCAAAACTTTATTATACACATAACCCCTTCATAAAATATTCGTAGTAACACAAAGTCATAAATGTAGACTGCCACTTTGTAAATTACTACATCTTATCCTTGAGTACCCGGTTTAATTCTTTAAAGTTATTCATTATATATTTATGAAATCCAATTTCATAAATATATACTTTAGTAATTTCTTACTAAAGTGGTTAGGCCTAACTCTCTGAATAACTGAAACCATTAAACTTATCTCAAGGGAATATTTTATATCTCTATCAAGAGACTATGAATTCCATCTTGAGAATATATGTTCCATCAACACTAAATATGGCTGCCCAACATACTGAGGTTTTGACCGTTATTTCAGATCTCACTCCTGATATATCAAAGCAACCTACACTTCATGATCAAGTCCATTATTCTCTCAGGATTAAGAGTTCATGCAAATAGAAGTCGTGAGATTTATTATTCATTTGACAGTCGTTAGAAGAATAATAAATCTCACAGCGGTGTTCAATATGTTTTAACTCTTAAAACATATCAACATATCAACTAGAAGCTTCCACTTCCATGATCAAGACAAATCATCTTAGTTGACACGTTATAGTCTTCGCAGATGAAATGCCCAATTTCATCACCGACTACGAACTATTAATTCTAAGTTTACAAAGAACTTGTGATTTACATCTTCTGTGACTTTTCACATAAATCACATACAATGCATCTCATGGACTATATGATAATGTCCCATATTCACGTAACCACTATTTTAGATAATAATAAAATAACTTTATCAAATACAATATTAAGTCATACATCATGTCATACATAATGTCATACATAATATCATACATAGCATCATACAATAGGATTTAAGGGCACTAATCCTAACAATCTCCCACTTGCCCTAAAGACTATTGTGCATTAATCTAACTCCCATTCCCTCCAAATGTGACTCGAAAGTCCTTTGAGGTAAGGCTTTGGTAAAAGGATCTGCTAGATTATTTGCACTTTCAATCTTTGCTACCACAACATCTCCACGAGCAACAATATCTCGAATGATGTGGTACTTCCTCTCAATGTGCTTTCCTTTCTTGTGATTCCTTGGATCTTTGGATTGTGCAACCGCTCCACTATTGTCACAAAACAATGTGATGGGAACTTGCTCGATTCTCACTACACCAAGATCAGAAAGGAATTTCTTAAGCCAAACAGCCGCCTTTGCCTGCTTCACAAGCAGCAACATACTCGGCTTCCATGGTGGAGTCCGCAATACAAGATTGCTTGACACTCCTCCAACTTATGGCTCCACCTCCCAAGGTGAAAACACATCTGAAGTGGATTTTACGAAATCTAGATCGGCGAAAGTCTGAATCGGTATAGCCAATGGGAATCAAATCCTCACTATGGTAAACAAGCATATAATCTCTCGTTCTCCTAAGATACTTGAGAATATGCTTTACAGCTTGCCAATGTTTTGGTCCTGGATTTGATTGATATCGGCTGACCATGCCAACTGAATAACAAATATCTGGTCTAGTACAAAGCATGGCATACATGAGACTTCCCACTTTGCGAAGCATAAGGAACTTGTCTCATCATATTTTCTTCCTCTTGAGTCTTAGGCCTTTGGTCATCAGACAGAGGGACTCCATGTCTAAAAGGAAGCAATCCTTTCTTGGAGTTTTGCATGCTAAACCGTTCTAGAACCTTATCTATATATCCAGCTTGTGATAAGCCTAACATCTTATTCTTGCGATCTCGCCAAAGCTTGATCCCTAGAATAAAGTTAGCCTCACCCAAGTCCTTCATATCAAATTGGCTTGACAACCAAACTTTAACTGATGACATTACCCCTACATCATTCCCAATGAGTAGAATATCATCAACATAAAGCACTAGGAACATTACTACTTTGTCTCAATGTCTTTTGTACTCACATGGTTCATCAAGATTTTGTTCAAAACCAAATGACTTGATTGCTTGATCAAATCTGATGTTCCATGACCTAGATGCTTGTTTAAGTCCATAAATGGACCTATTCAACTTGCATACCATATGCTCTTGGTTCTTTGCTATGAAACCTTCTGGTTGCAACATGTATATTTCTTCTTCAAGATTGCCATTAAGAAATGCAGTCTTGACATCCATTTGCCAAATCTCATAATCATAATGAGCGGCAATGGATAAGAGAATTCTAATAGATTTAAGCATGGCTATCTTGGCGAAAAAGTTTCATCATAATCAATACCTTCTTTTTGTGTATACCCTTTCGCCACTAGTCTTGCTTTAAAGGTTTCAACCTTTCCATCTATCCCTCTCTTTCTCTTGTAAACCCATTTGCAACCAACAGGTTTAATGCCGTTAGGCGCCTTTACAAGATCCCATACATGATTTGAATTCATAGAATCCAATTCAGATTTCATAGCTTGGACCCAATGATGTGCATCTATATCACTCATTGCTTCATCATAAGTGTAAGGATCCGATTCAGCCTCTTCTGAGATAGCCTCATAAGTTTCTCCCAAACCTATGAATCTTATAGGAGGCCGAACAATTCTCCCACTACGACGAGGCACCTGTGTACTAGACATCTCATAAGTAGTATCTTGTGGTGTATCTAATACAACCACATCATCCCTAGTTTCATCCATTGGTTGTTCAACTACAGGTTCATTCATTTCAGCCAAGACAACTCTACTTCTAGGAGTAAAATTATTCATATAGTCATTTTCTAAGAATTTGGCATTTGTGCTAACAAACACTTTATTATCCTTATGACTATAGAATAAACCTCCAACTGTTCCTTTTGGATACCCTACAAAAAATACCACTTCTGTTTTAGATTGTAACTTGTCAGACTTTCCTTTCAACACATGTGCTGGACAACCCCAAATGTGGAGATGTCTCATACTAGGCTTACGCCCATTCCACAACTCTACAGGTGTTTTAGGAATAGACTTCGAAGGTACTAAATTCAGAAGATACATTGCAATATTTAAGGCATATCCCCAAAAAGAAATTGGTAGAGTCGAATAACTCAACATGGACCTAACCATATCTAAAAGAGTCCTATTCCTTCTTTACGCTACACCATTTTGTTGTGGAGTTCCAGGTGCGATCAAGCGGGATATAATCCCATTTTCAGTCAAGTAATCCTTAAAATCACCAAGAAGGTATTCGCCACCTCGATCAGATCGAATGGCCTTTATGTGTTTACCTAATTGATTCTCAACTTCAGCCCTAAACTCTTTGAACTTTTCAAAGGCTTCGGACTTCCGTTTCATTAAGTACACATAACCAAATCTAGAGTAATCATCAGTGAAAGTAATGAAATACTCATAGCCACCTCTTGCTTGGATTGACATAGGACCACATACATCTGAATGTACTAGTTCTAGCAAATCTTGGGCTCTTCTACCCTTTGCATTAAAAGGTCGTTTGGTCATCTTTCCTTCCAAACAAGATTCACAAACTGGAAAACCATCAAAGTCCATGGGCTGTAAAAGTCCATCTTTGATTAGTCTTTGAATCCTACTTGAATTGATATGACCTAAACGCAAGTGCCATAGATATGCATCACTAGTAGAAGGAAACTTTTTCTTTAATGATTTCACATGAGAGTTACTATCTAATTCAGAATTGTATAATTCATGCTTATCAGGAGTTAAAATATAAAGACCATCCACAATATTGCCAGAACAGATAAACATTTTATCCTTCTTTATTACAACATTGTCTTTCAGGATAACACAATACCCATATTTACCTAAGTAAGTTGCAGAAATTAAATTCCTACGAACATTAGGTACATACAAACAGTCTTCCAATATTAAAACTCTAGACTTAAAACACAAATTAAACACTCCAACAGCTTCAACCGGAATCTTGCTCCCATCAGCCAAAGTAAGAAATAGTTCTCCCTCATTCAACTTTCTGGTCTCCTGGAACCCCTGCAAAGAATTGCATATATGATTAGTACAACCTGAATCCACACACCAGGAATCTGTTGGATTCTGTACCAAACATATTTCAAGAAGAAATGAACTTTTCATACCCTTATTCTTGGCAGCCTTGTATGTTGGACAATTCCTCTTCCAATGTCCTTTCTCACCACAATGGAAACACTTTCCTTTGGTTTTCTTTCCTTTGTTGGCAACCCCTAAGGCAATTTGTTTACCATCTTTCTTAGTGAAGTCCTTCTTCTTCTTCTTCTTACCCTTGCCTTTCGACTTAGGTTGAGAAGTAGAAGCTTCACCCATATTGGCTTCAACACTAGAAGTACCAAGGATACCTTCCGCCGCCACTAACTCATTCATTAATTCAGACAAAGAATAAATCTTTTTGTTCATGTTATAATTGAGTCTGAATTCCTTGAATGATTCTGGTAGTGACTGGAGTATCATATCCACTTGGGATTCTCCATCAATGTCGGCACCTAAAACTTCTAATGTGTTCAGATTAGCAATCATCCTAAGACAATGCTCCCTCACTGAACTTCCTGCAGCCATTTTGGTATTATAAATTTGCCTCATGGTTTCTTGCCTTGCAGAACGGCCTTGCTCACCAAACATCTCCTTCAGACTATGCATTATGTCCGAAGCAAGTTCTACATCCTGCATTTGATGCTGTAGAACATTTGAGATAGATGCTAGGATGTAGCACTTAGCCATCTCATTAGATTTCTGCCAACGATCATATCGCTGTTTTTCCTCAAGAGGAGCATCTAATGAAGGAAAGTTAGGACATGGTTGAGTAAGCACATATTTGTGCTCTTCGACGGTAAGAACAATGTCCAAATTTCTTTTCCGAGTCAACATAGTTGGATCCGTCGGTTTGTTTTGGTTAAGAATAGAAACAAGTGGGCTAAATGATGCCATGACAAAATCTGAAAATAATAAACATGAATATAATAATTAAATTGGACATTATCAATTTTGCATAAAAACATATAATATGGAACCTTAATAAAACCATAAAATAATATATGCAACGACAACTCAATCTCATATTCAATGTCCCTCAGCATAGAGTGAACATAAAGTATTATGATTGATTGAGAACTATTCTCATTATTAGCACTATCATGATAACTCTTATCAAATACTAATAATATGCCGTTTTATATTTAGCCTCTAAGTAATAATAGTAAGAACTCAGCATAGAGGATACTAAAATACTTAGTCTAGTGTATACCATTGTCTAGAATCATGTGTAACCACATCTCATCCCTTTAACAGGCTTATTTTTTAGTACCATGATAAAACACCCTCCGCATGGAATGCAAAGCTCGAAGCTAAGACAAGGTGTTTATCAAACCACTATAAACCAAGAAATTTAATCTTGTAGGGCCATGAAATAAATACTCTCCGCATGGAATGCTAAGCTCGAGGCAAAGACAAAGTATATATTTCACACTACTATGAACCAACAATGGAGGCCGTGAGATCCAACCCTTGAATCTCTCTCCCACTAGATATTTTAAATTAAGGTTTTTAAAATCAAGAATGATAATAATGCTAGACACGTTGAAAAAATAATCCTAATCTAATCAGGAATAAATTTCATTAAACTAGCATTGACGTATATAAATATATATAACGTAATAAAAATCTTTATTATATATAAAAATCTATATTATATTATATATAATATAATATACAAATTAATATATATAATATATAATTATTACATTATATATATATATATATTTATATATGCCATTGACTTGTCTTTTTCTTAAGTCATGGTGGGCCATCAAGAAAAAGACAAATCATGAAAGAAGGCTTTGATTCATTGCAAGTGTGCCAATCCGTATCATGCAATCTAAATGAACCAAAGCACATTTCATGCAATAAAGGACAAATCATGCAACAAGACAAAGTCTAAAATGCACCAATTGAATTTCCCATGCAATCCGTGCAACTCCACTTCCAAGTCTAACGGTGCAAGGATGAATGCATGCAAAAGGTAGTTATTTATATATATATATGTACAACTTCCATCCGTGAATGAAATGGTAGTTATTTTAAAAAAAAAAAATAACTACCACCCATTTCAATAACCACCTTTCCATTCGTATGGAAGATGTACAGAATGTCAAAAAAAAATGGTTATCATTTTGAACGTGCCCATACATATTTCAATGGCTATAAAGCATTAACATTCATTCATATTCTTCCATTAATGGTTATAGAATCAATGACCATTCCGTGCACATGCAGAACAATACATCACATATATTTATCAATGCACACAAAATTTATGGAACAATATCTTTATGCAGAAATTTGAAAACACAAAGATATCGGTTTTCTTAAATTCTAAAATTTAATCACATATTATACAATCATGATATGAAAACCTGGCTCTGATACCAATTGAAGGAAAAATTCTGGTTTTGCATCTCATGCAAAACCCACAGCGGAAGCGACGAACTAGGGTCTATTTCATTCATGATTGATAACGTGCACAATGTAAATTTCAGAATTTAAGAACAAGATAGCGTACCTTGGTGTGGAGAAATTCAAAAACAAAGATTAGAAGCACTTGGGAACACTTTTAATCTTCACTCCAATTCCACTTTACGCCCAAGATGTGTGGTCTCTCAATCAGTTTTTCAAAGGGAGAATGAAAGTGTGTCTCACACTCTCTCACACACAGTTTCTTTTTCTTTTCTAAACTCCTCTAATAAAAATTCTGTATGTTTCTCCCTTTATAACTAACTGATTATCTAATTGGGTTGGCCTATTGGGCCTTTCCAATTGGGCTTTAGTGTGTGGCTTGGAGTGGGACCAAAAGGGACCAATAAGACACTAGCTCCAATGGGCCTTGGGCTTTTCCGTCAACTCTTGACAAGTCCAAAGTTACCATTAATTATATTTAATACCACTATATAAATATAATTGCACTCTAGGCCTTATTAATAAATTATATCCCAAAACTTTATTATACACATAACCCCTTCATAAAATATTCGTAGTAACATAAAGTCATAAATGTAGACTGCCACTTTGTAAATTACTACATCTTATCCTTGAGTACCCGGTTTAATTCTTTAAAGTTAGTCATTATATATTTATGAAATCCAATTTCATAAATATATACTTTAGTAATTTCTTACTAAAGTGGTTAGGCCTAACTCTCTGAATAACTGAAACCATTAAACTTATCTCAAGGGAATATTTTATATCTCTATCAAGAGACTATGAATTCCATCTTGAGAATATATGTTCCATCAACACTAAATATGGCTGCCCAACATACTGAGGTTTTGACCGTTATTTCAGATCTCACTCCTGATATATCAAAGCAACCTACACTTCATGATCAGGTCCATTATTCTCTCAGGATTAAGAGTTCATGCAAATAGAAGTCGTGAGATTTATTATTCATTTGACGGTCGTTAGAAGAATAATAAATCTCACAGTCCCTGTTTAATATGTTTTAACTCTTAAAACATATCAACATATCAACTAGAAGCTTCCACTTCCATGATCAAGACAAATCATCTTAGTTGACACGTTATAGTCTTCGCAGATGAAATGCCCAATTTCATCACCGACTACGAACTATTAATTCTGAGTTTACAAAGAACTTGTGATTTACATCTTCTGTGACTTTTCACATAAATCACATACAATGCATCTCATGGACTATATGATAATGTCCCATATTCACGTAACCACTATTTTAGATAATAATAAAATAACTTTATCAAATACAATATTAAGTCATACATCATGTCATACATAATATCATACATAGCATCATACAATAGGATTTAAGGGCACTAATCCTAACAGTTGCCTCTCTAGACATCTGACTACCTACAAACGACGGATTCATTCTAAGAACCTAAGTCGACAACCTCACTAAAGGGTATTGACTAGAAAAATAAAAAAGAAGGTAGAATAAAAGGAAAGAGAACTTACAAATGGGCGATTCCTTGAGCAAAGTGGCAGTCCTAGGAAGTTGACAGCGACAAAGATGACGAGGCCAGTAGGTTGACGAACGAAATGAATTCAGAAGGTGACGGTCTCTCTCTCTCAAAATTAGCAAAGGATGAAAAGTTGGAAATGAGAGAGGAGGTGAGATATATATAGGCAAAGAGGGCACATGAGATGAGGCGACACGCTCGTCTAGACACGGAGCCAATCAGTCCGTGCCACGTGTTCTAGCATTTAAAGAAGGCAGCTCAAGGTACCACTCATGAATGACCTTTCGACGATGTTGACTCCATAACTCGTCAACTATAACTGACGAGGTCATGGAGTAGGGGGCAGCTGAGAAGGATAATTTTGTGATTAGCACTTGACAAAATGAAAGGTGACAGATGTAACGAGGTCGTCAGCTTTACTCATGAAACTACCTTCTCATAAAGTCCACGACCCTACCTCATGGCTGACGACGTCAAGCTGAAGGCAGCAGGCTGACGGCAATAGGCTGACGGCAGTAAGCCAACGGCAGCAAGTTAAAATGTTAAGTAAATAGGAGATAAGATGAAGGGACATATGGACCTCCGGCAAACATATCCATGACCTTACCTGATCTCCATGCATGCGTGCATAAGGAGAAATCTTGCGCTACACGCTTAACCCTAATTATGAAGACTCCTATAAGGAAAAGAACTCTAGGAGATGCGCAAGATCCACGAGTTACTCTCCTAGAAGGAAAAGACTTCTTGATCAAGGCATAGATGTTAACCCCACACTACTATAAATACTTCGAAATCCTCATAAATCAAGGTACGCATAATTCACCCAAGTTCTGGAACTTTAGGATTGTGAAGATGAGATTTCTCTAACTTGACCGTCGGAGGGTATTTGGCCGGTACCACACCGGTACTCCTCTTAAGGTCTTCAGCTTTTGTGTTGTGCAGGTTCTCTATCGGGAGCACGTGTAGACCGTGTGACTTACTAATGATTTTCAGCATCATCATAGTGCACAATTCATAGAAAAGGACATCACCCCTCCCCCATCTTTTTTTCCTCACCCTTTCATCTTGTTAATGTATTTCTGCTTTCTGCCTAACTTGATATCCTTTATAATGACAATGTTATTGTCAAAGGGTTTAATGCAAAATTGCTATTAAGATCTTTTAAGATGGAGTTCTATATTATTACTTTTCAGCATTATATAGAGACTTAACCAATATTCTTTTATTTCAGAAAGTTCTCAAGAAAGAATAGGAGGAAAGGAGAGCCAAAGAAGAGAATATAGGCAAAACCATAAGAACTAGTCAGCTACTTACAAAAAATAATTTCTTGGTAATTATATTAAAATATTTATTAGTAATTGATAATTATACTACATATATCTAGGTAAAGTTGGAGGTCCAGACTTGAGTAGTTTCACTTAGCAATTTCTAGCTGCGTCAGAAGGTATTGTAATCTTTAACAAAAATATTGCATCAAGTGAAAATTTTCAGTTAAGGGAAACAACGATTTGATGCATGTCATTCTGTTAGTGACCAAAACTTTAATGTTATCTCATCTCATCTAATAAAAAACTATTATAAAATTCTGTATACTGGTGAACCGATTGCTTAGAACCATATGTAATTCATAGTCTAATTGAGGATTTCTGTGTCTTATAGATGGGCTTTTGCACCAATGTATTCTAGCTCAACTGGCACCTCCTCCCCTTACAAGTGTTGGGTGGAGGGTGAGGTTGTGGGGTTCAAAACCCACTATGTGAATGTGTAACTTGCCAATAATTGAAAAAGACAAAAAGAGATGGGCTTGTGTGTGCATGCATATGTGTGGATGTACATGGATGTGTGGGTGTGAGACTTGGGCGTGCACGCGTGTGTGCATTTGCCTATGTGCTCTTGTGTGCATGTGTGTCCAAATAGGATATATGTTATCCAGTGTATATTTTATAATCAGTTCAAGTTTAAGTTATAAGAAATAACAGGACATAGTAAGTGTTTGATGTTTTGTTTATCTTATCCAGATTCAAGATGAAGGACTATCTGATAAAATGAAATGCATCTTATCGAGTTTCCTCAGTATGTAACTGTACCAACATGTCATAACTTTAAACTTAGAAGCTGGAGGAGTTCCAGCGGAGCTAATTGGCTTTTTGGGTTATATTATTACATTTATGAAGGTTGCTATGCTTGGATGAGTTATGATATTCTATATTATATGATATTCAGATGGATGGGGAGATACCTAAAGGGTATCTTGCATTTGGTGGAAATGTCTCTGATTTATAGACAGTGTGGTGCGGACACGAGATATAGGCCCCCAATTATACACACATATGGGAGGAAGAACAAAATGAAGACGGCCCAACCTGTGGCCTTATGGATGGAGCCTATTAGTTATTGGGCTTGAGATTAAGCAAGCCCGAACATTTAATAATTAGGGTTTTGTGTTGTTAGGGTTTTATGTTGTAGCTATTTAAACACTTTTTTGATTATTGTAACACAGCTTTGGAGAAATATAAAAAAAACGTTTGCTTTCTTTTTACACTGGTGCCGACTCCAGTCCCTTAGGTGCTGACTCCTAGGGTTTGTCCTATCATTTTTTCTGCCCTATTATTATATTGTGGTTGTCCTACGTCACAGTGGAGTCCGTTATTTGGCCGACTTACATTCGTTTAAGTGGGATGTTGTAGTTCTTTACTGCTGTTGTGTAGAATCTATACAAGATTTCAATTTTGAATGATGGAGATTGTAGAGGTTTAGACTTCATAATGTTATATTTGCTCTTTCAAAGTATTCTTTGATACATTTTTTTTTTATTATAAGTAAGAAAGATTCTTTGATAATTTTTATTAATAATTAAGATCAATTGTTTGAAGTAGACAAACATTACAATGGGAAGCATGGAGTAAACCAGCTGTAAGCTTATGGATCTCCTTTATGTTTTTTTTGGATGGGTAGCTTGATAGTTTGGTCAAAGGTATCCATCTGCTTTGCCCACTTTTATATCATTCTGTTTATCTTAGGGGCATGTATACAACATATTCCTTTATGCTCTTCTCAGATCTTCTTTTAGATATATACAATTTCAAATAAATAAATATTGAAAATTTCTAAAGAAGAGAAAATACAATCATTTACTCAGCTGTTGTATCTCAATGTCTCTTTGTTGACCTATAATTTCTTTTAGTTAGTAAATGCATCAACTATTAGCTGTTTAGTAGGACTGAGCAATGAAATTAAACTTGTGAACTTAATGGACAAGTTTAATTTCTTTACTCATTTATCTGACCTTCATCTTGAATTTGGATTTATGTTTCAATTTTCATTAAGTTCTCATTTTTTTGGCAATATTATTAAATGATTGCTTCTTTTTTCCAATAGCTTTGTCCCACATGTCACTTCCTCTTCCCATAAGAATGTTTGGAGGGTAAGGTTTTGGGTTCAAAATCCATTGGATGCACATCTAACTTACCAATATAAATAAAATAAAAAAGAGAGAGAAAGAAAGAAAGAAAAATTACTACTTGGTTTACTTATATGTTATCATCATGTACAAGTAGCATCCAAATATTTCTTCTTTGTTTAGCATTCATTTGATTGTTTCAAGCAAATGGGTCACTCAGTTTTTTTCTCTCAAGTAGTTTAGCCAAGTTATATTTGAGTTTCTTTTTTCCATACAATTAATTCCTAGGAACGGTTTAGGGTGAGCCATCAAAATTCATCAATTACCAGCCTGCCCCCTTGGACAGTTGAACTGCTACCAGCCCTATACAAGTGGAGAAGAACAAGCAGCAATTGAGTATCCTTGTTTTCTAGTTCATCGATGTCATTATCAGTCCCTTTTCCCTTCTCTTTGTGGCATAGCATTGGTTATTTTCTTATGTGCCTTGGCAATTTAAATAATTTGTGAAGAAATATTTTTGTAGGGTGGAGTAAGGGGGAGTAGTCAACCACTTTAGCAACTGCTACTGGTTCTCGCTTACAGGTTCGTATGCTGCAACAAGTATAAACTGTTAACAATTAAAATCAAAGATATCAATTGCCTGCCTCTGCTGGCATGTTCTTTGGGGTTGGGTGGGGGGAGGAGGAGAAATAAAAGAAGTACTGGAAGAGTAGTTCGTACAAAAGAATTTATTTACAACTTGACATTACACCTTCTTGTAGCCTGGAAATCCTCTTGAATTAGTTTGTGGAAACAAACCTTTGTTTTTTATGTTTCGTCACAATATTTTTATTAAAAAAAAAAAAGATGTTTATGCTTAACTGACTGAAGTTTGCTCTTGTGTATTGATGTCAATATGGTCCAATAAAAACTGCATCTGTGAGTTCGAAGTTGGTTTTTTCTTATTTCTTTCTCCTAATGTGTACAGGAGAATTGTTAGCAGTGATGAGAAAAAATATAAAGCACTGAAGCGGGCAACTGAAAGGGAGATTTCTCAAAGTGCTGATGTCATCTATTGCACATGTGTTGGTGCTGGAGATCCTTGACTGGCAAGTTTTAGGTTCTGCCAGGTTAAAATGCATCTAACATGTTGAAGTTTGTCCAGGATTCACTAGTTTAAAAGCTTACTCTTTTTAACTTTTTTTGTTTTTGTTTTGCTGCTATTGGTATAGTGCATTTGGATCATTCACAGTGGTTTAATTTTTTTGGATTTTTCTATTCACTGACTTTTTTGGTATGTTTTTCTAAAAAGTTAACCTCTTTTTATATGATCTATCTGCAATGTTGAACTTTTAACTTGCTATTCCACTGAGAAATTACCAACAGTTTTAACAATCAAATGAAATCGATAAAATTATATGCATGTTTGGCATTACTTTAGGAAGAGAGTTTCAATTATAGAGTTTTAGTAGTTTGTAATATAGAGTTTTAATTGAGATCTTTTGAGTGTTTGACAAATTGCGTTAAACAATGCTTTAAAGTGGTAGATTTATAGAGCATGATTAGTGAATTGTAGATTTTTTTTCCCTAAAAGCTTCAAATTTTAGCTTTAGCCAGCTTTAAGGACCCCCCTAAAGGTCCTCCCAACCAATAAAATAATGCTACTTATGCAAATGTGTGAGTTAGCTTCCTAATCAACATAAGAAATAAAAAATAAAAAATCACCAGGTGATGTCACATTTGCATGAATACTAGTGAGCTAATTAACTGTCCCTTTCATATGCTGGAGCTTAATTATATGCGTGTGTATATGTCCTCCACAGTATATATTCTAATACTAGTGAGCTGGAGAATATCTTAGGGTAACTGTAGTGATGCCGTATTAGTTTAGCTGAGCATGCGCAATTGCACCAATTGATATGCTATATGTTAATATATCAATGAACTTTGGGACTAAAAAAAATTCTAGATTTTTTCTCATAATAGTTGTGATTGGAGCTAATAAAATAATGTCAATACGTTTCAAGTTATTATTAATTTTCATTTAGATCCATCACTGACACTACTTTATCATCTACCATTTACAATTTGACAAATCAACTGTTGTGAAAAATTTGTAGGTTTAGATTTATTAATGTAAAAATGATGTTACTCGGTTACTCTAAATCTCTAATTACAACTTATCATATTAACAATTATGAAATTAACATCAAGTTTTATATCCCTAGCATAACTTACCGTTTATTGATCTATTGAAAAAAGAAAAAAGAAAAAAAAAGGAAGAAGGAAATAATTAATACAATATAAATATCTTCAAGATTGAAGGATTCCATATTCAGGCAAAAAAGATTGGAGTTCTCTTAATACCTATTGGTGTCTTGACTCTTGATTTCACTTTTTATTTTTTGTTCATATCTTGTTAGTCAAGTCAGTGCTTAAATACTATATAGTCTATATTGCTTTACTTATTCAGTTATTCACCTTTTTTCCTTGACTTTCTCAAAGCTACTATTAAGCTAGGCTCCTTTTAATTAGCTTCCAAAAGAATATCCCTATCATGTATCATGCACCATGCATGGCTTTCAATATCCCTATCAGTTTCCTAGCCCAAAGAATGTTTTTGGAATAAGATGCATACTATGGGTACATCAAAATCAAACTCTAAAAGTTCAACGATCAATCAAATGTAATAGGGGGAAAAAGGAAAATGATCCTAACACTGAAATCAGATCAAACAAAGATTTTAAGAACAACAGTTTTAGTTAATATTCTATGCTCATTCAAAAGGTAAACAAATTATGCAATGAGACTTATCAATGATTTCAAATCCCACATATTCTTATGGTTTTTCTCTTTTTGGTTTTATTTTAATAAAAGGAAAATGAAAGATTTTATTTATTTATTTCATGCAAAGTTTTTTAGTTGTACTATTACATAGCAATTGAAATAACAATATTCAAATGTCACCACATGCTCTTCACATGATAATTAGTTTTCACGATCTTACAAACTGGAATCTAGTGCTACAGAGAATGGCTCATTGGTCCAAGTATGACAATTTTTTATAGTTGCTCCTACAAAATAATCAGACCCATTTAGATTATTTATGCAAATTCTGAATACCCATTTCACTATTTGGAAATTTATGGGGTTTTAATGCTCTTGTTGGCAGATTGCAAAAAGAAGAGGTGCTATAAGTGTGTGTGATCAAAGCAAGTGAAGTTGGTGAAAGACTTAAGGTACTCTCTCTCTCTCTTTTTCTCCCTGTCTGTTTGTGGTGGGTTGTTGAATTGGGGCAAGCAAGTGGCTTGCATGGAGTAAAAAGGTGTTTTTTGCTGATATTGGGAGTGTTGACTGTTTTATGTAATATTAGATGATTGTTGTTGAGTTGTTTTCATTTGATTAATTCATTTTAAGGGCTTCTCTCTATCTTTTTTACATGTGGAACGCTAAAATGGAATTGCATATTTAAAGAGATGTCCATTCCTAAAGAATATTGCTAGTAATAATGTTATAGTTACCAAATGTATTGATAACTTCTCTATGCATTTATATTCATTGTTTGATTAGGAACATAGCCAAAAGTGAATGATTAAAGATGATTTGTTGCTTAAATAAAAGTGAAATTGTGCAAATGAAATGTGTGTTAACTCTTGGTTTGTGTTTTCATGAAATCACATTATAGGTATTTCTTGTAAACCACTTTATAGCAATGGATAAGAGTTGGATGAAAATTACCAATAGAAGGTCGTGAGAATATTTAGATGGAGTCCAACAATTTCTGAATTTTGCATCTAACCATGCACACCGGGATGGAACGATTTCATGTCCGTGTAAAAAAATGCGTGCATACAAATTCGTGGCCTATAGATGTTGTACAAGCTCACTTAGTGTTAAAAGGGATTTGTAGGGGTTATAACCCTTGGATTTTTGATGGGGAATCATCGTCTGCAAAGACTTATACTGAAATTCCTAATAGCCATGTTCAAGAAAACCCGATAGAGTATGCCGATCTTCGTGACATGTTGCATGACATGTTCCCCATACAAGATATGGCATCTGGGCCAATGGAAGAAGTCCCTAGTGTGCACCAACCCACAGAAGGTCCTGTAGAAGGTCCTAATGAAGATGCACTTCATTTTATGAAATTGCTTGAAGATGCTAATCAACCTTGTTATAAAGGTTGTAAGCATTTTAGCAAATTGTTAGCCATTGTGCATTTGTACCACATGAAGTGTCTTAATAGTTGGACCAACAAATCATTTACAATGTTGCTACAATTTTTGCTTGATTTTCTTCCTTCAAATGCTAAGTTGCCAAAAGATTTTTATGAGGCTAAGAAGATTATTAAGGATCTGGGCTTGAGCTATGAGAAGATTCATGTTTGTCCTAAATATTGTATTTTATATTGGAAGGACAATGCCAACCTTGAAGCTTGTCCAAACTGTAACCTTTCAAGATGGGAAGGTAATGAGTCTAAAGGTCAACAAAGTACTAATGCTTCCTCCAAGAGAAGAAAAAAGAAAGCTGCAAAGATCCTACGGTGGTTCCCCTTAAAGCCAAGATTAAAGCGACTACTTATGTCTCCTGAAATAGCCAATCATATGAAGTGTCATGCCAATGGTCGTGTGAATCATGAGTTAATGAGGCATCCTGCTGATTCTGAAGCTTGGAAATCATTTTACTCTAAGTACATAGAGTTCTAATTTGAGTCTCGTAATGTAAGGCTTGGATTAGCAGCCAATGGATTCAACCCGTATGGAAATATGAGTACTACTCGTAGTACATGGCCTGTCATTTTGATCCCATACAATCTCCCTCCATGGATGTGCATGAAAAGGTCTTATTTCATGCTATCATTATTGATTCCCGGTTCAACTTCACCCCGGAACGATATAGATGTGTACTTACAACCCCTAGTAGAAGAACTGAAGGAGTTATGGGATGTTGGAGTAGAAACGTTTGATGTGTCTTCCAAAAAATCACTCCAAATGCATAAATGATTTTCCTGCATATGGTGATATCTCGAGTTGGAGTACCAAAGGTTCTCTTGTATGTCCCTCTTGTAACTATGATAGTCAGTCTTGTTGGTTAAGATATGGAAGGAAATTTAGTTACATTGGACATAGGTGATTCTTGGATAGTGATCATAAATTTCGTAAGCAAAAAAAATCATTTGATGGGCATGTTGATATGAGATCAGCTCCTATTATAGTATCCGGAGGGGAAATCATGTTACAAATGGATGCTATAGCCGATCATGTGTTTGAGAAGAAAAAAGTTAATTTGACAAATAAAAGAAAAAGAGGGGAGGAAGCCTTAACTGTGTGGAAGAAGAGAAGTATATTTTTCACCTTGCCTTATTGGGAGGACCATGTGTTGCGTCACAATCTTGACGTGATGCACATTGAAAAGAATGTAGTCGATAATATAATTGGCACATTGTTGAACTTGGATGGCAAGACAAAGGATAACTTGAAGGCACACCAAGACTTAAAGGATATAGCTATAAGAAGTGGACTTTATTTGGAAAAGGTTGGGAATGATCAGACACGTATGCCACATGCTTGCTATCATATGAATGCTAGTGAAAAGGATGGTTTTTAGCAAGTTTTGAAAGATGAAAGAGTGACAGATGGATATTCTTCAAACATCTCATGTTGCATTAAACTCAAAGAACGCAAGATTAGTGGGATGAAGAGCCATGATAATCACATCTTAATGCAGCAACTTTTTCCAATAGCAATACGCGGATCCTTGCCCCCTGAAATGAGTAGGAATTTAATTGACTTATCTTGTTTCTTTAGGGAAATATGTTCCAAAGTACTAAATGTGGAGGAACTTGGGGCTCTTGAGAAGAGAATTGCAATGAAATTGTGTGAGTTGGAAAGGATATTCCTTCCCTCTTTCTTTATAGTGATGGTACATCTAGTCATGCATTTAGCTTGCAAAGCCAAAGTTGCTGGCCTAGTTCATTATCGTTGGATGTATCCCATAGAGAGGTAACACATATATTAACTTAGTCTATTTGGTTTTGTTTAGCTTACAAATTTCCCGCTGTTGATCTTGGGTTTTCCAATAGGTACTTGTCAAGACTTAAGTTTTACGTGCATAATAAAATTTATCCAAAAGACTCCATTGCAAAAGGGTATATAGCAAAGGAATGCTTAATATTCTGCTCACGCTATTTTAAATCTGTTGAAACTACATTCCATCGGCCTGTATGAAATATTGAGGAATCCATGGGTGCGGTGGTGAGCATTACACTAGATTAAAATTCATGGATCCAAGCACATCATTATGTGCTATTCAATTGTGAAGAAATCACCCCATTTCGCGAGTAAGTGATATGTCCTTGCATGTACTTTAACGGCATTCCAATACAATACTCTAGATTAACACTAACACATTTGTCTACATAGTGTACACATAGCGGAGATCAAGGTTGGTTTCCTTTTTCATGCGACTGATGATGTTATTCAAAAGCAGCATATAGAGGAATTCTGTAGTTGGTTTAGAGAATATGTAAGTAAAGCATATATATATATATATATATATATATATAGAACTATTTTCGGTTGTAACACTTTAGATAGCATACTTATAATAAAAGTCTTTCTCTATAATAGGTGATGTCAATGGATGCCTCTAAGAGAAAGGAAATCTCTGATAAAGTTAGATGGTTTGCTCGATATCCAGATAATGAAGCAAAACGGTTCAAGCGTTATGTCATAAATGGTTAGAAGTTTCATACCAAAGATTTTGAGACAACTAGGAAAACTCAAAATAGTGGAGTTTGTGTTGTTACTGAAGGTGGTGCTACTTATTATGGTGTACTAATTGATATTATTGAGTTGAACTACTCTAACAAGTATCAATATGTATTATTCAAATGTCAATGGGCTGACGTTATTAGTGGGAGAGGATGCAAAAAAGATGACTTTGGATTTTCTCTTGTCAATTTTTCAAGATTGATACACACGGGTGATCGATTGATTGACGAACCTTATTTATTAGCATCTCAAGTTTCACAAGTGTTTTACATGGATGATGTGAGACATAAAGCCGAGGGAGGTGTATGATGAAGAGCTTAGTGATGGTGTTTATGAGTCCAATAAAGATAAGTCCAATGATGATGACTCTAGTGATGATGACTCTAGTGGTGATGACTCTAGTTAATACTTTTGTATCACTCATTATATTTTCTGCCTTGGTTTCCATGCTTGTAAAATTGCATGAAAATTTATCTATGAAACCTTATCTTATTTTGGGTATTTTGATGGTGAAATTGTTTTCTTTAGTTTCCCTTCTATGTTCTCTAATCTGATTGTTAGAAGCTGAACATTGTGGTCTTGTGTTAGCAATTTGAAAGGTTGAAGATATTATGGTCAATTGGATGCCTATTAATTCCTTCTAACATGTATACTATAGGTATAAAAACACCCACACGAAATGAAGGCCAATAGCAATTATGTGATGATTTTGCGAGAAAATATGTTAAAGCTGTCACTGTGACAGATTTAGTGTTTACAACATGAAAAATCTGTATTAAATCATATTTTGTGAACTAGGATGCTAGGAGTAGTTTATATGAATTCTAAGACACACATGGTTGTAATGGAAGTGGACTCACAGTAATTGAATCAATATAAAAATAATGGTTTAATTTCTAAGTTGTATAAAATTCTGTTAGGACAGATTTCAGCACGTTGTCTTGTATGATTTTTAATAAATCATGGTTTTATTTTTTGTCTCCGAAATTGATATGGTATCTACTAGACATCTAGAGGAGTGACTTTGTAAAATTGCATGAAGTTTGGATGTGAATGGATAGCCCATTTGTATTTTATAGATGAGGTATATGCTGCTGAAATAAGAGAGATATTTGGGGCTGTCATTGAACATATTGTATTTGTGTTGTTTAAGGGTAGTCTTATATAGATTTTCTTTATGAGAAGTTTTAGTGTTGAAAGTAGTTGGAGCTATTGTATTTGCAATTACTTGTACCATTACTTGTCATTGTGCTTATAACTTGTTTATTTTAGACTTTAACACTTGAAATTGGAAGGCGAAAGGAAAATCTGAGCACGCATTCCAAGAGTGTAACATTGGAAAGAGCTTCTTCACAAGATGCAGATGAAGTGGAGGACCAAGAAATGCACGAAGCTTCTACACAAGGTATGGACTTTTCACTCAATAGTTTACCATTTATACACAAGGTATGGGCATGTAAGTTGTGAACCCTTATATGAAATTTTATGAAACAAATGGGTATGTAAGTTGGTTTCCTCTCAATTTTTTAATTGAACCAAAGTTTTGAATTATTCTTAAAACCATGCAGGCTTCAAAGTTTTGAATGCCTCCTCACCTCTTGATTGGAAACATGTACCATTAAGAGTTGTAACTTTGGTCATAAGCAAAGTAATGGCCTTGGAGAAAGTCCTATGGCCTGACTTTAAATATGTCTCCTAATTTTTTTCAATATTTCCATCAATTATAAAATTTCCATTTAACATCTCTCCAATAAATAACTATTCCATAATATATGCTAATGTTTTCAGACAAATCAAACTGCTACTAAGCTTCGATGTACTAAACCTAAAGCAAGTATTGGCTTAGCTTGGTCAAAATTTTTTCAGATATAAAAAAGATTGAGTATGTGTAATATTACTTGCACTAAAGTTTTGTCAGGTTTTAGGTTTGATCCACCAAAGTTTTGTATGCATAGGTACAAGTTGCACCCATAGCACATCTTATAAGGCATTTCATAATAATATTACTTGCACTATCAACTTCATCATATGCATAACATAATTTATTTAAAAATAGATTTTACATTGAAGTTTGCATGTACAATGAGCAAATTGCTATGAAGTGGCATTGGGAGCAAATTGCTATAAATTGCATGCAAATTTATTTGTTTGTTTCTTGAAATATATTAGTTTTTCAGCATGTTTCTAATATTTTATTTTCTTTAGCGTATAATGACCACTTGTTTAATAGAATATTTAGACTCATCCTTAGCTTTGCATGCTTTGTTGTTTGACATTGGTTGATATTATCTCCTTCAAAATTCAGATGTGCAACCAGCTGCACATGTTACTTGTGGGACAAGCAAGTACTTGGATATTTGGGATCTTCCCGATGACAAAGAAATTGAGTTGTTGCTAAATAGTATGCATTAGCTAGTTGATGATGGAGCGAGAACTTTCACTGGTTTCTTGGGTATGATTGCATGGAAACCCCACATGTGCCCAATTAAATATCTTAATTGGAAGGACATGTCAGAAGAACTTAAAGAAGAGTGTTGGAGTGTTGTAGAGGTATTAAAGAAGTTATAATACTTGTAATTATGACATTTTGTACTAGGTTTTACATAAGTATTTTAGCATGAAAACATTTGTAATTTGATAACTCAATTATTTGATGGTAGGAAAAATACTGTCCCTATTAATCCCATTGCATATGTTGCTCTGAAGACATTTACCTTACAAAAAATTGGGAAGGCTTGGAGGGATCATAAGTCTAGGATGAAGAAACAGCATTATATACCTCATTCAAGAAACAAAGCACGGGTAAAGAACAATTGACCCAAGGGATGCATACCAGAAGATTGGGATATAATTATTGATCATTGGTATACTAATGATGCAGTGGTATGTTTGTTTTCTCTCTCTTTTCCATCATGGATCATACCAAAAGGAGAATGATTATTGAGAAATTGAGAGAATACATATTGGATTGCTTTTAGATAGGATTTGTTAGTTTTATGTGGGCTTTTTGTGAAAATGGTATATATGAGAAGTTGTGTTTCATATTTCATATTTGTTTAATTTGGTAGAAGTCCTAGAGTTATGTTTCATAATTCATAATTTGGTGAGAATTATGACAAAATTTGTCATACTTTTTTTGGGTCATAATTGATTTAATCACTATATCCCCAATGTATCATGTCTTAATTTTTTTAAAGAATCGACATATCATTGTGTGGTCAATGTCCATATTTCTTAGTCCATAGCCAACCCCAAAATTTTGGGACTGATGCTTGGTTGATGTTGTAGTTTTAGTAAGAACAAACGATTTATGTGCACTCAGTGTGTCCATAATTACATTGAATTATCAGTTTTTGATTTGCATATAACATAAAAATACCAACACATAAATGAACAAATCAATGTAGAATTTGATTATTAATATGAAACAAAAATTCATTTCAAAGTTATAGCTTAAATACGGCCAAGATTAGATAAAAGTGGACATATATGTATATACCCTGCATTTCTAGGATTGGACCGTAGTTGAACATCATCAACAGTGCAATAGTGGTTGAATTTTTGAATGTACTCATCGACTATCAATTGTACTCTAGGGGAGCGCTTTTTCCCTACCGTTAATATCCGTATAGGAACAACTCTCTGCCCAAAATAAAAAATCAATTAGCATTTAATTAAACTCAGAATTTGAAGGAAAAATCATAAATAGATTTTATTTACCACAGATTGGCCCTTGTATTTACCTCCTAAAATATGAAAGAGTAAAGTAATGAAATTACTATTAAGATAAGAAACGGTGGGAAATGTAAGAACCTGAAAGAGGAGCAGTCAGATTGGCATAGATTGAGATAACCAATACGCATAATGAAATAAAATGTATTTGCTTTGGGGAAGGTATAATGGGTAGCAAAAAAGGTAATAAGTATTATGACTATTTTTAAAATGATTTTGACTTCTCCTAAAGTTTATGTGGAACCAATATTCATCACTACATAAATATGCTGTTCATAATGTAGGTAAAAACAGATGGACGTCCTATAGAGCATTCAGTATTATATCAAATACTACATACTAGTAAAGATGGATTTGCAGTTAATCCTGTAGTGAAAGAAAAAATTGTGAGTAATTTCTCCATTGTAGTTGGGGGTAAACAAAATAGGAATTCAAGAAACAATATTATATTTTTTCCCTACAAAGTTGTCTCAAAGATGAGCTTTGTTCGAATAATTCAACTCTTAGAAGTTTTGCAAAATATTGTATATAACTTTTGAACCAGCATGTCTTTTTTGACAAAAACCAAGCATAAGATGAAATCCCATGTGGTTGTTTGAACACTTGTGTAACTATTTTGAATCAATGATAATTGTTATTAATGATTCTTTTAATTTTTAAATTGATATATTTCAATTTGATGTTAGCCAATATGCATTCTTTTTATTGTGGGGTCATTTGATTGTTGGATTATATAGCAAACTCCATTTCATTGTGGAAATGTTATTCTTACCCAGTGGATGTATATGACTCAATTACATAGCAAACTCCATTACATAGAAAACTCAATTTAAGGCCTCTATGTTTAGTTCCTTAGTTATATTATAGCATACCCAGTAGATGTATATGACTTCCTTTTTTCTTTTTTCTTTTTTGGAGTGGTTTATTTGGTGAGTTGCCTGTAAATTGTCAATTTTTCTTGAGGGTTACTAGTACATATTGGTGCTTGCTTGTCCTATCCTATATATATATGTTGTGGGGTCATTTTAACTATCTGATTTCTAACCATTTTTTTTTGTTCAAACCCAGATATTAGAACAAAATGAAGGAATTGTTGGTTGAGCCTTCAAATCAATTGCAGTCATCTAACACAAGTAGTAGTATTGCATGGTCAACAGATGATGTGTTTGCCAAAGTGATGGGTAAGGAGCGCAAAGGTTGTATTCATGGGGTAGGATTTGGTCCAAGCCCAAGTGGTTGAAGTAGCAAGAGTGCTCTCACAAACATTGAAATACACTCAAGTCAAGCAAGGGACAACAAAGTTGCACAACTGAAGGCTTCCTTGGCTACTTTGGAGGAGAAACTAGCAAGTTTTGACGAAATGAAGGAAAGATTTAGTCAATTCAAAGAAATGGAGCAAAGAATGGCTCGCATACTTTAACAAATGCAACAAATTTCTCCCCAATGCAATCAAGTATACTAACAAAGATTTAGTCAATGTTTTTCTCTTTGTAAGAACTTCGTTGTTGTTGTGAGTGCTTGATTTCTTTTGTGATTGGGATTGCTATTGTGTTTGTCTATTTTTACTTATGTCAATTATTGGTCAAGTATATTAACAGTTGGGCTTATAGCTTAAAATTGAATAAGCCATAAAATTTGGGGTTTAAAGTAAATAATCAAAGTAACAGTTTTGTGTAGTGACTCTTTTTCTTAACTAGGGCCCTACTTTATTAAAGGGAGAGAGTTTAGGATTGAGAAGACTCTACATAATTATGTAGACTGGTAGTATTACCATTTGATTTTTTTTTATTTAAAATTAATGGAGCTAATTTAAAAATATGAATTAACAAATTGACATCAAATAAGAATTTTTTCTCAACATATTCTTTTGCCATATTTTGTTTGGCTACTTGTTATTTATTTATTTTTGGGGAGAGCCAATCCTAGGCCTATAGGCCACTTAGGCCGTAATCTAGGGACCTATGGAGAAAGGCTCCCAAATGTGGGAGAAATATGTGATTTTTTTTTATTATTTAGAAAAACATATATGAACTAAATTCAAAATTTTCCCTCCACTTATAAGAAGGCCTATGAATCCCCTTAAATTCATCCCAATTATCATTAAGTGAATTAGTTATATTAATAAAAAAAGAGTAAGTCATATTAAAAAGAGACATGTCTTCATTTAACTTGTTCCTTTTTTTTGCCTTGGTAATATTTTCTTGTCATTCTATTCCATTTATACGCACTTACTGTGTAATCATACATTGTATGTAGGATGTTCCTTTGGTCCAACAATCTCCAGCTCTCCAAAAATTGTCAGCCGCATCCCATCAACCAAGCAGCTTATAAGTTTTATCTTGGTGTTCGAGGACTTTTTTTGTGTTCAAAGAACTACGGAAGAACAACCGCATTTTTTTGCAAGTGTTGAAGGATATTTTTAAACACTTTGAAACTTTGATTATAGTATTAGCTTAATTTGAGTGGTTGTTTTATTCAAAGGACCACACCTTTTTTTGTTAATCTTATGATGGTGGTTATAGACAACATTATGTATTTGATAATATATTTTTATGTTAATATTACGTTAGACATTTGTGGTCTTGTTAATTAAAGCCTATTGGAAACTATTACAGGTTCTTTGTAACAGGTCTGAACAATATATTTGATGCAAACAGTGGTTTTAAAGCCTATTGGAAAAAAAAAAGAACCTATAGCGGCGCTCAAAAAGTATCGCTAAAGGTGCACATTTTATGTTTTAAATGAAACCCTATAGAGGCGCTTGTCGCCCACCACTATAGGTTCAAACATATAGTAATGTTTCCACATGTTGCTAAAGGTAAGCACATATAGCGGCGTTTCCACATGCCGCTAAAGGTACACACATATAGCAACGTTTCCACCCGCCGCTAAAAGTGCAATTAGCCCGTTTCATTATTGCCTATAGCGATGTCTTGTGCTTGCCGCTAAAGGTGGACATCAATAGCAGTGTACATAACCCCCCGCTAAAAGTCAATTGACACGAATTCGAATATCGTATGGCGGCAGTTTTATGCCCGCCGCAGTAAACCAAAACCGCCGCTAAAAGGTGCATCTATAGCGGCGCTTTTTGTTACCACCGCAATAGATCTATAGGGATACCGCAACGGTGGAAGGAAGAACCGCCACAATAGCACCCACCGCAAAAGGTCAAAATGTACCATTAGCGGCGGTTTTTGGGGCTTCAGTGGCGTTTTTGGCTCGCCGCAATAGGTCCTTTTTTTTGTTGTAGTGAAATGGTTCATTTTATTAGTTTTCCTGGGTCATCATATCGTGGTGTTATTTACTTTTATGCTACTGTGCATAATATAATATATGTTTGTTTAACCTAGATCTGAATAATAAACCTAATAATAAACTTGGTTAATTAATTAGATTAAGTAATTTGGTTTAAAGGGGTCTAAACAGAACAAACAAGTGGTATCAAAGTAGGTTAGCTCTTGTTTATTAGTTTCTTGACCTAGAATTGATTCTTGAGCCCTATTGTCATGGAACACATTCACTCTCTTGTGATCCCTCTACAATTTGATGGGAATAACTATGCTTATTAGAAGGTCACGATGAAAGCTTTCTTGAAATCTATTGATGAAAGAGTATAGTTATCTGTTAAAAATGGTTGGGAAAGGCCAACCACTACTATTGGTGAATGGATTACCGCCCAAAAGGAGGCAGCAAGTTTTAACAGTAATGCTATGAATGAGATATTCAATACTGTTTTTATGGAAGAATTCAAGAGGATCTCAAATGTGGATGTTAGGAAATATGTAATTCATGTTAGGAAAATATGTCAACATTTTAAGTAATTGGCTAATCCTTTGACAAAACGCACTTTACTTGTAATTAGGTAGATCTAGGATGTGTTTAATGCTTCAAGAAACAAGGTTTCAAGTTCAAGTGTTAAAGCCATGCAAGTCTGTCCAAGAATCAAGTGAAGAAGTGTTGTTCATTAAAGCTCAACAGCTAGTATCTATAGAGGTTTAAAAAGCTATTTTAGCTTGAGGCTCAACAGCAACTCGATAGATAGGATATCTATCGAGGTTTATGTAAAACAGATTTTCAGTTTTGACTTTCATCCAATCTATGAATGTATGTTTGAGCTTTCTTTTCTCACAATCCTAAACATATATAAGGATTATTTTAAGGGCCGTAATAGGTTGCACTGTTAGGGTTTGTGCCCTAAAATCCAATTTATTGGCATGTCATAAATAATTATATTGTTTAATTATATGAGACTATTTATAAATGAAATAATGGGATATTATCATAGTCCATGAGATGTATTGTATGTGATTTATGTGAAAAGTCGCAGAAAATGAAAATCACAAGTTCCTTGTAAACTCAAAATGTAGTTCGTAGTCATTGATGAAATTAGGCGTTTCATCTGCGAAAATTATAATACATCAACTAAGATGATTTGTCTTGATCATGGAAATGGAGACTTCTAGTTGATGTGTTGATGTTTCTTAAGAGTTAAGACATATTGAATTGGATCGCTATGAGATTAATTATTCAATCAACAACTGTAACTTGAATAATTAATCTCACGACTTCTAATTTCATAGACTCTCAATCCTGAGAGGGTGGTGAACCTGATCATGAAATCTAGGTTACTTTGATATATCAGGAGTGAGATCTAATAATTACGATAAAAATCTTAGTATGTTGGGTAACCACACGTAGTGTTGAGGGAGCACATATTCTCAAGATGAAATCCATAATCTCTTTTTGTAGAGACACTAAATATCCCCTTGAGATAAGAGTAATGAGAACTGGTTATATAAGGCGCCCACTGTTGGAAAATCTGGTTTTGTATCTCATACAAAACACATAGCGGAAGCAACAAACATGGATCTATTTCATTCATGATTGATAACATGCACCAAGTAAATTTCAAAATTTAAGAATAAGGTAGCATACCTTGGTGTTGTGAAATTCAAAACAAAATATTAGAACACTTTTAATCTTCACTCCAATTCCACTTTATGCCCAAGAAGTGTGATCTCTCAATCAGTTTCCAAGGGAGAATAATCGAATGGCTTCTAACCACACACACACACCATTTCACAATGATGTATCTTTCTAATAAAAAATTATGTATGTTTCTTCCTTTATAACTAACTATTTATCTAATTGGGCTAGCATATTGGGCCTTTCCAATTGGGCTTTAGTGTGTGGCTTGGAGTGGGACTAAAAGGGACCAATAAGACACTAGCTCCAATGGGCCTTGGGCTTTTCTGTGAACTCTTGACAAGTCCAAATTTACCATTAATTATATTTAATACCACTATATAAATATAATTGCACTCTAGGCCTTATTAATAAATTATATCCCAAGACTCTAATAATATCATTTGGCCCCTCCATGAAATATCCATAGTGAACAAAGTCATAATAAACTATCACTTTGTAAACAACTATTTTATCCTTGAGTACCCGGTTTAATATTTTAGTTATTCACATTTATTGAAATCCAATTTTAATAAATATAAGCTTTAGTAACTCCTTACTAAAGTGGGCGCCTTGAATAACTAGTTCCCATTAAACTTATCTCAAGGGGATATTTCGTGTCTCTACAAAAAGAGATTATGGATTCCATCTTGAGAATATGTGTTCCCTCAACACTACGTGTGGTTATCCAACATACTAAGGTTTTGACCGCGAATATTAGATCTCACTCCTGATATATCAAAGAAACCTACATTTTATGACCGGGTTCACTACCCTCTCAGGATTGAGAGTCTATGAAATTAGAAGTCGTGAGATTAATTATTCAGGTGACAGTTGTTGATTGAATAACTAATCTCACAACGGTCCAATTCAATATTTAACTCTTAAGACATATCAACACATCAACTAGAAGTCTCCACTTCCATGATCAAGACAAATCATCTTAGTTAATGTGTTGTAGTCTTCGTAGATGAAACGCCCAATTTCATCACCAACTACGAACTACATTTTGAGTTTACAAGGATCTTGTGACTTACATCTTCTATGACTAAATCACATACAATGCATTTCATGGACTGTGATAATGTCCCATTAGTTCATTTATAAACAGTCTCATATAATTAAACAATTTAATTATTTATGACATGCCAATAAATTGGATTTTAGGGCATAAACCCCAACACCCACTTTAGTAAGGAGTTACTAAAACTTATATTTATTGAAATTGGATTTCAATGAATGTGAATAACTAAAAGAATAAACTGTGTACTCAAGGATAAAATAGTTGTTTACAAAGTGATAGTTCATTATGACTTTGTTCACTATGGAGATTTCATGGAGGGGTCAAATGATATCATTAGAGTCTTGTGATGTAATTTATTAATAAAGCCTAGAGTGCAATTATATTTATATAGTGGTATTAAATATAATTAATGGTAACTTTGGACTTGTCAAGAGTTGACAGAAATGCCCAAGGTCTATTGGAGCTAGAGTCTTATTTATTTCCTTTGGTCCCATCTCAAGCCACAAACTAAAGCCCAATTGGGCAAGCCCAAAAGGCTAGCCCTATTGGATAATCAGTTATGCATGAGGAGAGAAACATACAGAATAATTATAAGTGATAAGAAGATGAAAAAATGTGTGTATGTGAGCCACTCTCTTATTCTCCCTTCAACACATACATGTAAACAGATTGAGAGACCACACTTCTTGGGCATCATGTGGAATTGAGATAAAGATTAGAGGTATGCTCAAGTCTTGATTATGAATTTCACTGCATCAAGGTACGATTTCTATTCTTTGTTCTAAAATTCAAGGTTACATGTTATCTCTCATGAATGGAGTAGATTCGTGATTGTTGCTTCCCCTGTGTGTTTTGTATGAGATACAAAACCAGATTTTCCAAAAATTGGTATAAGAGCGATCTTCAATATCATGTTTATATAACATGTGATTAATTTTTAGAATTAAAAAAAAAAAAACTATTTTGTTGGTGTTCTAGTTTTCTGCAGTAAAGTTTCTGCATAGTTTTGATATTATCGTGATCTACAATAAAGTTCATAGCATTAGTTTTAAAGTCTTAAATAAAACTGGTATATATATCAGTGTGAGCATTACGGTTTTGCACTACTTGGATGTTTTGCTTCTCTTGGATGCAGTAGGCAATTGCGTATAGTTGTTGCATTTGATTCCATAACTATTGTTGATGCTATTGACGTGTTAACATTTATTTCCTTGGCCATCTTTGTTTTCATTATTAAGGATAATGATAAGAAGACGATTATACGTTAATGCTTGTTGGCCATCTTATAGGCATGTGTTAATTGCCATGGATGCCTTGGATCCATATGTTAATGTATGTTTCATATGTTGCAAATTATATGGAGATACACATATATAGATGCTCTCATGTTAATGCCAGGATTCTGAAATTTATTTCTAATGAGATTAGGATTATGTTTTCAAGGGTTTTTAGCATTATTAGGGTTCTTGATAATGATCTTGAAAACCTTAATGTTTGATTTGTAAATCTTCATTTATAAAATCAAAAGGTGTTTTTTGACGTTTTTGTTATTGTTTGATAAAATTGATTTTGATGTTATGATGTTGTTTAAGTTTGATGTTAACCATGTAAAATTGAATTTTAACACTTTAACATCAATGAAATTCAAGTTTTAATCTCAATCTCACTCCTTTTGATCATTAAGATTGAGTTTTGTTCATGGAAAAAGTCAAAAACAGTTAAAAGAAAAATGCTGAAAAGTTGGTTACATGATTTTAGACTAATCGAATAGCAATCGAACAACAATCGAGTACCAATCAAATTTTTTCGATTGATCGAAGTAGCAATCGAATTGGACAGAAACTATTCTTCATATTTTCGATCAATTGAGAATTGTTTTAGATCAATCGAATGCTCTTTTTCGACTGATCAAATAGCAATTGAGAATTAATCGAATTGAGTTGAAAATTCATGAATGCTTTTTTTTTTTTTTAATTCTCACTTGCTTTTTGATTAAGTGTTAAAACTTTAATAAAAAGCAATGTTATGTGTGATGAGATTACACATGGTTCTATATAAGGCAATTAATTTTTATGGTCCTTAAAAATTAAGGACATTTATTAATCATTATCTAACTAAAAGACCTAATGAGATCAAGGATGTTAGTTAAATAGAACTCTTAGTCCTAAATTGTTTAAGACTTCTCTTTTAAGAAACATTCTAATGAGATTAGAATTTTTGTATGATTAAAAGTCCTTAATTTATTTTAATTAGAAGTTTTAATGAGATTAAAGCTTTAATTGAAAGGTATATAGTTTCTAATGAGATCAGAATACTTTATTTTGTAAATTAAGGATAGAGTTCTATATAACTAATTTTTGATTCATTAGTGTTTAAGGAATCCTAAATAGTTTAGGATTTCCATTTTAGTTAGTGATTCTAATGAGATTAGAGTCTTCAACAAGTGCAAGGTTATTAGTTGTGATGGGATCACAATTATTGAAGAAAAACCCAAATAACAAATGGGAGTGTTGAAATAACCCTTTTGTTAAGTTTACTGTAATGTGAATAGATACCTTGTCTTGGCCTTGAGCCTTGCATTCCATGCGGAGGGTATTTACTTCACGGATTACAAGGTTAAGCTTCTTTGTAATTACATGAATGTTCGTTACGCTATTGTCACGTGACTTAATCAGATCACATTGAATTTAAACAATTAAACACATTTGATGTATAGGGTTAAAATTGTGATTAGATCACAATGATTTCAAGACAATCCACTTGTTTTAAAATTTCTAGTGGGAGAGAGATTCAAGGGTTGATTCTCACGGCCTCTATTGCCTGTTTATAGTAGTGTGATTAGGCACCTTGCCTTGGTGTATATGCCTTGCTCCCTTCGAAGGGTGTTTATTTCATGGTACTACAAATTAAACTTCTTAATGATGGATGAAGTGTTTTTTTACATTGAGAACAACCACGCTTCTAGACAATGGTATACACTAGACTAAGTTTAATGTTAACCTCCCTACAGAGCTATGTCATTATTACTTAGAGGCTAAAGGAGATGCGGCAAATTATTTTTGTTTGGTAAGAGTTACCATGATAGCATTAATAATGAGAATAATTCTCGCCTGATCATAGTGGTTCCATATTATATGTTCATAGTCTCAAAATAAAGTTGTTATAAATTTTTTTTCTCTAACTACTATTTTAATAGAATCACATTATCTAAGAAATAATTTTGGACATGGTGCTTAAAGGAGCTCAAGTACATATTTATGTGACGATTCAACATTGTCATAATTTCCTATACACGATGCATTTATGGAAGATATCTTATGATGTGATCATAGTTTCCATTGAAATGCTAAAATGTTGCATTGGCTTCTATCTCAATTGTGCTACAACATGAGATGTAAGAGTTAGTACTAGACTTAGACTTTATATTAAGTCTAAATGAGATGTTTGATATGAATCATGTTGAGTGCTAAGAAAGGCTTAAGGAGTTCCCTTTTATAAAAATGTTTTTATTTTAAAATGAATTGGAATTCTTGGATGTTGAGATTAAATGTTAATCTCATTTGGATATAATCCACAAGTCCTTGTTAGAATCATTTGATCAATTCAGATTTTTTTGTAAATAAATTATTTTTATATTATCTGAATTGATGAGTGAGTTCTGTGCAACGGAAGACATCCTAAAAGCTAAAGCTAGGATCAATATGATTTAATTCTAATTCTTAGCCTAAACCGAAAGGTAAAGGTGGTAAGAACATGAATTATAATACCAAACAGTTGGACAAGCAAGTTGCCCTAGTAGTTGCCAAAAGGAAATTAGACTCAAAAGTACAAAAGGAAAGTGTTTCTGTGTTGGTAAAGTTAAGAGTTGTCCATGATTGTTTTCTAGATGAAAATTTACATGTTTTACCTTTTAAAGAGAAAGTTTCCGGCATTTACGTCTAGATCTTATTAATCTAAATGGTATTGAAGATTGGTGAAAGATGGGCTTTTAGAACCATTATTTTGTTATATTCCCAGTCTATGAATTCTATTTAGAGGATAATAAGATCTAGGGCTCCTTTTCGTAAAGGAATAAAGTTCCAATGACTTCTTTAAGTCAGTGCATACAAAAAGGAGGAATATGGCTCTTTTAAAGGTAGAATGTTCTAGAAGAAAAATGTTAGAATTTGTTGTAAGACAACTATAAAATACATTTAGAAATGAGATGGTTGTATTAGATACACCACAAGACATTATTCTGTAGATAAATATTACACTGATACAATATCGTAGTGGGAGGATAATCAATTACCAAATAAATTCATACTTTTGGGATAAAATTTTGAAGTCATTCTGCAAGGATTTGAATTTGATCCTCGGTCCTACGTAAAGGCAATAGACGATATGAATATGGATTGCTGGATCAAGGTTATGTGAATAGAATTTGATGATGCCAAGAAAATCAGTAGGTTGGATGCTTCGGACTTGAAGGGACTACTGGTTCTTTCTACGGCCTGAAAAAGAAAGAAAAGCGTATCAAAGGCGACCGGGGGCTGCCGGCCAAAAATCCTCCGATGGTAAAGTTAGTTTTTCCTCTAAGTAATCTGAGTTCCAACTTTTTTGGAGTAATAAAATGAACATACATTTGCCTTGTCTGAATCAGCCTTTATATAGTGCCTTCATAGACGGTTATCGAAATGGGAACCTCTCCTGGATTCGAGGCTGAAACGTAACTGCCATAACCGTCCAGGAGTTACATTTCTATTTCACAACGGATACATGACCGTTGTCCGTGGAATAAGGGATTTTCACATTATATTCGGAGATTCTCCCAAGTGTGGTACCCTCGTCCTAAATTTCCTTCGTTGAGTGCACCTGCTGATTCCAAGTGTAAAATCCTAGTCCATGGATCTCCATGTGGACGAGTCCTCTTCAGGGTAAGCTGTGCGCACCCCACGGAGGAGGGATGTAGCTTCGCTATCACCCTCTGGACGTCCTTGTTCGTTACCCTCGTCCTGAGGATAACTTCTGGACGGCTGCCGAGGTGATGACCGTCCACGGACGGTTTGGGTGGTTTGAGTGTTTTTCATCCCACATCAGAATTATATTCTATTTAAAGTCTAGAACTTATAGAGGCGCCTAGTGGCATTAAGCCTATTGTTTTCAAATAGGTCTACAAGAAAATGAGATTGATAGATTTGAAGGTGCAAACCTTCAAAGTCAAGACTAGTAGTGAAAAGATTTATTCAAAAAAAAAATGGTTCGACTATGAAAATATTTTTTCACCAATAGTCAAGTTTGACTCTATCTAGATTATCTTATTCATTATATTTCATTTGGATGAAATATGACAATGGATATCAAGAAAGCTTCTTCTAGTAGCAATCTTGAGGAAGACATCTATATGATGTAACTAGACTTGTTCATAGCAAAGAACCAGTAGTATTTAGTATGCAAGTTGCTTAAAGTCCATTTATGGACTAAAGCAAGCATCTAAATCATAAAATATCATCTTTTATCAAACAATCAAATTGTTTGATTTTGATCAAGTATTAAAAGGCCTTATGTGTGTAAAAGCTATACAGAATAATAAATTTCTTAATGTATGTTGATGACATTCTAATCATTTAGAATGATGTAGAGTTATTGTCATCAATGAAGTTATTTGTTGTCTAGTCCATTTTGATATAAAGTACTTGAGAAAGACTGGTCACATCCTAAAAATTAAACTTTGTTAAAATTCAGAAATTAAGATGTTGGGTCTATCTTAAGCTGCTTAAATAGATTAGATTATAGCCAAGTATAGCATGTAATAATTCATGAAAGGATTCGTTCCTTTTAAGTTTGAAGTTCCTTTATATAGGACTATAGTCCTAAGACATATAAAAGGAAGAGCATATTAAGACGGTTCCTTATACCATATCAATAGGGTGTCTTTATGCTGTGCTATATACTAGGCTAAATATCTATTTTGCGGTGGGCATGGTAAGCAAATATCAATTGAATCTAAGATCACTTAATTTAGTGGGGGTAAAGCATATACTCCAATATCTTAGGAGAATGAGAGATTATATGCTTGTCCACCAAAGTGAGGATTGGATGGTTACTGGTTGTACAAATACTGACTTGTAGTTTAATTGTGATTCATGAAGTTGGACTTCAAGATATGTGTTCATCCTATGTGGTGAAGATACACATTAAGCGTAAGTATTATCTCATTAGAGAAATATGAGTACGTGAGATGTAGTAGTAGAAAATATAATTTATGCAATAAATCTAGCTGAAAATTGTTTCCAAACCTTGCCTTAGAGTGATTATGAATTACTTTAAAGGGAAATAAGTGTCGGATATATGGTAAATTGTCTTTGAGAGCAAGTGGGAGATTGTTAGGGTTTGTGCCCTAAAATCCAATTTATTAGCATGTCATTAATAATTAAATTGTTTAATTATATGAGGCTATTTATAAATGAACCGATGGGACATTATCATAGTCCATGAGATGCATTGTATGTGATTTATGTGAAAAGTCAAAGAAGTTGTAAATCACAGGTTCCTTGTAAACTCAAAATGTAGTTCGTAGTCAGTGATGAAATTGAGCGTTTTATCTGCGAAGACTATAACATATCAACTAAGATGATTTGTCTTGATCATGGAAGTGGAGACTTCTAGTTGATTTGTTGATGTGTCTTAAGAGTTAAGACATATTGAGTTGGGCCGCTGTGAGATTAATTATTCAATCAACAACTGTCACCTGAATAATTAATTTCATGACTTCTAATTTCATAGACTCTTAATGCTGAGAAGGTAGTGAACCCGATCATGAAATGTAGGTTACTTTGATATATCAGGAGTGAGATCTAATAATCACGATCAAAACCTTAGTATGTTGGGTAACCACACGTAGTGTTAAGGGAGCACATATTCTCAAGATGGAATCCATAATGTCTTTTTGTAGAGACACGAAATATCCCCTTGAGATAAGTTTCATGGGAACTGGTTATTCAGGGCGTCCATACGAGCAAGGAGGATTCTGATGGACTCTATACGAGCAACTGGGGCAAACGTTTCATCATAGTCTATTCCCTCCATTTAAGAATATCCGGTCTAGGAAGTAAAGTCCAGACATCATTCCTCTGAAACTGAAGTAGTTCATCATACATTGCTTCAACCCAACTTTCATCTTGAAGAGCTTCTTCAACTTTAGTGGGTTCAACCTGTGACAAATAACAAGAATAAGACACAAAGTTAGCAACGCATTTATCAACAGTACGTTTTCTTAATGTGAGTTCATTCATGTTTCCCACTATAGCTTCTGGAGGATGATATAATTTGGTCCTGGAGGAAGGTCTTCTTTCATCATGAGATTCAGAATCTGGTGAAGTAGGCATATCTGCTGATTCTTCCATAACACTTGGAGTACCAGGAGTACTAGGAGATGTGGGCTCTTGTTCAAAAAGTTCTTGAACTTCCTTAGTTTCAGGAGGAAGAATTTCTTTAGGAAGCACCTCATTAATTTTCTCAGAATAGGAATCTGAAGACTCATCAATAACAACATTCACCGTTTCCATAACCTTCATAGTTCTTTTGTTATACACCCGATAAGCCTTATTTGTAGAAGAGTACCTCAGAAATATCCCTTCATCGCTTCTGGAATCAAACTTTCCCACATTCTCTCTATCCTTTAGGATGAAACAGGTACTTCTAAAGATTCTGAAATATTTCACATTTGGCTTTCTCCCTTTCCATAACTCATATGGAGTCTTCTTGGTGTCGGGTTTGAAATACACTTTATTGACCATATGACATGCAGTGTTAACTGCTTCTCCCCACAAGTTTCTGGCCACATCCCTACTGTGCAACATGGCTCTTGCCATCTCTTGTATAACCCTATTCTTCCTTTCTACTACACCATTCTGCTGAGGAGTAATAGGAGCCGAGAATTCTTGAGATATACCTGATCTTGTGCAGAAGGACTCCATATATGAGTTCTCAAATTCTTTACCATGATCACTTCAAATTCGGTCAATTTTTAGATTTTTTTCATTCTGCAGTCTTGTGCACAAAGCTTCAATGTGCTTAGGAGCATCAGACTTGGATCGTAAAAGAATAACCCAACTGTATCTGGTCAAGTCATCTACCATAACTAAGATGTATCTCTTACCTCCAAGAGACTCGGTTCTAGTTGGACCCATAAGATCCAAATGTAGTAGCTCCAATGGTCTAGATGTTGCTGATGTCTGAGTGCCTGGATGCTTGGCTTTCGTTTGTTTCCCAAGCTGACATGGTCCACACACCACATTGCTCATTCTGCTAAGCTTTGGAATCCCTAGAACTGATTCATACTTGGATACAATAGAAATATGTTTGTAACTAGCATGTCCCATTCGTTGATGCCATAGATCTTCATTAGGCAACCGAATGCTGTTGCACACATTATCAGCATCAGGAACCAGTCCATAGCAGTTGTCTAGAGTGCGAACACCACTTATGAGTTTCTTCTCGAACTCATCCATGACAAGACACTTTCCCTTAGAAAATAGCACCATGAAGTCTGGATCACATATCTGACTTATACTCAGCAAGTTCTCCCTCAGACCTTCCACATATAGAACATTTGCAATATCTGGTAGACCAAGTAAAGAAATAATTCCTTTCCTTTTTATCTGTGATTTGCTTCCATCACCAAAAGTGACATTACCACCTTTCTTAGACTCGAAGACCTTGAAGAGAGATTGGTCTCCAGTCATGTGTCTTGAGCAGCCGCTGTCAAGGTACCACAAACATGTGTCCATAACTTTAAATGCGGACTTCATCATAAAACACACTGCATGCTTAGATGACAGATCAGTGGGAATGGTATTTTCTCTTATTTGTCCTTTTTGAACCAGACATTTAATTTTCACTCTTCTCAGACAAAATCCTTTGCACATTTTCATTCTGAGACAGTCTAGTTTCTTCTTGTTCAAACTGAGATCTTTACCAATAGTCATCATAAGAGAATTCAAATAACTTTTAGACTTGTATTTTCTGAGACACTTAAACAAATAAGGATTAGAAAAACAAGATGTATTTGAAAACAGTGATCTCTTCAAGTCGGTTATAGCCATGACAACAGGGGTCAATGGATCACACACAAAGATAAACCCTAATCAGAGTGTGCCTGCTCTGATACCACTTGATAGGCCAAAAACGTATTGACCCCTTGTGATGGATTAATTAGCCAAGTTTATTAATTAATCAAATTAACATGCAAACGCGTAGTAGCACAAACAAATCACCAATAAACTAAAGTATGCAATGGAAAATAAATGACACAGTGATTTGTTTATGAATGGGGAAAACCTACACGGCAAAAATCCCACCGGGTGAATTTAAGGTCACCACTCCCGAAACTCCACTATTATCACAACAAGCGGTTACAAGTAAAGGAATTCCAAGTATCTTACCAACCTACAGTTGAACCCTTACCCCAATACCCAATTGGACTTGCTCTATAGTGACAATTTCTCCTTTTGATGCACGGCTCCTAAGTACGTGACTAACCAATTGCGCGGATCCCAGTACGCGACTTCAATCACCAACTAGAGAAGATTTTTTGGCTGAAAAGTTCTTCAATTCATCCACATGATGAAGATCAAGAAGATGCTTAGTTACAAAACCCTACGGTGCAAAGACACAGCAACTTCTTCACAAGAGAGATGAAAATAGGGCAAGAACTTCGTCTCAAGTTACAATTTTCATGAACAAGGAATTCTCAATGCTTGTGCAACTTGCCACACTTTGACAGCCCTTAAAATAATCCTTTTATATGTCTAGGGTTAGGAGAAAAGAAGGCCTAAAGACACATCCACGGATTAGAGTTAAAACAGAACTAGGAATCTGTTTTTCTTAAATCTCGACAGCTATAGGTGTTGAGGTGCTATCGAGCAGTTGTCGAGCCTCGGGGCTAGAACAACTTCTTAAAGCTCGATAGATGCAGTTGCCGAACCAGTTGTCGAGTTTTAATGAAGAGCACTTCTCAACCTGTTTCTGGGACAGACTTGCATAGCTTTAACACTTGATCTTGAAACCTTGTTTCTTGAAGCATTAACCTCATCCTAAATGTACCCAATTACAAGTAAAGTGCATTTTGACAAGGATTAGCCAATTACATAAATAATGAATGACATATGCTCTAAACAAGTGAAACACATATGTCCTAACAATGTGTGCCCTTAAATCCTATTATATGATGCTATGTATGACATTATGTATGACTTAATGTTATGATTAATAAAGTTGTTTTATTATTATCTAAAATAATGGTGACATGAATATTTGGACATTATCATATAGTCCATGAGATGCATAGTATGTGATTTATGTGAAAAATCACAGAAGATATAAATTACAAGTTCTTTGTAAACTTAGAATTATAGTTCGTAGTTGGTGATGAAATTGGACATTTCATCTGCGAAGACTATAACATATCAACTAAGATGATTTGTCTTGATCATGGAAGTGGAGACTTCTAGTTGGTATGTTGATATGTTTTAAGAGTTAAGACTTATTGAACTGAACCACTGTGAGATTTATTATTCTTCTAACGACTATCAAATGAATAATAAATCTCAGGACTTCTATTTGCACAAACTCTTAATCCTGAGAGAATAATGGACTTGACCATGTGGTGTAGGTTGCTTTGACATATCAGGAGTAAGATCTAAACTCACGATCAACACCTCTGTATGTTGGGCAGCCACATTTAGTGTTAATGAAACATATATTCTCAAGATGGAATTCATAATCTCTTAACGGAGATATAAAATATTCCCTTGAGATAAATTTAATGTGTTTAATTATTCAGAGTGTTAGGCCTAACCACTTTAGTAAGGAGTTACTAAAGTATATATTTATGAAATTGGATTTCATAAATATATGATGAATAACTTAAAGGATTAAATCGGGTACTCAAGGATTAAGATGTAGTAATCTTCAAAGTGGGAGTCTACATTCATGACTTTGTATTACTACGAATATTTTATGAAGGGGTTGCATGTATAATAAAGTCTTGGGATATAATTTATTAATAAGGCCTAGAGTGCAATTATATTTATATAATGGTATTAAATATAATTAATGGTAACTTTGGACTTCTTAAGAGTTGACAGAAAAGCCCAAGGCCTATTGGAGCTAGTGTATTATTGGTCCTTTTTGGTCCCACTCCAAGCCACACACTAAAACCCAATTGGAAAGGCCCAATAGGCTAGCCCAATTAGATAATCAGTTAGTTATAAAGGGAGAAACATACATAATTTATTATTAAAAAAAAAAAAAAAGACATCATTGTGAAATGGTGTGTGTGTGTGTGTGTGTGAGTGAAGCCACTCAATTATTCTCCCTTGGAAACTGATTGAGGGACCACACTTCTTGGGCGTAAAGTGGAATTGGAGTGAAGATTAAAAGTGTTCCCAAGTACTTCTAACCTTTTGTTTTGGATTTCACCATACCAAGGTACACTATTGTTTTTAAATTCTGAAATTTACATAGTGCATGTTGTCAATCATGAATGGAATAGATCCATGAATGTTGCTTCCGCTGTGTGTTTCGTATGCGATACAAAACCAGATTTTCCAAAAATTGGTATCAGAGCCAGGTGTTCATATCATGATTGTATAGCATGTGATTGGATTTTAGAATTAAAGAAAAACGTTTTATTGATCATATCGGGTTCACACCAAGAATGTATATTCTTTTGGTTTGTTCGAAGTGGTCTATGATTATAAAGAATTGTGCCGTGTTCTAATTGTAATTGCCAAGGAGGTATAGTTATTGAATTATATATCAATATCTGTCATGTGGGTTACTTTAGTTATTGTACGGCTTGGCTATATTTAGACAATTGAATGTTATTGCCTTGATGGATTGCCTTGATGCATTGGTTGATATATTATATATATGAATTTTGCACCGATTGCAATGCTTTATGATAGTTATTGACTATTGAATGTAACTACCAAGTGCGTGAACCATGTTGATTGCATCGCTTGGCTTGATATACATCAAGTAACTGTCATGTGGCTTGGAAGAGTTGAATCTGTATATTCTATAAAGGATTCATCTAATTCATTTATTATTATTATTATTATTATTATTATTATTATTATTATTATTATGGGTTCATATGCATTCAGATTATTGAATCTGATATAAGGTAGTAATACAATGTTTCTAGCATGTGTTATATGCCTTGGATGTCTTGGATCCGTATATTAAAGTGTGTTTCATATGTTGCCATTTATATGGAGATACGTGTATATATATGTTATCTTGTTAATGCTAGGATTATGAAATTTATTCCTAATGAGATTAGGATTATGTTTTCAAAGTGTCTAGCATTATTATGGTTCTTGATCTTAAAAACCTTTAATTTAAAACATCTAGTGGGAGAGAGATACAAGGGCTGGATCTCACGGCCTCCATTATCAGTTCATAGTAGTGTGGGTAAATACCTCGTCTTGGCGTATATGCCTCGCGATCCCAAAGGAGGGTGTTTACTTCATAGTACTACAAGATTGAACTTACCCGTTTAAAGTAGTGTGGACAAACACCTCGTCTTGGCGTATATGCCTCACGATCCCAAAGGAGGGTGTTTTGTTCCATGGTACAACAAGTTTAATCATTATAAGGGAGATGAAATGTGACTACACATGATTCTAGATAATGGTGTACACTAGATTAAGTGTAATGTTAACCTCCCAAAGGAGCTATGCCATTATTACTTAGAGGCTAAAGGTAATACGACATATTATTAATGTTTGATAAGATTTATCATGATAGCACTAATAATGAGAATAGTTCTCAACCAATTAATGTGTTTATAATAAACTTGCTACCAAGGAATTATAGACATGGATTGGGTTGTCGTTGCATAGATTATTTTATGGATTTATTAAGGATCCATATTATATGCTTATATGCTAAATCGATAATGTCTAGTTTACTTATTATATTCATGTTTATTACTTTTAGATTTAAATCATGGCATCATTTTGCCCATTTGTTGCTATTCTTAATCAAAACAAATTGACTTGATCCAACTATGTTGATTGGAAGAGAAATTTAGACATTGTTCTTACAGCTAAAGAGCACTAATATATGCTTACTCAACCATGTCCTAGCTTTCCTTCATTAGATGCTCCTTCTGAGGAAAAATAGCGATATGATCGTTGGCAGAAATATAATAAGATGGGCAAATGCTATATCCTAGCATCTATTTCAAATGTTCTACAGCATCAAATGCAGGATGTAGAACTAGCTTCAGACATAATGCTAAGTCTGAAGGAGATGTTTAGTGGGCAAGGCCATTCTACAAGGCAGGAAACTATGAGGCAAATTTATAATACCAAAATGGCTTAAGGTACTTTAGTGAGGGAGCATTGTCTTAGGATGATCTCTAATTTGAATACATTGGAAGTTTTAGGTGCTGATATTGATGGAGAATCCCAAGTGGATATGATACTCCAGTCACTACCGGAATCATTCGAGGAATTTAGACTTAATTATAATATGAAAAAAAAGATTTATTCATTATCTGAATTAATGAATGAATTGGTAGCGGCAGAAAGCATCCTTGGTACTTCTAGTGCTGAAGCCAATGTTGGCGAAGCTACTACTTCTCAACCTAAGTCGAAAGGCAAGGGTAAAAAGAAGAAGAAGAAGGACTTCACTAAGCAAGATGATAAACAAATTGCCTTAGGATTAGCCAATAAAGGAAATAAAACCAAAGGAAAGTGTTTTCATTGTGGTGAGAAAGGACATTAGAAGAGAAATTGTCCAATATTCAAGGCTGCCAAGAATATGGGTATGAAAAGTTCATTTCTTCTTGAAATATGTTTGGTATAGAATCTCACGGATTCCTAGTGTGTGGATTCAGGTTGTACTAATCATATCTGCAATTTTTTACAGGGGTTCTAGGAGACTAGAAAGTTGAATGAGGGAGACCTATTTCTTACTTTGGCTGATGGGAGCAGGATTTCAGTTATAGCTGTTGGAGTGTTTAATTTATGTTTTGAGTCTAGAGTTTTAATATTGGAAGACTGTTTGTATGTACCTAATGTTCGTAGGAATTTAATTTCTACAACTTACTTAGGTAAACATGGATATTGTGTTATCCTCAAAGACAATGTTGTAATAAAGAATGATAAAATGTTTATCTATTCTGTAAATATTGTGGATGGTCTTTATATTTTAACTTCTGACAAGCATGAATCATACAATTCTGAATTAGATAGTAGTTCTCATGTAAAATCATTAAAGATAAAGTTTCCTTCTACTAGTGATGCATATTTATGGCACTTACATTTGAGTCATATTAATTCAAATAGGATTCAAAGACTAATCAAAGATGGACTTTTACAGCCCATGGACTTTGATGGATTTCCAGTTTGCGAATCTTGTTTGGAAGGTAAAATGACCAAACGACCTTTTAATGCAAAATGTAAAAGAGCCCAAGAGTTGCTTGAATTAGTTCATATAGATGTATGTGGTCCTATGTCAACCCAAGAAAAAGGAGGTTATGAGTACTTCATCACTTTTACGGATGATTACTTAAGATATGGTTATGTGTACATAATGAGACAAAAGTCCGAAGCCTTTGAAAAGTTCAAAGAGTTTAGGGTTGAAGTTGAAAATCAATTGGGTAAACGCATAAAGGCCATTCAATCTGATCAAGGTGGTGAATACCTTCTTAGGGATTTCAAGGATTACCTAATTCAAACTAGGATTATCTCCCAATTGATTGCACCTGGAACTCCCCAACAAATGGTGTAGCAGAAAGAAGGAATAGGACTCTTTTGGAAATGGTTAGGTCCATGATGAGTTATTCAACTTTACCGATTTCCTTTTGGGGATATGCACTAAAAACTGCTATGCATATTTTGAATTTAGCTCCAACAAAATCTGCTCCCAACACACATAAGGAATTGTGAAGTGGGCACAAGCCTAGTATGAAATATCTCCACATTTGGGATGTCCAGCACATGTGTTGAAATGGAAGTCTGATAAGTTGGAAGCTAAAACGGAAGTATGCATGTTTTTAGGGTATTCAAAGGAAACCAAGGGTTATTTATTCTATAATCATAAGGATAACAAAATGTTTGTTAGCACCCATGCCAAATTTTTGGAAGATGATTATGTGAATAATTTTAATCCTAGAAGTAAAGTTGTATTGGCTGAATTAGATGAACCTATAATTGAACAACCAATAGATGAAACTAGGGATGATGTGGCTATATTGGATACACCACAAGATACTACTCGTGATATGTCTAGTGCATAGATGCCTCGTCGTAGTGGGAGGATTGTTAGGCCACCTATAAGATTTATAGGTCTGGGAGAAACTTATGAAGCTATCTCAGAAGAGGCCGAAACTGATCCTTACACTTATGAAGAAGCAATGAATGATATAGGTGCACATTATTGGGTTCAAGCTATGAAATCTGAATTGGATTCTATGTATTCCAATTAAGTATGGGATCTTATAAAGGCACCTAATGGCATTAAACCTGTTGATTGCAAATGGGTTTACAAGAGGAAGAGATGGATAGATGGAAAGGTTGAAACCTTTAAAGCAAGACTAGTGGGGAAAAGGTATACACAAAAAAAAGGGTATTGACTATGATGAAACTTTTTCACCAGTAGCCATGCTTAAATCTATCAGAATTCTCTTATCTATTGCCACTCATTATGATTATAAGATTTGACAAATGGATGTCAAGACTGCATTTCTTAATGGCAATCTTGAAGAAGAAATCTATATGATGCAACCGGAAGGTTTCATAGCAAAGAACCAAGAGCATATGGTATGCAAGTTGATTAGGTCCATTTAGGGACTTAAGCAAGCATCTACGTCATGGAACATCAAATTTGATCAAGCAATCAAATCATTTGGTTTTAAACAAAATCTTGATGAACCATGTGTGTACAAAAGACATTGAGACAAAATAGTAATGTTCCTAGTGCTTTATGTTGATGATAATCTACTCATTGGAAATGATGCAGGGGTAATGTTATTGGTAAAGGTTTGGTTGTCAAGCCAATTTGAAATGAAGGACTTAGGTGAAGCTAACCTTATTCTAGGGATCAAGCTTTGGCGAGATCGCAAGAATAAGATGTTAGGTTTATCACAAACTTCGTATATAGATAAGGTTCTAGAACGGTTTAGCATGCCAAACTCCAAGAAAGGATTACTTCCTTTTAGACATGGAGTTCCTCTGTCTGATGACCAAAGGCCTAGGACTCTTGTGGAAGAAAATATAATGAGAAAAGTTCTTTATGCTTCTGCAGTGGGAAGTCTCATGTATGCCATGCTATGTACTAGTCCAGGACTTAAACATTGGCAAACTGTAAAGCATGTTCTTAAGTATCTACGGAGAACGAGAGATTATATGCTTGTTTACCATAGTGAGGATTTGATTCCCATTGGATATACAGATTCAGATTTTCAGTCAGATCTTGATTTTAGAAAGTCCACTTCAGGTTGTATGTTCACCTTGGGAGATGGAGCCATAAGTTGGAGGAGTGTTAAGCAATCTTGTATTGCGTACTCCACCATGGAAGCTAAATATCTTGCTGCTTGTGAGGTGGCAAAGGAAGCTGTTTGGCTCAAGAAATTCCTTTTTGATCTTGGTGTTGTGAGAATGGAGCAAGTTTCCATCACATTGGTTTGCGAACAATAGTGGAACGGTTGCACAATCCAAAGATTCGAGGAATCACAAGAGAGGAAAGCACAATGAGAGAAAGTATCACATTATTCGAGACTTTGTTGCTCAAGGAGATGTAGTAGTAGCAAAGATTGATAGTGCAAGTAATCTAGCGGATCCCTTTACCAAAACTTTGCCACAAAGGACTTTTGAGTTACATTTGGAGGGAATGAGAGTTATATTAGTGCACAATATTGTTTAGGGCAAGTGGGAGATTGTTAGGATGTGTGCCCTTAAATCCTATTGTATGATACTATGTATGAAATTATGTATGAAATTATGTATAACTTAATGTTATGATTAATAAATTTGTTTTATTATTATATCAAATAATGGTAACATAAATATTTGGATATTATCATATAGTCCATGAGATGCACAGTATGTGATTTATGTGAAAAGTCACAAAAGATATAAATCACAAGTTCTTTGTAAACTCGGAATTATAGTTTGTAGTCGATGATGAAATTGAGCATTTCATCTGCGAAGACTATAACATATCAACTAAGATGATTTGTCTTGATCATGGAAGTGGAGACTTCTAGTTGGTATGTTGATATGTTTTAAGAGTTAAGACATATTGAACTGGACCACTGTGAGATTTATTATTCTCTTAGTGACTGTCAAATGAATAATAAATCTTAGGACTTCTATTTGCATGAACTCTTAATTCTAAGAGAATAATGGACCTGATCATGAGGTGTAGGTTGCTTTGATATATCAGGAGTGAGATCTAAAGTCACAATCAAAACCTCAGTATGTTGGGCAGCCACATTTAGTGTTGATGGAACATTTATTCTCAAGATGAAATTCGTAATCTCTTAATGGAGATATAAAATATTCCCTTGATATAAGTTTAATGGGTTTGGTTATTCAGGGTGTTAGGTCTAACAAATTTAGTAAGGAGTTACTTAAGTATATATTTATAAAATTGAATTTCATAAATATGTGATGAATAACTTAAAGGATTAAATCGGGTACTCATGGATTAAGATGTAGTAATCTTCAAAGTGGCAGTCTACATTCAAGACTTTGTATTACTACGAATATTTTATGAAGGGGTAATAAAATCTTGGGATCTAATTTATTAATAAGGCCTAGAGTGCAATTATATTTATATAGTTGTATTAAATATAATTAATGGTAACTTTGGACTTCTCAAGAGTTGACAAAAAAGCCCAAGGTCCATTGGAGCTAGTGTCTTATTGGTCCCTTTTGGTCCCCCTCCAAGCCACACACTAAAGCCCAATTGGAAAGGCCCAATTAGATAATCAGTTAGTTATAAAGGGAGAAACATACATAATTTATTATTAAAAAAAAAAAAAAAGACATCATTGTGAAATGCTGTATGTGTGTATGTGTGAGTGAAGCCACTCAGTTATTCTCCCTTGAAAACTGATTTAAAGAACACACTTCTTGGGCGTAAAGTGGAATTAGAGTGAAGTTAAAAGTGTTCCCAAGTACTTTTAACATTTTGTTTTGGATTTCACCACACCAAGGTACATAGTGCATGTTGTCAATCATGAATTAAATAGATCCATGTTTGTTGCTTCTGCTGTGTGTTTTGTATGAGATACAAAACCAGATTTTCCAACATTAGTGAGTGAGTCTAGTTGGCATGGTCCTTGTGTTAATTCTTTCAATCTCTTGAGGCCAAAACTGTTTTTAATTTGGACTTGCATTTGCATTACATTCATGCATTTTCATTCTATGTTTGTTTGTTTGTTTTTTATTTATTTATTTATGTTTTTCAGTTTTTTTTTAATATAAATAAGTAGGTTTTTGTATTATACATCTTCAAGATGTGTAATTAAAGTTGATCTATGAAATTTGCATTTTCTGACTGTGTACCTTTTTTAGCTTTGATGAGCTTTATTTTTCAGCACTTTGCTAGTTTGTGCTATGTAGTGCTTATATTGTGTGAGTTGTTTATGATTTTTGAATACATGCTCTTGATTTTGAAGTCACATTCTTTTTATTATAAGTACTAAAAAATCCTAGGAGAAAGTCATATATAACCATCTCACCACTATTACTCGCTAATCATGAACACCTATGTGCAAAGCATAAAAGCCGTGCTCAATAAGGTGTAGAACTTGCATAGCAAGATATTTAAGGTATTGCTTTCAAAATAAATAAAAGAAGCAAAAAGTAAAAAGAAAAACAAAGAAATATATGCTTCAAAAGAAAAATAAAAGCAAAAGAAAAAAAAATTGCATGGTTCCAAGCGTGTTTTATAGGAGATGTAAGAGTTATATGATGTAACTCTTTAGGTGATAGTCACTTTCAAACTTATGTGATTGATAATTTAGAAATTGTGCTTTTTTTCCATCTTCAAATCACCTTTTGGGTATCTTATACACTTACTATTTGCACACACCACAAACAAGTCTTTGTTAAACTTTGTACATGTGATTGTGTGTTAAGTTTTTATGGCCATCCAAAATTTAACTTCTTGGTGTGTTTAATGCATTTTGGAGTTTGAGGAAAGCAAATTTTGATGAAATTTGCTTGGGATTGAAATATTCTTTGGAAATATTATTTTTGTAAAACATTTAAAATCATGAACATGCATCTCATAACAAAAAATTGGTTTACAAATGTTTCCACAGAAAATTTTCTACATTTTTCAAAAAAATTTGTTTCTTCAAGATTCAATCGATCAAGTCTTTTTTTTGACCAATCAAAAAGAAAAGAATAGTACTCTCGAGTTTGCTCAATTCCTCTCCAATTCCTCTCGATCAATCGGATCTGTTTTCAAATGATTTTTGATTCCTCCCGACCGATCGAATCTCATTTTTTAAAAACAAATAGGAATCAGATAAGATGTTCTTCATTTTTTTTGTCTTTCTCTTCGATTCCTCTCTTGAACCCTTCTCACTTTTTTTTTTTTTTTTTTGTCTTTTTCTGAGTCAAAGATTCAAAGGTTTTCTTCCTCAACATAAGGTAAGGCACTTTTGCCCTTTCTTTTTTATTAAATTACATGCATTCATGCATTTTTTCATGTTTTTTTTTTTTTTTAAATTGAATCAAAGAAAATTTGGGTTTTTGATGATTCTATGCATTTTGATCAAATTTGTTTCATGGGTTTTTGTTCATGCATCGCATAAACTTGTTTCTTATGTTTTGATTTTAAAAAAAAAAATTATGATTTCTTCAAATATCTTGAAATTAGGGTTTATGTGTTCATGAGAGATTTGGGGATTTTGTTCAATTGGGTTAAATTGATTAAATTGACTCTTGATATTGTTTAATTGAGTTTCTAACATGTTTTATACTTGTTGTCGTTCAATTGCTCAATATAAGAATTTTTGAAAATTAGGTTTTCCAAAATTGAGATTTTGATAAATTTCTAATTTTCTTGGTCAAATTTCAAAATTAAGATGAAATCAAACTAATTTAGAGCATTAGATAATGCATCAATTGTGTACTAGTGTCTTTTAAAAAATTTCATGTTATCATGTCTCTAACTCAATTTGATGCAGTTTGCCCTTGGTTTTTGTTTTGTCTTTTGTTTTATCATTATTCATGGTTCTGAAGGTTGGTAGGAAGTTTAAAGCTAGGGTCAATAGGAACACTGCTTCATCCTTTTCTGCCTCTCCCTTGGTTAATAGGGTTAGGCTTCTTTCTGCTAAGTGTGAGAATACCTATGAGGTCTCAACCAAATATAGGTCTATTGGGGAGAGAGAGAGATTGTTTTAAGTGACCTAGATCCCTCTATACGTAGGAATCTAGTGTCTAGGAATTAGGTTTCCTTGTGTGAGGTGTCTGATCCCCTCTTGTTGCTTCGATTAGAGAGTTTTATTCAAATCTCTCTGTCTATTCTGAGGTTACAGGTGGTCATTATTTGATTTCCTAGATTATAGATAAAGAGTTTACCATGTCTAAACAAACAGTTTTTGAAACTCTAGGAGTTCCTTTTGTTCGTAAATCCACTTGTCCATACACTAATTTTCCTCTTGTAGATGAGATCATGTATTTACTCTGTGGTAGGTTTGTTTCTTGGGGATTTGAACCAAGAATAAACTCCTGTGAGTTTACTGAGCTTAACTATTTGTATTTACAGATATCTTGCCATAGGAGTGTTTTTCCACCTCCTTTGCCCTCTGATGATTGATTGTTTGCTCTAGCAATACATAATAAAAAGGGGAAGTAGGTTTATGACTTTAAGAGTTCTTGTTTTTAGGGGGAGTAGAGAGTTTTTGTACTTAGGGGGAGTTTGATGTATTTTCTTTTATTTTCATGTGTATGTGTTGTTAGGATGTGTGCCCTTAAATCCTATTGTATGATGCTATGTATGACATTATGTATGACTTAATGTTGTGATTAATAAAGTTATTTTATTATTATCTAAAATAATGGTAACATGAATATTGGGACATTATCATATAGTCCATGAGATGCATAGTATGTGATTTAGTCATAGAAGATATAAATCACAAGTTCTTTGTAAACTCAGAATTTTAGTTCGTACTCGGTGATGAAATTAGGCATTTCATCTGCGAAGACTATAACATATCAACTAAGATGATTTGTCTTGATCATGGAAATTGAGATTTCTAGTTGGTATGTTGATATGTTTTAAGAGTTAAAACATATTGAACTGGACCGCTGTGAGATTTATTATTCTCCTAACGACTGTCAAATGAATAATAAGCTCACGACTTCTATTTACTTGACCTTTTAATCCTGAAAGGATAATGGACCTGATCATGAAGTGTAGGTTGCTTTGATATATCAGGAGTGAGATCTAAAGTAATGATCAAAACCTCAGTATGTTGGGCAATCACATTTAGTGTTGATGGAACATATATTCTCAAGATGGAATTCATAGTCTTTTAATGGAGATATAAAATATTCCCGTGAGATAAGTTTAATGAGTTCAGTTATTCAGAGATTTAGGCCTAACCACTTTGGTAAAAAGTTACTAAAGTATATATTTATGAAATTGGATTTCATAAATATATGATGAATAACTTTAAAGGATTAAACCGGGTACTCAAGGAATTAAGATGTAGTAATCTTCAAAGTGGCAGTTTATATTCATGACTTTGTATTACTACGAATATTTTATAAAATGGTTGCATGTATAATAAAGTCTTGGGATATAATTTATAAATAAGGCCTAGAGTGCAAGTATATTTATATAGTGGTGTTAAATATAATTAATGGTAACTTTGGACTTGTCCAGAGTTGACAGAAAAGCCCAAGGCCCATTGGAGCTAGTATCTTATTGCTTCCTTTTTGGTCCTACTCCAAGCCACACACTTAAGCCCAATTGGAAAGGCCCAAAAGGCCAGCCCAATTAGATAATCAGTTAGATACAAAGGGAGAAACATACAAAATGTTTTGTGTGTGAAAAATAATAACACTATTGTGAAAAGGTGTGTAAGAAGTGTTAGACACTTTTGACATTCTCCGTTGGAAAACTGATTAAGAGGCCACACTTCTTGGGCGTTAGTGGAATTGGAGTGAAGATTAAAAGTGTTCCCAAGTGCTTCTGATCTTCGTTTTTGAAATTCACCCCATCAAGGTACACTCTCTTGTTCTTAAATTATGAAACTTACATAGTACATGTTAACATTTATGAATGAAGTAGATTTGTTATTTTTCTGCAGCGTATGTTTTGTATGCGATACAAACATGAATTTCCTACATGTGTTTTATATTTTCTTAGTGTTATGGTTCTTGTTTCAAAACATTGATGGTTCATTGACTATGATAGTATATTTGATGTTTATTATTCTGCCTATCTTTTAAGCTTTGTGAATTCAAGTTTAGTTTTTATTTATTGGATTTCTGTTGTATCTTCCACACACGCGTTTATGGTTTGTTTTAAATGTTTCAGGAATTTACAAGTTAATTCTTTCAATAGTTTCTATCTATACTAGCAACTAATAGCTAGTAGTTGTGTTAGAATTGTATTAGGAAAATACCTTGTAATTGGGCTGATGTTTGATTTGAGCATTTCATTTTGTATGTGTGTTTTGTCACGGATTGCCAAATGGGGAGATTGTTAGGTTCTAAAGTTTAGGATTAAATTGTTAGAATCATAGTTTGTGTGTGTTGGCAAACTGAGAACAAAACATGTCTAGTGTATGTGTCAGGTAATACTCAAAGGTGTAGGTTTCAAGCTTCAAGTTTGAGCTGACTGTCGAAAAGGGAAGTCACAATCTGCCAAGCTCAATCGATCGAGAATTAGGCTCGACCAATCGAGAATCGGAGCTTGCACGTGGTCGTGTCAATAAGTTACTACTAGAGGTAGCAATAGATTTAGGGTTAAATCTGATTGTAAGAACTTTGATTCTCTTATAGTAGATTGCTTTACCTTGAGGATAGCTAAGTCAAATCCTCCCCAGGTTTTTACCTTGAAACGGTTCATTTCATTGGTTTTCTTGAGTCATCATATCGTGGTGTTATTTACTTTTTTGCTGCTGTGCATGATATGATATATACTTGTTTAACTTAGATCTGAATAATAAACCTAATAATCATCTTGGTTAATTAATTTGGTTAAACAATCTGGTTTAAAGGGGCCTAAACAGAACAAACATAATGATCTAGTGAAAATAATTATGTTAATCTTTTGAGGATGAATTAGATAAATATGATGAACTTCAAATTGCATACAATGATAATTTTAAGTATGTATTAAATATTAAAAAATTTACAATAAATTCGTAGAAAAATTTAAATAAGGTCAAGCATGAAAAAGAGGCATTGGTAGTAAAACTGGATGAAGTTCACGAGTTAGCTAAAAATTATGAAAACCAAAATGTCTCTCTTGACAAGGTTAAATGTTTAGGGTGTGTCTGTTTGGAGGTGAAATATGGTGGATGGAAAACTTTGGAGAGAAAATAGGAAGGAAAACTTTTTTGGAGTGTGTTTGGTTGGGTAGGGAGGAAGGAAAATAAATGGTGGGGCCCAAGTGTTTTCTCCCCGGGCCCACCAAAATATTTTCTCCCCAAAATGGAGAGAAAATTGAGTGGGGATGAATTTTTTTATGAATGACAAAAATGCCCCACATGAACTTCTTCAAGTTTTTTTTTCCTAGCAACAATGTTGCCCTTTCTTTTTTTTTCTTTTTTCTTTTTTTGGGCAATCACATTGCCAATTGCAACTTTTTTTTTCTTTGGCATTAACGTTGCCTTTTTTTTTTCTTTTGATTTTCTAGGGCTTGGGCGTGATAGTTCTTTTTACTAGATGTGATTTTTTTGGGACATTATTTTTATAATAAATTTGGGTAATTGCTCTTTTTGTGTGGTTATTTGTCACTTTTTGTTTTAATTGGGGGCATCATTCTTTAACAAGGGTATATGAGTAAATTTATTCAAACTCATTTTTTCCATCCCTTCACTTTTTCACCCCTAACCAAACAAAAAAGAGAGAAAATAAAATATTTTCTATCCTCCCATTTTTCCATCCTCACACAACTTTCTATCCTTCCACTTTTCTACCCCTCCAACCAAACGGACCCTTAGAGATTAAATTAGTTATGTCTAGGACTCAATTAGAGAGATTGTCAAGTGCTAAGCTTGACCACGTGCAAGATTTTCCAAAGCCAAATCCTAACAAAACTATCTTAGGACATAATGATATAGGACATCTACCTCCACTACCATAGAAAAACATTTGTTTTTGTACTCCCAATAAATAAGAGGGAGGAAAATATTAATTTAGTTAAGCAAAGACAAGGGTAGAAGTCCTATGGATGAAGTTCAAGTTACAAAGCTCACATCGAGATCCCCTTTTAGAAAAAGGTATAGATCAAAATTTATACCTACCCATTACCGTTTTAGTGTTATTGTTCATGTTAGACCAAATTGGTTTAACCTTAGGTTTGGGTTAGCATTCATTTCTAGACCTTCATATAGGAAGGAAAGTAGTAAGATTGCTCATTTTTGTCACTATTGTGGTGCTGCAAGACACACTCATCCAAAAAATTTTAAATTAAAATTTGAGTAAAGTGTGTCTTAGCTCTAAAAACATAGAATCATGTACCATTGCTTGATGAATTGTTACTAGCAGTGAGCTTATTGACTCAATTTCATATGAATGTGACTTCCTCTCAATCAACTCCTTGATGCTCTAGGACTTGTGCCTCTCCACCTTCATAGCCCAAAACTTGTGCCATGTGGGTGAGAAAAGATTTCAAGAGTTGGGTATCATTCTCAATGTCCTCTTCTTCAACACTACATGTAAAGTTGTGATTTACAACTATATTTTTGTTGGCTTTAATTTTGTGTCAAATTTGATTGTATTTTGTTCAATTATTTCCCTATATTTTTTTGTAGGATTTAATGTAAGGGTTGAGTATGAGAGTTTGGTGAAGATTTGTAAAGAAAGTGAAGTTCACGACTGACATGTAACTGGCTCGTGAGTGTGCAACCCGCGAAAGGCCACATGAGAAGCACATGCTGGAATCTAAACAGTTTCATGCTAGATTGGATTTTACGAGTCATTTCGCGACTTAGGCCAAGTCGCAAATGACCCGTGAAACCTCTGTTATCCCTTCTATTCAAGGTTTCAATCCTCTAGCCTTGCTAATGTCTAGGGAATCTTTGGGGCTCTTGGCCCAAAAGCTTTAGAAGCTATTTTGCCCAGCCCAGTCATCATCAATTCAAAGATGTTCTCCCTAGCACAAAATCTGCAGACTCAAGAAGGTGTGGTCATTTGCATGCCGAAGTTGTTCCCTTACAAAGATAGCCATCATGTCCTATAGAAGTATTTTGTGACTTTAATTTCCACTCGAGTTGGAAAGGAAGAGGTTTGCTCTAATATCTCTTGAGGCCTAGCCGGACTTACCAAGAGTGGTCGATGTTACACTCTCAAAGACCTAGAAAAGAGAAGGAAAGAGATTGGCAAGATCACAACTGAGCCAGTCAGAAATAGGGTCACCACTGAAGAAGCAGAGGAATTCCTAAAAACTATTTGAAAGGCCGATTATAGTGTGATTCGACAGTTGAACAAATCTCTAGCTTAAATTTCTATTTTAGCTTGTTTCTATCTTCTAAGGTCCATCGTGAAGCTCTATTGAAAGTGTTGAAAGAAATGCATGTTCCTATCAATATTACAAACTCCTCCTTTGAGGGTGTGGTATCATTGGTGTTGGCCACCAACCAAGTATCATTTTCCGATGATGAGTTGCCTCCAAAAGGTAGAGATCATACTTTGGCAATGCACATCATAATTAAGTGTGAAGACATGATTGTCATAAGGGTGTTAATTGATGATGGATCAACGCTGAATATCTGCCCTATGACTGTTGGAAAAACATTGTTTATATCGCATACAAAACATACGCAGTGGAAAATCAACGGATTTACTTCATTAGCAATAGATTACATGTACTATATAAATTTTAGAATTTAAGAACAAGATAGCATACCTTGGTGCAGTGAAATTCAAAACCAAAGATTAGAAGTACTCGGGAACACTTTTAATCTTCATTCCAATTCCACTTCTGCCCAAGAAGTATGGTCTCTCAATTAGTTTACACATATGTGTTCAAGGGAGAATAAGAGAGTGACTTACACTCAAATACACACCATTTTCATCTGTTACAAAATTTGTATGTTTCTCTCCTTATAGATATAACTGATTATCTAATTGGGCTAGCCATTTTGGTCATTTCAATTGGGCTTTAGTATGTGGCTTGGGGTGGGACCAAAAGGGACAAATAAGACACTAGCTCCAACGGGTTTTGATCCTTTTTGTCAACTCTTGACAAGCCCAAAATTACCATTAATTTTATTTAATACCACTATATAAATATAATTGCACTCTAGGCCTTGTTAATTAATTATATCCCAAGACTTTATTATACATCCATCCCTTTCATTAAAATAGTCGTAGTAATACAAGTCTTGAATGTTTACTGCCACTTTGAAGATTACTGCATCTTAATCCTTAAGAACTCGGTTTAATCCTTTAAGTTATTCATCATATATTTATGAAATCCAATTTCATAAATATATACTTTAGTAACTTCTTACTAAAGTGGTTAGGCCTAACACTCTGAATAACCAAATCCATTAAACTTATCTCAAGGGAATATTTTATATCTTTGTTAAGAGATTATGAATTCCACCTTGAGAATATATATTCCATCAACATTAAATGCGACTGTCCAACATACTGAGGTTTGATCGTGACTTTAAATCTCACTCCTTATATATCAAAGCAACCTACACTTCATGATTAGGTTCATTATTCTATCAGGATTAAGAGGTCATGTAAATAGAAGTTGTGAGATTTACTATTCAATTGACAGTCATTGGTAGAATAAAAAATCTCACAACAGTCCAGTTCAATATGTCTTAACTCTTAAAACATATCAACTAGAAACTCCACTTCCATGATCAAGACAAATCATCTTAGTTGATATGTTGTTGTCTTTGCAAATGAAATGTCTAGTTTCATCACCGATTACGAACTAAAATTCTGAGTTTATAAAGCACTCGTGATTTATATCTTTTGTGATTAAATCACATACTATGCATCTCATGGACTATATGATAATGTTCAAATATTCATGTTACCATTATTTTAGATAATAATAAAACAACTTTATTAATCACAACATAATGTCATACATGGCATCATAGAATACGATTTAAAGGGTACATATCCTAACAATCTCCTACTTGCCCTAAGGACTATTTTTCACTAATATAACTCTCATTCCCTCCAAATGTGACTCAAAAGTCCTTTCAGGTAAGGCTTTGGTAAAGGGATTTGCTAGATTATTTGCACTATTAATCTTTGCAACTATTACATCTCCACGAGCAACAATGTCTCAAATGATGTGGTACTTTCTTTCTACGTGCTTTCCTTTCTTATGATTCCTTGGATCCTTGGATTTTGTAACCACTCCACTATTTTCACAAAACAATGTGATAGGAACTTGCTCCATTCTGACAACACCAAGATCAGAAAGGAATTTCTTAAGCCAAACAGCTTCCTTTGCTAGTTCATAAGCAGCAACATATTCAACTTCCATGGTGGAGTTGGCAATACAAGATTGCTTAACACTCCTCCAACTTATGGCTCCACCTCCCAAGGTGAACACAAGACCTGAAGTAGGCTTTCTAAAATAAGCATATAATCTCTTGTTCTCCTTAGATACTTGAGTGTATGCTTTACAGCTTGCCAATGTTTAAGTCCTGGATTTGATTGATATCAACTGACCATGCCGACTGCATAATAAATATCTGGCCTAGTACAAGCATGGCATACATGTGACTTCCCATTGCAGAAGCATAGGGAACTTGTCTCATCATATTTTCTTCCTCAAAAGTCTTAGGCCTTTGGTCATCAGACAGAGGAACTCCATGTCCAAAAGGAAGTAATCCTTTCTTGGAGTTTTGCATGCTAAATCGTTCTAGAACCTTATCTATATATCCAGCTTGTGAGAAGCCTAACATTCTATTCTTTCGATCCCACCAAAGCTTGATCCCTAAAATAAAGTTAACTTCGCCCAAGTCCTTCACATTAAATTGGCTTGACAACCAAACATTTACTAATGACATAACCCCTACATCATTTCCAATGAGTGGAATATCATCAACATAAAGCACTAGAAACATTACTACTTTATCTCGATGTCTTTTGTACACACATGGTGCATCAAGATTTTGTTCAAAACCAAATGATTTGATTTCTTGATCAAATCTAATGTTCCATGATCTAGATGCTTGCTTAAGTCCATAAATGGACCTTTTCAACTTGCATACCATATGCTCTTGGTTTTTGCTATGAAACCTTCTAGTTGCATCATATAGGAAATGCAATCTTGACATCCATTTTCCAAATCTCATGATCATAATGAGCAGCAATGGATAAGAGAATTTTGATAGATTTAAGCATGGCTACTGGCGAAAATGTTTCATCATAGTCAATGCCTTCTTTTTGTGTATACCCTTTCGCCACTAGTCTCACTTTAAAAGTTTCAACCTTTACATCTATCCCTCTCTTCCTCTTGTAAACCCATTTGCAACCAACAAGTTTAATGCCGCTAGATGCCTTTACAAGATCCCATACTTGATTGGAATACAATGAATCCAATTTAGATTTCATAGCTTTGACCCAATGATGTGCATCTATATCTTTCATTGCCTCTTTTGCTTTTAGGGAGGCCTTGGTGGCATACAGCAGGTGCAGTCGTGTCTACCCTTTATCAGAGACTCAAGTTCATCTCTAAGAATCAGTTGGTCACTATTATGGCCGAAGAGCCTATGACTATCTTCCACGAGACATCTATTCCCTACATTGATGCCAACGCCTTCCCTAAAGCGTCTTTCCATAACTTCGAGCTGGTTTCCATGATCCATAATCCTTCAGAGCCTGAGTCCAGCTGGCCCACAGCAGTTCTAATGGCTATAAAGGAAATGCTCAAGTTTGGTTACAAATTAGGCCATGGCCTCAGAGCTGTAGGACATGGGAGCCCTGCTCGCATTTTGCTCTCAGATAGCACAAGAAGATTCGGGTTGGGGTATGAACCCACCCATGAAGAACTCTTTCAAGCTTCAAGAGGCAAGAAGAGGAAGTACGACACTTCGGGGATGCTAGAACCTTTCAAGGAATTAGAAGATGAAAAGCCTGATCTGGCTTGCATTATTCGGCTCTATCCCGAAGAGTTTTCTGTGAACGCTATCATATCTCCCAACCAGGGATGCCAGGTGAGGCGGCAGGCCTTTGGACCATCGAGCCTTGCTTTATGGTTGCATCGGTTGAGTAAGGAGTATTCCATCATCGAGTAATTGGGCCTCACAATCACCCAAGAGGGTTGGAATAGCATATCTAGTTTGTTTTGCATGTGTATGTTATTTCCTGCTTTATTTGTATTCCCTGTTCATTTCCCTAGTTTTTTTTCCCAAAAACAACAAAAAAAGCATTTCCCTTTTATCATTATCAAGCATGAACTTTGTTTTCCCCCTACCTATAATCCATTAATGAAATATTCAGTGTATTATTCAAGAAAATTCTTGCATCTCTCTATATTTGCTTTCCTATGAATATATGTGTGCAAATTATCTTATGTTTCTCTATATATGTTCCGCTCTATAGGATCTATTTTGATTCCCAAGTGGGTACATCATCCCTTTGCCATAACGAAGGTGTAGATAATGTGCATGAGACATCAAAGTTTGATCATGATGTAGAAGGATTGGAAGAGGTCCCAAACTTACTTCAAGACATCCTAGAAGTTCTAAACAGGGAGAGTGAAGGGTCCAAGCTCAATATAGAAGACATAGAGGTGATAAACCTAGCCGATGAAGGCGAGACAAAAAAACTCGACAAGATCAAGGTGAACTTTTCCAAAGACATGAAAGACAAGCTCATAGCTTTGCTTAAGGAATTCAGGGAAATATTTTCTTGGTCTTATCAAGATATGACAGCACTAGATACTAAATTGTCATCCACAAGATTCTAGTTATATCTAAATACCCTTAAGTGCAGCAAGCCTTTCAAAGGATGAAGTCAGAGATTATCCTGAAAATCAAAGAAGTAGAAAAGTAGTTGAAAGCCAGTTTTCTTACCACCATAGCCTACTCTGATTGGGTCATCAACATTGTTCCCATGCTAAAGAAAGATGGGAAAGTACGCATATGCGTCGATTATAGAGATTTGAATCGGTCCAGCCCAAAGGATAGTTTTCCCTTGCCACATATCGATACCCTAATTGATAACACTACGACCGACACGTTCTTCTCCTTTATGGACGGGTTCTTGGGTTATAATTAGATCAAGATGGCTTAAGAGGACAAAGCCAAAATAGCGTTCACCACTCAATGGGGAACTTACGCCAAACATTTAATGCCAATAAGCTTGAAGAATGCTAAAGCAACCTACCAGCGAGCCATGGTGACCCTGTTCCATGATATGATGCACAAGGAGATTGAAGTCTACATGTACTATATGATCACCAAGTTGTGCACTCCTAGAGATCATTTGATACATTTGAGAAAGTTGTTTAAGCACCTTGTCAAGTAAATTGAGGCTTAACCCTAACACGTGCATCTCTAGAGCCAATTCAAGGAAATTTCTCGAGCCAAAGAGGAATTGAAGTGGACCCAGCAAAAGTCCAAGCCATTACAGACATGCCTGCTCACATCACTAGTGCTAACACGGTGACTAGAAGCAAAGCTCACATCACCGGATCCAAGACCGGCGTCTCACAAATACCAAGGGCTTATGTTCAAGAAGAGGGTGGAGATACTAAGGATGAAATTGACAGATTTACCTCAGCCCTGGAGAGTTCTACACAACCATCTTCCCAAGCACAACCACTGGGATCCAATCGTCTTGATCGCCTTCTTACAATAGTAGAACAAATGTATGACATGCTTGAGTCTCTTGTGCAGCACACCGTAGATTAATTTGCTTACATTCAAGGCCAAATCACTGCATTATCATCTCAGATTGAAGATATGGCTATGGCACAAGGATCCGATTTGGAATCTAAGCAATTCTAACTCCTTTGGCCATTCTGGTAAAAAAGGGAGAGAAAGTTTTGAGGGGGAGTTGCACATTTTGAGGGGGAGCATACCATAACACATGCACTTCATAGACATATTGGTTAATTTTTGGTGGTTTAGTTGTTTACTTTCTTTTGCCATAGTTTCTAGAACGTGTTTATTTACATTGCTTTCTTTTAAAGCTTTAAGTACTTTGGTTAAATTCCAGTTTAATATTCAGTACTTTGTTTTTATCTCTTTGCTTTGTAGCATATTTTTTGTACTTTTAGTCTATCTTAAGTACTACACACTTGTGCCTTCGTTAGATCTTGTATCCTTAATGTAAATACTTTGGTGTTTTGCATTGGTTGTGTGTTTTGAACATGCAATTGATTTTTGCTTTGCACTTAATTGCATTGCGTGTCTGGATGATCATTTACTAAGTAAATGATCATTGTAGTCATTCCTTAATGACTGTTCTTGTATGATCAAGTTATGCTTCATAGTTTATATCTTGTCATTTACCTTGATCGCATTATACGTGCTCCTATACGTTCCTTGTATTCAACTTGTCATGAGCTTAATGAAAGTTTTGTTTGTGTGCAAGTGTTTCAGGATACAGGTGTATGAATGCAAGTGCTTCACAGCTTCTAGATTAGGTGTGAGTGAGTTTTGCCACTGTTCCCAAACTCACGTTTAAGTCTAGAGTCTGTTATAGGGTGTTTTGTCACGGAATAGTCAAAGGGGGAGATTGTAAAGTTGTAATTTACAACTATTATGTCTTGGCTTCAATTCTGTGCCAAATTTGATTGTAATTTTGTTCAATCTTTTGTACCCTATATTTTATGTGGGATCTGTTTGTAAGGGTTGTGTGTGAGAGAGAGAGTGTGTGAAGACTCAAGGTAATTGAAGATCAAAGTTGTTTTTCGTAGGTAGCTCGCGAGTAGGCTTCCCGCGAAGTGATGCATGTGCCCAGCACATAACTGGAATGCGAAGAGTCAAGACAGGATGGAGACAGGTGGTTTTCACGAGTGTCTCACAGGTAAGGCCTTCCCGCGAGATACCCGCGAAATAGTCTGTTTTGCTATTTTGTCATATCTGCTCCACTACATTCTCATACACACTATATATACCATCATTACCCACATATTAAGTAGAGAGCTTTTCAGAGAAGAAAACCGTAGCCACAAACTCTTGAGAGTGAGAGATTGTCATACCCATAATTCTCTACACCATCCATTGTGGTTTTCCTCTACTCCTACCTCTCCATTTCCAAATCCTTGAGAGGTTGATAGCTCAAACACTTACCACACCCATACTTAGTGGCAAGTGAGGTTTTGGTACTGTTGGGAAGCATTGGAAGAAGCCAAGCTTTGGCAGATGTAATCGGGTGCATTGCGGGATCCGGAAAGCTAGACAAGACACGGTTCCAAGAAGCCTTGTTGGAGTAGAAGGTTAGAGGGTAGGTACACTAGGTAGATTAGGCTTGGAGGGTCTCTTGCTATCGTGTATCCCAACTTATTATCTAGTGGATCGATTTACTACTTGGAGGGCGGCAAAGAGGCTTTTCGTCGAGTTCTTCGGTTTCCTCTTCGATAACACATCGGCATGTTATCTTGTGTTTGCATTTCTCTTCCCTACAACTTTAGCTTTCATTTTACTACTGTGTTTTAATGAATATGGATTAGAGTAGTTGTATTATTTATTCGCTCGCATTAACTCTATTCCGCATTTAGCTTAAGTTAGAGTAAAATTAATCGAGCCGTAATTTATTAATTTGGGGTCTAAACAGCTCTTGTGCTTTTAGCACAAATTCGAGCTTTCAATATGTTCCATCAACACTAAATGTGGCTGCCCAAAATATTGAGGTTTCGATTGTGACTTTAAATCTCACTCCTGATATATCAAAGCAACCTACATTTCATGATCAGGTCCATTATATTCTCAGGATTAAGAGTTCATGTAAATAGAAGTCGTGAGATTTATTATTCATTTGACAGTCGTTAAGAGAATAATAAATTCCACAGCGATCCAGTTCAATATGTCTTAACTCTTAAAACATATTAACATACCAACTAGAAGTCTCTACTTCCATGATCAAGACAAATTATTTTAGTTGATATGTTATAGTCTTCGCAAATGAAATGCCCAATTTCAACACCGACTACGAATTATAATTCTGAGTTTACAAAGAACTTGTGATTTATATCTTTTGTGACTTTTCACATAAATCACATACTATACATCTCATGGACTATATGATAATGTCCAAATATTCATGTTTCCATTATTTTAGATAATAATAAAACAACTTTATTAATCATAACTTTAAGTCAGACATAATGTCATACAAAGCATCATAGAATAGGATTTAAGAGCACACATCCTAACAATCTCCCACTTGCCCTAAAGACTATTGTGCACTAATCTAACTCCCATTCCCTCCAAATGTGACTCAAAAGTCCTTTGTGGCAAGGTTTTGGTAAAGGGATCCTTTAGATTACTTGTACTACCAATCTTTGCTACTATTACATCTCCTTGAGCAACAATGTCTCGAATAATGTGATACTTTCTCTCAATGTGCTTTCCTTTCTTGTGATTACTTGGATCTTTAGATTGTGAAACTGCTCCACTATTGTCACAAAACAATATGATGGGAACTTGCTCCATTCTCACAACACCAAGATCAGAAAGGAATTTCTTGAGCCAAACAGCTTCCTTTGCCACTTCACAAGCAGCAACATATCTAGCTTCCATGGTAGAGTCCGTAACACAAGACTGCTTAACACTCCTCCAACTTATGACTCCACCTCCCAAGGTGAACATACAACCTGAAGTGGACTTTCCAAAATCAAGATCTGACTGAAAATTTGAATCTGTATAACCAATGGAAATCAAATCCTCACAATGGTAAACAAGCATATAATCTCTCGTTCTTCGTAGATACTTGAGAATATGCTTTACAGCTTGCCAATGTTTAAGTCCTGGATTTGATTGATATCGGCTGACCATGCCAACTGAATAATAGATATCTGGTCTAATACATAGCATGGCTTACATGAGACTTCCCACTGCAGAAGCATAAGGAACTTTTCTCATTATATTTCTTCCTCAAGAGTCTTAGGCCTTTGTTCATCAGACAGAGGAACTCCATGCCTAAAAGGAAGTAATCCTTTCTTGGAATTTTGCATGCTAAACCGTTCGAGAACCTTATTTATATACCCAGTTTGTGATAAACCAAACATCTTATTCTTGCGATCTCGCCAAAGCTTGATCCCTAAAATAAAGTTGGCTTCACCCAAATCCTTCATTTCAAATTGGCTTGACAACAAACTTTTACCGATGACATTGCTCCTACATCATTTCCAATGAGTAGAATATCATCAACATAAAGGACTAGAAACATTACTACTTTATCTTGATGTCTTTTGTACACACATGGTGCATCAAGATTTTGTTCAAAACCAAATGATTTGATTTCTTGATCAAATCTGATGTTCCATGATCTAGATGCTTGCTTAATTCCATAAATGGACCTTTTCAACTTGCATACCATATGCTCTTGGTTCTTTGCTATGAAACCTTCCGGTTGCATCATATAGATTTCTTCTTCAAGATTGCCATTAAGAAATACAGTCTTGACATCCATTTGCCAAATCTCATAATCATAATGAGCAGCAATGGATAAGAGAATTATGATAGATTTAAGCATGGCTATTGGCGAAAACCTTTCATCATAGTTAGTACCTTCTTTTTGTGTGTACCCTTTCGACACCAGTCTAGCTTTAAAGGTTTCGACCTTTCCATCTATCCCTCTCTTCCTCTTGTAAACCCATTTGTAACCAATAGGTTTAATGCCATTAGGCGCCTTTACAAGATCCCATACTTGACTGGAATACATAGAATCCAATTCAGATTTCATAGCTTGGACCCAATAATGTGCATCTATATCATTCATTGCCTCTTCATAAGTGTAGGGATCTGATTCAGCCTCTTCTAGGATAGCTTCATAAGTTTTTCCCAAACCTATAAATCTTATAGGAGGTCGAAAAATTCTCCCAGTACGACGAGGCACCTGTGTACTAGTCATCTCATGAGTAGTGTCCTGTGGTGTATATAATATACCCACATCATCCCTAGTTTCATCCATTGGTTGTTTAACTACAGGTTCATTCATTTTAGCCAAAACAACTCTACTTCTAGGAGTATAATCATTCATATAGTCATTTTTCAAGAATTTGGCATTTGTGCTGACAAACACTTTATTATCCTTATGACTATAGAATAAACCTCCAACAGTTCCTCTTGGATACCCTATAAAGAATACCACTTTTGTTTTAGACTGTAACTTGTCAGACTTTCCTTTCAACACATGTGCTGGACAACCCCAAATATGGAGATGTCTCATACTAGGCTTACACCCAATCCACAACTTTACAGGTGTTTTAGGAACAGACTTCGAAGGCACTAAATTCAAAAGATACATTGCAGTACTCAAGGCATATCCCCAAAAGAAAATTGGTAGAGTCGAATAACTCAACATGGATCTAACCATATGTAAAAGAGTCCTATTCCTTCTTTCTGCTACACCATTTTGTTGTGGAGTTCTAGGTGCAGTCAATTGGGATATAATCCTATTTTCAGTCAAGTAATCCTTGAAATCCCCAAGAACGTATTCGCCACCTCAATCAGATCGAATGACCTTTATGCATTTACCTAATTGATTCTCAACTTCAGCTCTAAACTCTTTGAACTTTTCAAAAGCTTCGGACTTCCATTTCGTTAGGTACACATAACCAAATCTAGAGTAATGAAATAATCATAGCCACTTCTTGCTTGGATTGACATAGGACCACATACATCTGAATGTACTAGTTCTAGCAACTCTTGGGCTCTTCTACCTTTTGCATTAAAATGTCGTTTAGTCATTTTACCCTCCAAACAAGATTCACAAACTGGAAAACCATCAAAGTCCATGGGCCCTAAGAGTCCATCTTTGATAAGTCTTTGAATTCTGTTTGAATTAATATGACCCAAACGCAAGTACCAAAGATATGCATCACTTGTAGAAGGAAACTTTCTCTTTAATGATTTTACATGAGAGTTATTATCTAGTTTAGAATTGTACAATTCATGCTTATCAAGAGTTAAAATATAAAGACCATCTACTATATTGCCAGAACAGATAAACATTTTTTGCTTATTTATTACAACATTGTCTTTTAGGATAACATAATATCCAATTTTACCTAAATAAGTTGTAGAAATCAAATTCCTATGAACATTAGGTACATACAAACAGTCTTCCAATATTAAAACTCTAGATTCAAAATATAAATTAAACACTCCAATAGCTACAACCGGGATCCTACTCCCATCAGCCAAGGTAAGAAACATTTTCCCTTCATTCAGCTTTCTGGTCTCTTGGAACCCCTGCAAAGATTTGCAGATATGATTATTACAACCTGAATCCACACACTAGGAATCTATAAGATTTTGTACTAAACATGTTTCAAGAAGGAATGTACTTTTCATACCTTTATTCTTGGCAGCCTTAAATATTGGACAATTCCTCTTCCAATGTCCTTTCTCACCACAATGGAAATACTTTCCTTTGGTTTTCTTTCCTTTGTTGGCAACTCCTAAGGCAACTTGTTTACCATCTTTCTTGGTGAAGTCCTTCATCTTCTTCTACTTTTTACCCTTGCCTTTTGACTTAGGTTGAGAAGTAGAAGCTTTAGCCATATTGGCATCAACACTAGAAGTACCAAGGATGCCTTCCGCCGCTACCAACTCATTCATCAATTCAGACAATGAATAAATCTTTTTGTTCATATTATAGTTAAGTCTAAATTCCTTGAATGATTCTGGTAGTGACTAGAGTATCATATCCACTTGGGATTCTCCATCAATATCGGCACCTAAAACTTCCAATGTATTCAGATTAGAGATCATCCTAAGAAAATGCTCCCTCACTGAAGTACCTTTAGCCATTTTGGTATTATAAATCTTCCTCATTGTTCCTTGCCTCGCAGAACGGCCTTACTCACCAAACATCTCCTTCAGACTTAGCATTATGTCTAAAGCTAGTTCTACATCTTGCATTTGATGCTGTAGAACATTTGAAATAAATGCTAAGATATAGCACTTGGCCATCTCATTAGATTTCTGCCAATGATCATATTGTTGTTTTTCCTCAAGAGGAGCATCTAATGATGGAAAACTAGGACATGGTTGAGTAAGTAAATATTTGTGCTCTTCCGCAGTAAGAACAATCTCCAAATTTCTTTTCCAGTCAACATAGTTGGATCCAGTCAGTTTGTTTTGATTAAGAATAGCAACAAGTGGACTAAATGATGCCATGATTTTAAATATGAAAATAACTAACATGAATATAATTAGTAAACTAGACATTATCAATTTAGCATATAAACATATAGTATGGAACCTTAATAAAACCATAATATAAAATATGCAATGACAACCCAATCCCATATTCAATATCCCTCAGCATAGAGTGAATATTAAATACTATGATTGATTGAGAACTATTCTCATTATTAGTGCTATCATGATAATTCTTATCAAACACTAATAATATGCCGTTTTATATTTAGCCTTTAAGTAATAATAGTAAGAACTCAGCATAGAGGATACTATAATACTTAGTCTAGTGTATACCATTGTCTAGAATCATGTGTAACCACATTTCATCTCCCTTAACAGGTTTATTTTGTAGTACCATGATACAACACCCTTCTAATGGAATGCAAAGCTCAAGGCTAAGACAAGGTGTTTGATCAAACCATTATAAACTAGGTAGTTCAATCCTGTAGCATTATGAAATAAATACTCTCCACATGGAATGCTAAGCTTGAAGCAAAGACAAAATTTATATTTCATACTACTATGACCAGAAAATGAAGGCCGTGAGATATAACCCTTGTATCTCTCTCCCACTAGATATTTTAAATTAAAGGTTTTTAAGATCAAGAACCATAATAATGCTAGAAACCCTTGAAAACATAATCCTAATCTCATTAGAAATAAATTTCATTAAAGGATTTTAACAGGAAACTAAAATACTTTAATTCTAGCATTAATATACTATTTGATCATAAATATAAATCACTAGACTAACATCTACATGTTAATCATTCAAGAATGAAAGCTATTCATTCAAACATGTACGTCTAGCAAAAATCAAAAACAATTTGCAATATTAAATATAAAGCTTTATATAAATGAAAGCATGTTAATGGCAGATTGATAATGCCACATTGGTCCATGTAATCATGCAAAAAACCAAAGCTTTATAATAAATTCATGCCAATGTGTGTGTGTATACATATATATATATATATATATATATATATATATATGTATGTTTCCAAGCGGTGCAATATGGGATCCAAGTGGTGCGTTAACTTATACATTGATAAATCATGAAGTTAGGCTTTGAAGCCTTATACCACTTCCTTAAAGATAACTAACACATGCAAGTTGATGGAAAATAACATGTTTGTATCGCATACTAAACATACTCATCGGAAAAATAACGGATCAACTTCATTCATAAAATATTAACATGCACTATGTAAGTTTCAGAATTTAGAACAAGAGAGTGTACTTTGGAGCGGTGAATTTCAAAACCGAAGATCAGAAGCACTTGGGAACACTTTCAATCTTCACTCCAATTCCACTAACGCCCAAGATGTGTGGTCTCTCAATTAGTTTTCAAAGGGAGAATGTCCACAATAGTGTTATTCCTTTTTTATCATACTGAAAATTCTGTATGTTTTTCCCTTTGTATCTAACTGATTATCTAATTGGGCTGGCCTTTTGGGCCTTTCTAATTGGGCTTAAGTGTGTGGCTTGGAGTGGGACCAAAAGGGACCAATAAGACACTAGCTCCAATGGGCCTTGGGCTTTTCTGTCAACTCTTGACAAGTCCAAAGTTACCATTTATTATATTTAATACCACTATATAAATATAATTGCACTCTAGGCCTTATTAATAAATTATATCCCAAGACAATAAATTATATCCCAAGACTTTATTATACATGCAACCCTTTCATAAAATATTCGTAGTAATACAAAGTCATGAATGTAGTCTGCCACTTTGTAGATTACTACATCTTAATTCCTTGAGTACCCAGTTTAATCCTTTAAAGATATTCATCATATATTTATGAAATCCAATTCCATAAATATATACTTTAGTAACTTCTTACCAAAGTGGTTAGACTCTCTAAATAACAAACCCATTAAACTTATCTCAAGGGAATATTTTATATCTCTGTTAAGTGACTATGAATTCCATCTTGAGAATATATATTCCATCAATACTAAATGTGATTGCCCAACATACTGAGGTTTTAACCGTTAGTTTAGATCTCACTCTTGATATATCACTTCATGATCAGGTCCATTATCCTCTCAGGATTAAGAGTTCATGTAAAAATAAGTCGTGAGTTTATTATTCATTTGACAGTCAGTAGGAGAATAATAAATCTCACAATGGTCCAGTTCAATATGTTTTAACTCTTAAAAAATATCAACATACCAACTAGAAATCTCCATTTCCATGATCAAGACAAATCATCTTAGTTGATATGTTATAGTCTTCGCAGATGAAATGCCCAATTTCATCACTAACTACGAACTATAATTCTGATTTTACAAAGAACTTGTGATTTATATCATCTATGACTTTTTACATAAATCACATACTATGCATCTCATGGACTATATGATAATGTCCCAATATTCATGTTACCATTATTTTAGATAATAATAAAACAACTTTATTAAATACAACATTATATCATACATAATAACATACATAGCATCATACAATAGGATTTAAGGGCACACATCCTAACAATCTCCCACTTGCCCTAAAGACTATTGTGCACTAATCTAACTCCCATCTCCTCCAAATGTGACTAGATTCTTTGCACTATCAATCTTTGCTACAACCACATCTCCTCGAGCAACAATGTCTCGAATGATGTGGTACTTTCTTTCTATGTGCTTTCCTTTCTTGTGATTCCTTGGATACTTGGATTGTGCAACCGCTCCACTGTTGTCGCAGAACAATGTAATAGGAACTTGCTCAATTCTCATAACACCAAGATCAAAAAGGAATTTCTTGAGCCAAATAGCCACCTTTACTGCTTCACAAGCAGCAACATATTCAGCTTCTATGGTGGAGTCAGCAATAAAAGATTGCTTAACACTCCTCCAACTTATGGCTCCACCTCCCAAGGTGAAAACACAACCCGACGTGGATTTTCTGAAATCTAGATCCGGCTGAAAATCTGAATCTGTATAGCCAATGGGAATCAAATTCTCACAACAATAAACAAGCATATAATTTCTCGTTCTCCTTAGATACTTGAGAATATGCTTTACAGCTTGCCAATGTTTAGGTCCTGGATTTGATTGATATCGGCTGACCATGCCAACTGAATAACAAATATCCGGTTTAGTACAAAGCATGGCATACATGAGACTTCCTACCGAAGAAGCATAAGGAACTTGTCTCATCATATTTTCTTCCTCAAGAGTCTTAGGCCTTTGGTCATCAGACAGAAGAACTCCATGTCTAAAAGGAAGTAATCCTTTCTTAGAGTTTTTCATGCTAAACCGTTCTAGAACCTTATCTATATATCCCGCTTGTGACAAACCTAACATCCTATTCTTTCAATCTCACCAAAGCTTGATCCCTAGAATATAGTTAGCTTCACCCAAGTCCTTCATATCAAATTGGTTTGACAACCAAACTTTTACCGATGACATTACTCCTACATTTCCAATAAGTAGAATGTCATCAACATAAAGCACTAGGAATATTACTACTTTGTCTCCATGTCTTTTGTACACACATGGTTCCTCAAGATTTTGTTTAAAACCAAATGACTTGATTGCTTGATCAAATCTAATGTTCCATAACCTTGATACTTGCTTAAGTCCATAAATGGACCTTTTCAACTTGCATACCATATGCTCTTGGTTCTTTGCTATGAAACCTTCCGGTTGCAACATGTAGATTTCTTCTTCAAGATTGTCATTAAGAAATGTAGTCTTGACATCCATTTTCCAAATCTCATAATAATAATGAGTAGTAATGGATAAGAGAATTTAGATAGATTTAAGCATGGCTACTGGCAAAAAAGTTTGATCATAGTCAATACCTTCTTTTTGTGTATACCCTTTTGCCACTAGTCTTGCTTTAAAGGTTTCAACCTTTCCATCTATCCCTCTCTTCCTCTTGTAAACCCATTTGCAACCAACAGGTTTAATGTCGTTAGGCGCCTTTACAAGATCCCATACATCATTGGAATACATAGAATCTAATTCAAATTCCATAGCTTGGACCAAATGATGTGCATTTATATCATTTATTGCCTCCTCAAAAGTGTAGGGATCCGATTCAGCCTCTTTTAAGATAGCTTCATAAGTTTCTCTCAAGTGGCTGAACAATTCTCCCACTATGACGAGGCACCTGTGTACTTGACATCTCATGAGTAGTATCTTGTGGTGTATCTAATACAACCACATCATCTCTAGTTTCATACATTGGTTATTTAACTACAGGTTCATTCATTTCAACCAACACAACTCTACTTCTAGGAGTAAAATTATTCATATAGTCATTTTCCAAGAATTTGGCATTTGTGCTAACAAACACTTTATTATCTTTATGACTACAGAATAAACCTTCAACTGTTCCTTTTGGATACCCTATAAAGAAAACCACTTCTGTTTTGGACTGTAATTTGTCAGACTTTCCTTTTAATACATGTACTGGACAACCCTAAATATGGAGATGTCTCATACTAGGCTTACGCCCATTCCACAACTCTTCAGGTGTTTTAGGAACAGACTTTAAAGGTACTAAGTTCAGAAGATACATTGCAGTATTTAAGGCATATCTCCAAAAAGAAATTGGTAGAGTCAAATAAATCATCATGGATCTAACCATATCTAAAAGAGTCCTATTCCTTCTTTCTGCTACACCATTTTGTTGTGGAGTTCCAGGTGCAGTCAATTGGGATATAATCCTATTTTCAGTCAAGTAATCCTTGAAATCACCAAGAAGGTATTCGCCACCTCGATCAGATCGAATGGCCTTTATGTGTTTACCTAATTGATTCTTAACTTCTGCCCTAAACTCTTTGAACTTGTCAAAAGCTTCGGACTTCCGTTTCATTAGTGTTAGGATTAGTGCCCTTAAATCCTATTGTATGATGCTATGTATGATATTATGTATGACATTATGTATGACATGATGTATGACTTAATATTGTATTTGATAAAGTTATTTTATTATTATCTAAAATAGTGGTTACGTGAATATGGGACATTATCATATAGTCCATGAGATGCATTGTATGTGATTTATGTGAAAAGTCACAGAAGATGTAAATCACAAGTTCTTTGTAAACTCAGAATTAATAGTTCGTAGTCGGTGATGAAATTGGGCATTTCATCTGCGAAGACTATAACGTGTCAACTAAGATGATTTGTCTTGATCATGGAAGTGGAAGCTTCTAGTTGATATGTTGATATGTTTTAAGAGTTAAAACATATTGAACGGGACATTGTGAGATTTATTATTCTTCTAACGACTGTCAAATGAATAATAAATCTCACGACTTCTATTTGCATGAACTCTTAATCCTGAGAATAATGGACACGATCATGAAGTGTAGGTCGCTTTGATATATCGAGTGAGATCTGAAATAACGGTCAAAAACCTCGGTATGTTGGGCAGCCATATTTAGTATTGATGGAACATATATTCTCAAGATGGAATTCATAGTCTCTTGATAGAGATATAAAATATTCCCTTGAGATAAGTTTAATGGTTTCAATTATTCGAGAGGTTAGGCCTAACCACTTTAGTAAGAAATTACTAAAGTATATATTTATGAAATTGGATTTCATAAATATATAATGAATAACTTTAAAGAATTAAACCGGGTACTCAAGGATAAGATGTAGTAATTTACAAAGTGGCAGTCTACATTTATGACTTTGTGTTACTACGAATATTTTATGAAGGGGTTACGTGTATAATAAAGTTTTGGGATATAATTTATTAATAAGGCCTAGAGTGCAATTATATTTATATAGTGGTATTAAATATAATTAATGGTAACTTTGGACTTATTAAGAGTTGACGGAAAAGCCCAAAGCCCATTGGAGCTAGTGTCTTATTGGTCCCTTTTGGTCCCACTCCAAGCCACACACTAAAGCCCAATTGGAAAGGCCCAATAGGCCAACCCAATTAGATAATCAGTTAGTTATAAAGGGAGAAACATACAGAATTTTTATTAGAGGAGTTTAGAAAAGAAAAAGAAACTGTGTGTGAGAGAGTGTGAGACACACTTTCATTCTCCCTTTGAAAAACTGATTGAGAGACCACACATCTTGGGCGTAAAGTGGCATTGGAGTGAAGATTAAAAGTGTTCCCAAGTGCTTCTAATCTTTGTTTTGAATTTCTCCACACCAAGGTACGCCATCTTGTTCTTAAATTCTGAAATTTACATTGTGCACGTTATCAATCATGAATGAAATAGATCCTTGTTCTTTGCTTCCGCTGTGGGTTTTGCATGAGATGCAAAACCAGAATTTTTCTTTCAATTGGTATCAGAGCCAGGTTTTCATATCATGATTGTATAGCGTGTGATTAAATTTTAGAATTTAAGAAAACCGTTATTTTTGTCTTTCAATTTTCTGCATCATTTAAATATATTGAAGAAGATAAAGTTATTGAAATTTCAATAACTGTCATGTGTGAACCATAACTGCACTGCTTGTATTCCTTTTTGCATGGTTTGGCTGGCATGTAAATTGCTTATAAGGTATTCATGCGATCAATATATATGGCCAACACACTTGCGCACGGCAACATTTAATATCTGTTGCCTTGATGTTTATTTGAATAGGGGTAGTTATTGGATTGGCAGTTATTGAGTGGCAGTTATTCACTTGTCAAAAGCTTTGAATCATTAATGCATCGTTTGACCTTTGATTGCATGGTCCGGATTTTTATGGCATTGCATGGTTGAATTTGTTGCACGGGTTGAATTCAATGCATGACTTGGTTTGTAAAATTGCATGCCTTAGAAAAAAAGTGAATCCGTGAGGATTCAAATCTTCTCTGACAGTTATATATATATATAATATAATATAATAAATAGAAGAATAATAAATAGAAGAATAATAAATCTCACAGCGGTCCTGTTCAATATGTTTTAACTCTTAAAACATATCAACATATCAACTAGAAGCTTCCACTTCCATGATCAAGACAAATCATCTTAGTTGACACGTTATAGTCTTCGCAGATGAAATGCCCAATTTCATCACCGACTACGAACTATTAATTCTGAGTTTACAAAGAACTTGTGATTTACATCTTCTGTGACTTTTCACATAAATCACATACAATGCATCTCATGGACTATATGATAATGTCCCATATTCACGTAACCACTATTTTAGATAATAATAAAATAACTTTATCAAATACAATATTAAGTCATACATCATGTCATACATAATGTCATACATAATATCATACATAGCATCATACAATAGGATTTAAGGGCACTAATCCTAACAATCTCCCACTTGCCCTAAAGACTATTGTGCATTAATCTAACTCCCATTCCCTCCAAATGTGACTCGAAAGTCCTTTGAGGTAAGGCTTTGGTAAAAGGATCTGCTAGATTATTTGCACTTTCAATCTTTGCTACCACAACATCTCCACGAGCAACAATATCTCGAATGATGTGGTACTTCCTCTCAATGTGCTTTCCTTTCTTGTGATTCCTTGGATCTTTGGATTGTGCAACCGCTCCACTATTGTCACAAAACAATGTGATGGGAATTTGCTCGATTCTCACTACACCAAGATCGAAAGGAATTTCTTAAGCCAAACAGCCTCCTTTGCTCGCTTCACAAGCAGCAACATACTCGGCTTCCATGGTGGAGTCCATGATACAAGATTGCTTGACACTCCTCCAACTTATGGCTCCACCTCCCAAGGTGAAAACACATCCTGAAGTGGATTTTTCTGAAATCTAGATTTGAAAGTACGAATCGATATAGCCAATGGGAATCAAATCATTACTATGGTAAACAAGCATATAATCTCTCGTTCTCTAGATACTTGAGAATATGCTTTACGGCTTGCCAATGTTTTGGTCCTGGATTTGATTGATATCGGCTGACCATGCCAAATGAATAACAAATATCTGTCTAGTACAAAGCATGGCATACATGAGACTTCCCAATTGAGAAGCATAAGGAACTTGTCTCATCATATTTTCTTCCTCTTGAGTCTTAGGCCTTTGGTCATCAGACAGAGGGACTCCATGTCTAAAAGGAAGCAATCCTTTCTTGGAGTTTTGCATGCTAAACCGTTCTAGAACCTTATCTATATATCCAGCTTGTGATAAGCCTAACATCTTATTCTTGCGATCTCGCCAAGCTTGATCCCTAAAATAAAGTTAGCCTCACCCAAGTCCTTCATATCAAATTGGCTTGACAACCAAACTTTAACCGATGACATTACCCCTACATCGTTTCCAATGAGTAGAATATCATCAACATAAAGCACTAGGAACATTACTACTTTGTCTCGATGCCTTTTGTACACACATGGTTCATCAAGATTTTGTTCAAAACCAAATGACTTGATTGCTTGATCAAATCTGATGTTCCATGACCTAGATGCTTGTTTAAGTCCATAAATGGACCTATTCAACTTGCATACCATATGCTCTTAGTTCTTTGCTATGAAACCTTCTCGGTTTGCAACATGTTTATTTCTTCCAAAAGATTGCCATTAAGAAATGCAGTGTTGACATCCATTTGCCAAATCTCATACTCATAATGAGCAGCAATGGATATAGAATTCTAATAGATTTAAGCATGGCTACCGCGAAAAAAGTTTCATCATAATCAATACCTTCTTTTTGTGTATACCCTTTCGCCACTAGTCTTGCTTTAAAGGTTTCAACCTTTCCATCTATCCCTCTCTTTCTCTTGTAAACCCATTTGCAACCAAGAGGTTTAATGCCGTTACGCGCCATTACAAGAACCCATCCATGATTTGAATTCATAGAATCCAATTCAATTTCATAGCTTGGACCCAATGATGTGCATCTATATCATTCATTGCTTCATCATAAGTGTAAGGATCCGATTCAGCCTCTTCGAGATAGCCTCATAAGTTTCTCCCAAACCTATGAATCTTATAGGAGGCCGAACAATTCTCCCACTACGACGAGGCACCTGTGTACTAGACATCTCATAAGTAGTATCTTGTGGTGTATCTAATACGGCCACATCATCCCTAGTTTCATCCATTGGTTGTTCAACTACGAGGTTCATTCATTTCAGCCAAGACAACTCTACTTCTAGGAGTAAAATTATTCATATAGTCATTTTCCAAGAATTTGGCATTTGTGCTAACAAACACTTTATTATCCTTATGACTATAAAATAAACCTCCAACTGGTCCTTTTGGATACCCTACAAAAAATACCACTTCTTTTAGACCGTAACTTGTCGAACTTTCCTTTCAACACATGTGCTGGACAACCCCAAATGTGGAGATGTCTCATACTAGGCTTACGCCCATTCCACAACTCTACGGGTGTTTTAGGAATAGACTTCGAAGGTACTAAATTCGAAGATACATTGCATATTTAAGGCATATCCCCAAAGAAATTGGTAGAGTCGAATAACTCATCATGGACCTAACCATATCTAAAAGAGTCCTATTCCTTCTTTACGCTACACCATTTTGTTGTGGAGTTCCGAGGTGCGATCACCGAGATATAATCCCATTTTCAGTCAAGTAATCCTTAAAATCACCAAGAAGGTATTCGCCACCTCGATCGATCGAATGGCCTTTATGTGTTTACCCAATTGATTTTCAACTTCAGCCCTAAACTCTTTGAACTTTTCAAAGGCTTCTGGACTTCCGTTGCATTAGGTACACATAACCAAATCTAGAGTAATCATCGGTGAAAGTAATGAAATACTCATAGCCACCTCTTGCTTGGATTGACATAGGACCACATACATCGAATGGACTATTTCTAGCAAATCTTGGAGCTCTTCTACCCTTTCCATTAAAAGGTCGTTTGGTCATCTTACCTTCCAAACAAGATTCGCAAAAATGGGAAAACCATCAAAGTCCATGGGCTGTAAAAGTCCATCTTTGATTAGTCTTTGAATCCTACTTGAATTGATATGACCTAAACGCAAGTGCCATAGATATGCATCACTAGTAGAAGGAAACTTTCTCTTTAATGATTTCACATGAGAGTTACTATCTAATTCGAAATTGTATAATTCATGCTTATCGAGGAGTTAAAATATAAAGACCATCACAATATTGCCGAAGGTTAAACACTTTATCCTTCTTTATTACAACATTGTCTAGGATAACACAATATCCACATTTACCTAAGTAAGTTGCGAAATTAAATTCCTACGAACATTAGGTACATACAAACAATCTTCCAATATTAAAACTCTAGACTTAAAACACAAATTAAACACTCCAGAGCTTCAACCGGAATCTTGCTCCCATCGGCCAAAGTAAGAAATAGTTCTCCTTCATTCAACTTTCTGTCTCCTGGAACCCCTGCAAAGAATTGCGAGATATGATTAGTACAACTCAAATCCACACACCAGAATCGTTGGATTCTGGACCAAACATATTTCAAGAAGAAATGAACTTTTCATACCTTTATTCTTGGCAGCCTTGAATGTTGGACAATTCCTCTTCCAATGTCCTTTCTCACCACAATGGAAACACTTTCCTTTGGTTTTCTTTCCTTTGTTGGCAACCCCTAAGGCAATTTGTTTACCTTCTTTTTTAGTGAAGTCCTTCTTCTTCTTCTTCTCTTACCCTTGCCTTTCGACTTAGGTTGAGAAGTAGAAGCTTCACCCATATTGGCTTCAACACTAGAAGTACCAAGGATGCCTTCCGCCACTAACTCATTCATTAATTCGGACAAAGAATAAATCTTTTTGTTCATATTATAATTGAGTCGAATTCCTTGAATGATTCTGTAATGATCTGGAGTATCATATCCACTTGGGATTCTCCATCAATGTCGGCACCTAAAACTTCCAATGTGTTCGAATTAGCAATCATCCTAAGACAATGCTCCCTCATCTAACTTCCTGCAGCCATCTTGGTATTATAAATTTGCCTCATGGTTTCTTGCCTTGCAGAACGGCCTTGCTCACCAAACATCTCCTTCAGACTATGCATTATGTCCGAAGCAAGTTCTACATCCTGCATTTGATGCTGTAGAACATTTGAGATAGATGCTAGAATGTAGCACTTGGCCATCTCATTAGATTTCTGCCAACGATCATATCGCCTGTTTTCCTCAAGAGGAGCATCTAATGAAGGAAAGTTAGGACATGGTTGAGTAAGCACATATTTGTGCTCTTCAGCAGTAAGAACAATGTCCAAATTTCTTTTCCAATCAACATAGTTGGATCCAGTCAGTTTGTTTTGGTTAAGAATAGAAACAAGTGGGCTAAATGATGCCATGACAAAATCTGAAAATAATAAACATGAATATAATAATTAAATTGGACATTATCAATTTAGCATAAAAGCATATAATATGGAACCTTAATAAAACCATAAAATAATATATGCAACGACAACCCAATCTCATATTCAATATCCCTCAGCATAGAGTGAACATAAAATACTATGATTGATTGAGAACTATTCTCATTATTAGTGCTATCATGATAACTCTTATCAAACACTAATAATATGCCGTTTTACATTTAGCCTCTAAGTAATAATAGTAAGAACTCAGCATAGAGGATACTAAAATACTTAGTCTAGTGTATACCATTGTCTAGAATCATGTGTAACCACATCTCATCCCTTTAACAGGCTTATTTTGTAGTACCATGATAAAACACCCTCCGCATGGAATGCAAAGCTCGAAGCTAAGACAAGGTGTTTATCAAACCACTATAAACCAAGAAATTCAATCTTGTAGGACCATGAAATAAATACTCTCCGCATGGAATGCTAAGCTCGAGGCAAAGACAAAGTATATATTTCACACTACTATGAACCAACAATGGAGGCTGTGAGATACAACCCTTGTATCTCTCTCCCACTAGATATTTTAAAATAAAGGTTTTTAAAATCAAGAATGCTAGACACGTGAAAAAAAAAAATATAATCCTAATCTCATTAGGAATAAATTTCATTAAACTAGCATTAATATATATAAATATATATAACGTAATAAAAACCTTTATTATATATAAAAATTGATATTATATTATATATAATATAATATACAAATTAATATATATAATATATAATTATTACTTTACGTTATATATGTATTATATATATTATAATATAATATATGATTATAATATTATATTATATATATAATATATAATTGTCAGGAAGTTAGAATCCTCACGGATTCATGAAGTGTAGGTTGCTTTGATATATCAGGAGTGAGATCTGAAATAACGGTCAAAACCTCAGTATGTTGGGCAGCCATATTTAGTATTGATGGAACATATATTCTCAAGATGGAATTCATAGTCTCTTGATAGAGATATAAAATATTCCCTTGAGATAAGTTTAATGGTTTCAGTTATTCAGAGAGTTAGGCCTAATCACTTTAGTAAGAAATTACTAAAGTATATATTTATGAAATTGGATTTCATAAATATATAATGAATAACTTTAAAGAATTAAACCGGGTACTCAAGGATAAGATGTAGTAATTTACAAAGTGGCAGTCTACATTTATGACTTTGTGTTACTACGAATATTTTATGAAGGGGTTACGTGTATAATAAAGTTTTGGGATATAATTTATTAATAAGGCCTAGAGTGCAATTATATTTATATAGTGGTATTAAATATAATTAATGGTAACTTTGGACTTGTCAAGAGTTGACGGAAAAGCCCAAAGCCCATTGGAGCTAGTGTCTTATTGGTCCCTTTTGGTCCCACTCCAAGCCACACACTAAAGCCCAATTGGAAAGGCCCAATAGGCCAACCCAATTAGATAATCAGTTAGTTATAAAGGGAGAAACATACAGAATTTTTATTAGAGGAGTTTAGAAAAGAAAAAGAAACTGTGTGTGAGAGAGTGTGAGACACACTTTCATTCTCCCTTTGAAAAACTGATTGAGAGACCACACATCTTGGGCGTAAAGTGGCATTGGAGTGAAGATTAAAAGTGTTCCCAAGTGCTTCTAATCTTTGTTTTGAATTTCTCCACACCAAGGTACGCCATCTTGTTCTTAAATTCTGAAATTTACATTGTGCACGTTATCAATCATGAATGAAATAGATCCTTGTTCTTTGCTTCCGCTGTGGGTTTTGCATGAGATGCAAAACCAGAATTTTTCTTTCAATTAGGTACACATAACCAAATCTAGAGTAATCATCAGTGAAAGTAATGAAATACTCATAGCCACCTCTTGCTTGGATTGACATAGGACCATATACATTTGAATGTACTAGTTGTAGCAAATCTTGGGCTCTTCTACCTTTTGTATTTAAAGGTCGTTCGATCATTTTACCTTCCAAACAAGATTCACAAACTAGAATTCATCAAAGTCCATGGGCCCTAAGAGTCCATCTTTGATAAATCTTTGAATTCTGTTTGAATTAATATGACCCAAACGCAAGTGCCAAAGATATGTTTCACTAGTAGAAGGAAACTTTCTCTTTAATGATTTCACATGTGAATTATTATCTAATTCAGAATTATATAATTCATGCTTATCAGGAGTTGAAATATAAAGACCATCAACAATATTTCCAGAACAGATAAACACTTTACCCTTCTTTATTACAACATTGTCTTTAAGGATAACACAATATCCATCTTTACCGAAATAAGTTGCAGAAATTAAATTCCTACGAACATTAGGTACAAATAGACAGTTTTGCAATATTAAAACCCTAGACTCAAAGCATAAATTAACAACTCCAACAGCTACAACTAGAATCCTGCTCCCATCACCCAAAGTAAGAAACAATTCCCCTTCATTCAGGTTTCTGGTCTCCTGAAACTCCTGCAAAGAATTGCAGATATGATTAGTACAACCTGAATCCACACACCAGGAATCCGTGAGATTCTGTACCAAACATATTTCAAGAAGAAAGGAACTTTTCATACCCTTGTTCTTGGTAGCTTTAAACTTTGGACAATTCCTCTTCCAATGTCCTTTCTCACCATAATGGAAACACTTTCCTTTGGTTTTCTTTCCTTTGTTGGCAACACCTAAGGCAATTTGCTTACCCTCTTGCTTAATGAAGGCCTTCTTCTTCTTCTTCTTAACCTTGCCTTTCGACTTAGGTTGAGAAGTAGAAGCTTCACCCACATTGGCTTCAACACTAGAAGTACCAAGGATGCCTTCCGCCGCTACCAATTCATTCATCAATTCAGACAAAGAATAAACCTTTTTGTTCATATTATAATTTAGTCTGAATTCCTTGAATGATTCCGGTAGTGACTGGAGTATAATATCCACTTGGGATTCTTCATCAATATCGGCACCTAAAACCTCCAATGTATTCAGATTAGAGACCATTGTAAGACAATGTTCCCTCACTAAAGTACCTTTAGCCATTTTGGTATTATAAATTTGCCTTATGGTTTCTTGCCTTGTAGAACGGCTTTGCTCACCAAACATCTCCTTCAAACTTAGTATGATGTCCGAAGCTAGTTCTACATCCTGCATTTAATGTTGTAGAACATTTGAGATAGATGCTAGGATATAGCATTTGGCCATCTCATTAGATTTCTGCCAACGATCATATCATTGTTTTTCCTGAAGAGAAGCATCTAATGAAGGAAAGCTAGGACATGGTTGAGTAAGCACATATTTGTGCTCTTCAACAATTAAAACAATGTCCAAATTTCTTTTCCAGTCAACATAATTGGATCCAGTCAGTTTGTTTTGATTAAGAATAGCAACAAGTGGGCTAATTGGTGCCATGATAAAATCTAAAAACAATAAACATGAATATAATAAGTAAACTGGACACTATCAATTTAGCATATAAACATATAGTATGGAACCTTAATAAAACCACAATATAATATATGCAACGACAACCCAATCTCATATGCAATATCCCTCAGCATAGAGTGATAATTGAATACTATGATTGATTGAGAACTATTCTCATTATTAGTGCTATCATGATAACTCTTATCAAACACTAATAATATGCCGTTACAAATTTAGCCTCTAAGTGATAATAGTAAGAACTCAGCATAGAGGATACTATAATACTTAGTCTAGTGTATACCATTGTCTAGAATCATGTGTTGCCACATTTCATCCCTTTAACAGGCTAATTTTGTAGTACCATGATAAAAACACCCTCCGCATGGAATGCAAAGCTCGAAGCTAAGACAAGGTGTTTGATCAAACCTCTATAAACCAGGACATTCAATCTTGTAGGACCATGAAATAAATACTCTCCACATGGAATGCTAAGCTCGAGGCAAAGACAAAGTATATATTTCACACTACTATGAATCAACAATGGAGACCGTTTGATCCAACCCTTGTATCTCTCTCCCACTAGATGTTTTAAAATAAAGGTTTTTAAATTTAAAACATGCGTAAACAAATTAAACATAGCCTTGCTCTTTTATATATGTAAAAAACACTTTAAGAAAATTCTAGATCCACAATCCTCGATTGATCGAGAATGTACCTCGATCGATCGAGAATGTACCTCGATCAATCGAGAAAAGTTCTGGCTGCTCGATTGATCCTCGACAGATTCTCGATCGATCGAAAAAAATTTCACGAAGCTCGATTGATGTTTCGACAGATCCTCGATCAGTTGAGAAAACTTCTGCCAGCTCAATCGATTCTCGACAGATGCTAGATCGATCGAGCGTCGTGAATTTTGAATTTTCCAGAATTTTTCTAAGATAGTTTTTTAATGTTTTCATGAACAAAACAACCATCATATGAACATAATGGATAGAAATTGATATCAAAACTGAATTTCATTGATGCTATAGCCTTAAAGTTCAGTTTAACATACTTAAACTCAAAATTAAACAACATTATAACATCAATATCAATTTTTATCAAATAATAATTTCAACAACCATGCAGAAAACAAATTTCTAACAACATGAAACTATTGTCAATAATTCCAAAACTCAAAACATGTTAAACAGATACAAAATAAAGACTGCTCTGATACCATTTGATGGAAAATAACATGTTTGTTTCTCATACTAAATATACGTAGCGGAAAAATAACGGATTTACTTCATTCATAAAATATTAACATGCACTATGTAAGTTTCAAAATTTAGAATAAAAGAGTCTACTTTGGAGTGGTGAATTTCAAAACCGAAGATCAGAAGTACTTGGGAACACTTTCAATCTTCACTCCAATTCAACTAACGCCCAAGATGTGTGGTCTCTCAATCAGTTTTCAAAGGGAGAATGTCAAAGTGTCTAACACTTACATACACTCCACTTCACAATAGTGTTATTCCTTTTTTATCATACTGAAAATTCGGTATGTTTCTCCCTTTGTATCTAACTGATTATCTAATTGGGCTGGCCTTTTGGGCCTTTTCAATTGGGCTTAAGTGTGTGGCTTAGAGTGGGACCAAAAGAGACTAATAAGACACTAGCTCCAATGGGCCTTGGGCTTTTTTGTCAACTCTTGACAAGTCCAAAGTTACCATTAATTATATTTAATACCATTATATAAATATAATTGCACTCTAGCCCTTATTAATAAATTATATCCCAAGACTTTATTGTACATGCAACCCCTTCATAAAATATTTGTAGTAATACAAAGTCATGAATGTAGACTGCCACTTTGTAGATTAATACATCTTAATTCCTTGAGTACCTGGTTTAATCCTTTAAAGTTATTCATCATATATTTATGAAATCCAATTCCATAATATATACTTTAGTAACTTCTTACCAAAGTGGTTAGGCCCAACTCTCAAAATAACAAACCCATTAAACTTATCTCAAGGGAAGATTTTATATCTCCGTTAAGAGACTATGAATTCCATCTTGAGAATATATGTTCCATCAACACTAAATGTGATTACCCAACATACTAAGGTTTTGACCGTTACTTTAGATCTCACTCTTGATATATCAAAGCAACCTATACTTCATGATCAGGTCCATTATCCTCTCATGATTAAGAGTTCATGTAAAAATAAGTCGTGAGTTTATTATTCATTTGATAGTCGTTAGGAGAATAATAAATCTTACAGCGATCTAGTTCAATATGTTTTAACTCTTAAAACATATCAACATACCAACTAGAAATCTCCATTTCCATGATCAAGACAAATCGTCTTAGTTGATATGTTATAGTCTTCGCAGATGAAATGCCCAATTTCATCACCGACTACAAACTATAATTCTGAGTTTACAAAGAACTTGTGATTTATATCTTCTGTGACTTTTCACATAAATCACATCCTATGCATCTCATGGACTATATGATAATGTCCCAATATTCATGTTACCATTATTTTAGATAATAATAAAACAACTTTATTAAACAGAACATTAAGTCATACATAATGTCATACATAATTACATAGCATCATACCATAGGATTTAAGGGCACACATCCTTACACAAGTGTCATCCAATTCGTATAAACAATTAACACTAAATTGTCTTATGCTTATAAGATGGCCAAGAAATGCAAAAATAGTCATTCACGGAATTGACAGTTACATTCATGACAGTTATTTGAATGTAATTCAAATAACTATATCCTTGGCAATAACTAAGACACGACACAATTATATATCCTTGGCTATTCAAGCATTCAATTGCTTATCATGTAATAATCATGGCCCACGGTTCCATTTTGTTCTCTTTAAGGATTCTCTTGAAGTGGGACCAAAAGGGACCAATAAGACACTAGCTCCAATGGGCCTTGGGCTTTTCAGTCAACTCTTGACAAGTCCAAAGTTACCATTAATTATATTTAACATCACTATATAAATATAATTGCACTCTAGCCCTTATTAATAAATTATATCCCAAGACTTTATTATACATGCAACCCCTTCATAAAATATTCGTAGTAATACAAAGTCATGAATGTAGACTCCCACTTTGAAGATTACTACATCTTAATCCTTGAGTACCCGATTTAATCTTTTAAGTTATTCATCATATATTTATGAAATCTAATTTCATAAATATATACTTTAGTAACTCCTTACTAAAGTGGTTAGGTCTAAAACTTTGAATAACCAAACTCATTAAACTTATCTCAAGGGAATATTTTATATCTCCGTTGAGAGATTATGAATTTCATTTTGAGAATATATGTTCCACCAAAACTAAATGTGGCTGCTCAACATATTGAGGTTTTGATCGTGACTTTATATCTCACTCCTGATATATCAAAGCAACCTACATTTCTTGACCAGGTCTATTATCCTCTCAAGATTAAGAGTTCATGTAAATAGAAGTCGTGAGATTTATTATTCATTTGACAGTCGTTAAGAGAATAATAAATCTCACAGCAGTCTAGTTCAATATGTCTTAACTCTTAAAACATATTAACATACCAACTAGAAGTCTCCACTTCCATGATCAAGACAAATAATCTTAGTTGATATGTTATAGTCTTCGCAAATGAAATGTCCAATTTCATCACCAACTATGAACTATAATTCTAAGTTTAAAAAGAACTTGTGATTTATATCTTCTGTGACCTTTTCATATAAATCACATACTAAATATCTCATGGACTATATGATAATGTCCAAATATTCATGTTACCATTATTTTAGATAATAATAAAAAAACTTTATTAATCATAACATTAAGTCATACATAATGTCATACAAAGCATCATACAATAGGAATTAAGGGCACACATCCTAACAAGAGGTCCGCAGTGCGCTGACCTACTACATGAACATCGAAGAATGCATGAATGTCGAAGCTGAAGTCGATGGGAAGCCCTGGTACCATGATATCAAGGCTTATATCAAAGATAGTGAATACATTTCTGGAGCCATGAATAGTGAGAAGAAATTCATTAGGCACATGGCATGCCAATTCTTCTTGAGTGGGGAAGTCTTGTATAAGAGGAATCACGATACAACTTTGCTTCGATGCATAGATGCCCTTGAGGCTAACCATTTGATGGAAGAGATACATGAGGGCTTGCTTGGAGCCCATGCTAATGGACCCCTGTTAGCCCGAAAAATCATGAGAGCCAACTACTATTGGCTCACCATGGAAAGTGACTGCATAAAGCATGTGAGGACGTGTCACCAGTGCCGAGTCTATCAGAATAGGAAGAATGTTCCACCCAAACCCCTACACTCTCTAGCAGTGCCATGGCCTTTTTTAGCTTGGGGAATGCACGTCATCAAACCCGTGATTCCAAAAGCCTCCAATGGGCATAAGTATATCTTGGTGGCCATCGATTACTTCACCAAATGGGTGGAAGCTGCTTCCTACAAAAGCGTCACCCAAGCTGTGGTGGCTTGATTATTGAAACAAAACATCATTTGCTGCTACAGCATACCAGGAGAACTCATTAGCGATAATGGGGAAAACTTAAATGGAAAAATGATCGAGCAACTTTGCCAACAGTTTAAGATCAAAGACCGAAATTCGGTTCCCTACTGTCCTCAAGTGAATGGCACGGTGGAAGTAGCCAACAAGAACATATAGAAGATCTTAATGAAGATGACAGGCACTAATAAGGATTGGCACAAGTTCTTGCCATACGCCTTGTGTGCCTATCGCACTTCTATTCATACTTTCACAGGTGCAAGCCCGTATTGCCTGGTCTACAATATGGAAGTTGTCCTCCCCACAGAGGTAGAGATCCTATCTCTCTGAATCTTATCACAAACAGAGCTATCAGAAGTTGAATGGGCCCGTTTCTGATATGAACAACTAACATGATAGACGAGAAGCACATGATCGCAATGTGCCATGGACAGTTGTACCAATGCCACATCCATCAAGCATTCAACAAGAAAGTTAGACCTAGACTCTTTGAAGAAGGCGACCTAGTCTTGAAAGATCATAAGTAGGCCAGCCTGATCACATAGAAAAATTTGCCTCAACCTACGAAGGTTTGTATGTGGTGAAGAAGGCCTTCTTCAGAGGAGCCTTGATCTTAGCCGACATGGATGGGCACGACTTCAATATGCACACCAATTTTGATGATGTCATATAATACTTTACATGAGGGAGTCTCCAAGTGCAACCTCTTTTTCTCCATTCCTATGTAAACTGAAAAAAAAAATTATGAAAAGGTAGATTGAAAACCTGAAAGGGCAGTCTACACAAAAAGAGAGCAAAAGAAAGAGCATGAGGAGGCTTGCTAGATTGAAAACTTGAAAATGCGGTCTAGGCAAAAATTAAGGCAGTCAAAATGTCAGTTGAACTACATGATGACCTAATCCTTCCCAGTGGAGGTACATAGGCAGCCACCTTGGTTTGGTCACATTTTAAAAGAAAAATCATTCAGTTGAATCCACTTGGTTCTATAATCAAGATCCAGAGAAGAAGCATGCACCCTCTTAGGTTGTTTTACGTTTGCAACGCATGTGGCCACTATGGTTTATTTCCAAATTTTATGGCCCATGCCAATGGAAGATGTACCCTAATGGGAAAGGAAAAGATCTATCTAGAACAGGATGTATCCTTTGGAACCTAAGATATTGATATGCATAGACTTATATTTATCCTTTTATTTGTATGGCCTCGCATTTTCAAAGCATTTGCACACATAAACATTAAACATGTTTTTTTTGTGCCTTTCTGATGAATTCATCATTATGCATCCAAAACACAAATCTCATAGATATAAATATCTCCTAATAATAAATATAAGCAAAAACATCTCTATTTCCACCGGTTTTTCGTTTTTAAGCATGCCTTACAAACTAGACTATGCTTTAAAAAATCCAAAGTGGAAAGCCGTATGTAATTTCTTTGCAACTTATGGCGGACCTTTCCATGCTGGTTGAATGCTAACTACATAGCTCATGTACAGAAATGAAAAGAAACAGAAAAGACTCCAGCAAGTCAAACATGGCCCAAATGATCTGATATCACCCTACATAGCCTCCCAAAGCCAGTGAGAAGAATCAAGTCATTTGAGGAATGGGTACAAAGCAATCCTGCTGCATCAAAGCCCAGATCTCTAGCGATCTCTCTAAGTCCATATGAATGTCGAAGATGAACCAACTCCCTTTCCATACTAGGACTCGAGGAGCAACCTTGCCTCTCTGTATCAAGCAAAGCCAACAAGGTGACAACCTCTGTAGTAGCAACTCTCAATGCCTTATCCTTCTCAGCTACCTCATCTTGAAGGTGACAAAAAGCCAACTGTAGCTTACTAGGCTCATCAGCCGACCCATACTCCAAGCTCAAAGTGGAATGAATGATGGACCTAGCCTCCAATAGCCTCAGTGCTAAATCATTAGCCCTAATGCTCACCTCACCAGGATTGGCCTCTGCTATGGCCCTCTCCTAGTCTCTTGTTTAGCCCAAGACAACAAATCTCTGAGTAAGATTTGCCAAATAACTCTCCAAGCTAGTGACTCGGGATCTCAGCTGAATATCCTCCACCTTCGTGGCTAAAAGAGCCAAACTCCGCTACTCAAGCTCTACTTTAAGAGTTGCAAGCTTAGCCTCATAAGCTCTCCCTATCTCATCATAATCCTCCACCATGGCATCAAGAAGCTCCCTGCAGCAATCCCTGTCCCTGATAGCCTCTGGTAGGAACTCTCTCAAATCTCTAAGATTACTCTAAACTCTGACCTCAAACTCCAGTGCGTAATCCCTTAATATGTCAGCCAGAAAGCGAGGATCAAAAGGATCTAGAACTGATAGGTCAACAATGAAGCAGGGGTCCCTACTAGCCTTCCACTCTTTAAACTTAGCAATGGACCACTCATGATTGTCCCTAGGACAAGTAAGATAGTCAATAGTCGACCTACACTCACTCCAAAAGCCAAAAGTACGCTCAATCACAGACACGTCGACATCCAAGAGCCCATAATCACAAGTGATGACAAAAAGATCACTAAGTCAAGGGACATGCTAATCACCCCTAAACTACCTCAAGGCCAAACACGGAAAATACCCTGTACAACCCTAGATACCTACCAAAGGGACGCTAAGCAAACCAACACAATGAGTCCAACTTTGCCATCTAGTGACTCCCCACTTGACTCTCCATATCCAATTAGTAGGACCTAAGCCAAACAGATACTGCAACCAACCAACGGTATCCCCAGCAAAAGGAAGATCTAGGGCCACAATAATCTTAAAATTCTTCCTCAAGAACCCAGTAGGGTGTGCCTTAGACATCACACTCAGATAACTATAGAACCATAACTACAGCAGATGCACATAACAACCAAGCCTACCACTACTCGTCGTGCATTACTCGTTTCACGACACAGAGAGAGAGAGACCAAATAGTCTCAGAGAGGAGGGAGGGAATAAAAGAATTTCTATGAGGCAGAATACTCACTAGGGGTAGAATTAGAAAGTAGATGGAACTCAGCTGAGAAGGGAATAGCACTAAGCCATAAAAGGACACCGTGAAGGCCTGGGACCTATAGAAGGTCCAATGCTCATCCAAATCCACAAAGTCTCCTCGGTAAAAAGCAATATTGGGTCAAAACATCCACAATAGGCATCTTTAGGCCTAATAGCTCTGCCAACCACTTCCAAAAGCAAGATCAAGTTGGTGGTCAATAAACCCGACTTACATGGGTAGGAAAAGAAAGAAAGCAATCTTACTCCTCCAAAGTAGGGACCAAGTCCACATCCTCTAAAGTGGGATCCTAATAAGTAACTATGGGAGTACAAAAGAGTGAAGTGGCATCCCTGAAGAGCTACTTGATGTAGGCCCAATCCTTGGAAGAGAATGAAGTCCACCATCTCTTGATGCATGCTCTTCCAAGGATGCATGGAAATTCTCCTACTCAAGCTCCACCACAATATCATAAGTCTTGAGCCTAAGAACATCCATGCTCAGATCTAAAAGAATCTAGTGTTCTGATCTAGATCTGTGCAGAAAAGCAAAGAAAAATGGTGTTTCTAGGATTTTTCAATGAAGAAAAAGGGTAGGAGAAGACCCAACATATCGCCGACCAACATTTGGAAGGTTTGGGAAGGCACCCAGCCTTTTTACATTCTTCCTGAGGCCGACGCACCTTGTAGGGCCGCTAGCCCCAAGTAACGCACCTTTAAAGGCCGCCGCTCCTCAAGACACATGCCAAAGTTTTTCAACCCCCTAGCACAAACCCACACCTATTCTGAGTTTAAATCCAAAGGATGGAGGTTTTTGGACTGTTCTGAAGTGAAGATTCCCTCGGTTTTTGCACTAACAGTGGTGCGCAGCAAGTTCAACAGCAAACTTGTCCTTCCAAAGAATTTCACACAACTGAAACCGTACAAAGCCTACAATGGGGCTATTTATCTTTGCGCGTTTTGTCCGACATCCTAGAATTTTTGAACCTCATTTTCAAAACCCAGTTCACCCGGTTCAAGGGTCAGTTCAGCCCTCGTCGTCAAGGCATGTAATGGGACAGTGTCGGGGCCATTCCCAATCACTAATAGCAATCCATCCAGCATGGTATAAATATCATAACGATCAATTCCTCAAGGGAACTTTTTCCAAAGCATCAGTTGATTTAGTCGATAATCAAGACAATTAATGCTTTTGGCCTCACAACAAGTCCAAAATCCCGCTGGGGAAATCCATGATCATCATTAGGGTTGTCAAGGAACTCATATCATCCAATGCGATTCTAATCCCGCTTCAAGTCGATTGATCAGTTTAGAACCACACAAAACCCTACACTGGGGCAGTTTATCAAGAGACAAAACTAGAAACATACATGTAAGGCCTACCAAGAAGCAATGTTCATCATACATCAGAAGCCTGCCGACAGGCAAAATCTAGAAACATACATGTAAGACCTACCAAGAGACAATGCTCATCATACATCGAGAGCCTACCACTAGGTGAAATCTAGAAACATACATGTAAGACCTACCAAGAGGCAATGTTCATACACACATTGAGAGCCTACCAATAGACGAAATCTAAAAACATACAAGTAAGACCTACCAAGAGGCAATGTATCATATATACAGTCCAAGAGCCTACCAAGAGGCAATATCAAAATATAGTCTGGGCTTGTTATGGGGCAATATAGTACAAACATATCTAGCCCACCATGGGGCAATGTCTACATAATACAAGAATGTCTACAAAGTATAAGGAATGAAACATACCCGCACAGGGGCTATATCATCATGGTATAAAAATAAATGGCTGGCCTAAGGAGAATCATCATCTCTGACGGTGTCATCAGCAAAGTGCCCAATGCTACCATTATTAGCATTATCACTCGCTGTAAGACTTGTAGAAGTACCAACTCGATCTGTCGGAGAACCTGGAGCATATCCTAAAACCTGAAATGCTGCTAATTTGGTATAAGGCCTTATACCCAATCATCCAAGTCAGCGTATCCCTAACTACCGACCGATCCTGGAGGAGCAGGCATATACTCTAACTCATGCCATCGAATAGGAAGGTCTCTTCTAGGAATATGAGGTGAAGGAAGTACAGGCTGTTAGGATGTGTGCCCTTAAATCCTATTGTATGATTCTATGTATGACATTATGTTGTGATTAATAAAATTGTTTTATTATTATCTAAAACAAATGGTAACATGAATATTTAGACATTATCATATAGTCCATGAAATGCATAGTATGTGATTTATGGGATTTAGTCACAGAAAATATAGATCACAAGTTCTTTGTAAACTTAGAATTTTGGTTCATAGTCGGTGATGAAATTGGGCATTTCATTTGCGAAGACTATAATATATCAATTAAGATGATTTGTCTTGATCATGGAAGTGGAGACTTCTAGTTGATATAATTTAAGAGTTAATACATATTGAGCCGGATCATTGTGAGATTTATTATTCTCCTAACGATTGTCAAATGAATAATGAATCTCACAACTTCTATTTGTATGAACTCTTAATCTTGAGAGAATAATGGACTTGATCATGAGGTGTAGGTTGGTTTGATATATCAGGAGTGAGATCTAAAGTCACGATCAAAACCTCAGTATGTTGGACAACCACATTTAGTGTTGATGGAACATATACTCTCAAGATGGAATTTATAATCTCTTAACGGAGATACAAAATATTTCCTTGAGATAAGTTTAATGGGTTTGGTTATTCAGAGTGTTAGGCCTAACCACTTTAGTAAGGAGTTACTAAAGTATATATTTATGAAATTGGATTTCATAAATATAGGATTAATAACTTAAAGGATTAAACCGGGTACTCAAGGATTAAAGATGTAATAATCTTCAAAGTGGTAGTCTATTTTCATGACTTTGTATTACTACGAATATTTTGTGAAGGGGTTGCATGTACAATAAAGTCTTGTGATATAATTTATAAATAAGACCTAGAGTGCAATTATATTTATATAGTAGTATTAAATATAATTAATGATAAATTTGGACTTGTCAAGAGTTGACAGAAAAGCCCAAAGCCTGTTGGAGCTAGAGTTTTATTTGTTCCCTTTTGACCCCACTCCAAGCCACACACTAAAGCCCAATTGAAAAGGCCTAAAAGGCCAGCCCAATTAGATAATTAGTTAGATACAAAAGAAGAAACATACAAAATTTTAGAAGTAGACATCATTGTGAAATGGTATGTATGTGTGAGTAAAAGCCACTCGATTATTCTCCCTTTGAAATTGATTGAGAGACCACACTTCTTCGGCGTAAAGTGGAATTGGAGTGAAGATTAAAAGTGTTCCCAAGTACTTTTGATCTTTTGTTTTGAATTTCACCACAACAAGGTATGCTCTCTTGTTCTTGAATTTTGAAATTTACATAGTACATGTTATCAATCATGAATGAAGTAGATCCATTCATATTCCACTGCGTGTATTTGTATGAGATACAAATCTGTTATTACATGTGTTTTTCCAACATGGGCATCCTCTGACCCTGCATCCTATCGATTAGAACATCAATGTACCCATGAAGCAAGCCTATCTTAATCTGAAGCTAACCTCTCTCTCTCTCTCTCTATGGCAATAACATAGGCTTCCTTCTCTCTCTACCAAAGGTCTCTCTCTCGAGCTAATGACCTAGCAATCTCCTCCTGCATATACCCCTCTCTAGCGATGGTCGTGCCCTCAAGATCTCTTACCCTAACTTGTATGGTATCTACATGTAACCTCAAATAGGCCTTTAAAGCCCGACGAGCACACGCTATGCCGCCAAGCACTTTTCCACCACTCACTTGGCAATCATTCATGATGGGTCCGGCCAAGGACTGCAAGAACTGAGTGAAGGAATTAGTTTCCTCCAAGATGGAACCCTTGAAGGAGCCTGTCGTATAGTCAGGGTCATCCAAAATCATCGTGAAACAAGAAAGCTCCAAAGGTGGGTCCTTGGGTACTCTGAAGACCAGCATAACCTGATGGTAGGTCCTCTCAGCTAAGAAGAACTCCTAGCTCGATAAATCCCAGAACCAGCGCCACGCACGTGACTCAACCATAGCATGGGTGACCTCATACCTAGCCAACAACCGCCTGTCATAGGGTTTATTGAATATCTCACCCTAGGTGACACAATCCAATGCAACACTGACAGTGGACGACTGTGTCAAAACAACTCTAGTGATTGTGTAGAGGGACTAAGCATATGCCCTAGGATATATCTCTAAAGAAATGCTAGAATACTATGGACATATGGCGGGGATATGCTTATAGGCCCACCACGTCAGAATCTACCAACAACCCTCTAGGCTCTTAAAGCCTTATCACGAAGCCTACCTCAGGAAAGTGATGAAGAATCCATAAGAAAGGGACCCCCAATCATAGGCCCCTATATCTGACACTACTCTCATAGGTCCTAACAGCTTACAAGTGAGCACCGACCGGTTATTGCCAAACAAATAACTACCGATGAAACAGAAGAAGAATCGCCTGAGAGCAATGTCGTCTAACTCCACATCCCAGTGTATGCTCACCCTCAGCCACTCCATGGAAATTTAAGGCTTGTCGGTGGGTCCAAAATACTGTCTCGTCACCTGAGTAAGAGGATAGCAAATGCCCAAAAGCTCAATCGCAACCTCAAAATCTACAAACTCGGTTAAGACTAGATACCCACCGAATCTAAGGCCTAAAATGGCTGTCCAATCAAGGGGAAGGACTGCATATCCCCCGCAACTCAAGTGAAAGGTGCCAATCTCTGTGTGAAACCACTCCACCAAAGTCTCTGGTATTGCATGCCTCATGGAATAAGGAGGAATCCTCAGGAACTCCTTAAAGCCCTACTCAATCAAAAAGCTATGATAGCATGCATCCATCTTGGGGTCAAACAGATAGAGAAGGAATGAAGACTAGGTCCAACGACCACGAATCTTGTAAGCGGTCTGCACTCGAAATCAGAAAAGCTACCAGTTAGCATACGTATCTACACATCTAGATTTGACAAGTGAAAGAGAAACAAGGGCATACTTGAGCCTTTTGAACTTGAACACAAGGATGCCTTTTCAGACCATGTTTAAGATGAGTATCGTCTATGTTGTCGTCGACCTCTCTAGTATAAGCCTCAGCCCTAGATAAACAAGGTATAAACCTCAGTCTATGACTACGATGCCTCAAACTGCCCAGACTTGGCCTAGCCCTATCATTGGCCTCTAAGTTAACATCAACATCAAACATGAGCTCATCATCTAGCTCTTTGCCCCCTAGGCCTCCTCCCTCCTCGATTTGAGGGGAGTGTGTAGAACGGCCTCCTAAACTAGTGCGAGACTGAGACGAGGCACTAGCTATCTCCACCAAACATCAATTATTCCAAGTTCGATGTGCTATATATATATGACCCCAAGGGGCACAGGGTCTTCACGACCTTGGTCAAATTTCCTCTAAAGAGTCTGCGCGACCTGCACACTAGATGATACCATATCATCATCACTACTAGACGAATCTGCTCAAGATGGTGCAATGGTAGGAGACTTCCTGTGATCCCCGCCGGATCTCGTCATTCAAGACATAACCTATGGAAGCAAATTCAAGATTTCTTAATAAGCCCAAAACCACTTGGAAATGCAGGTAACAGATAAGTATGTCAAACCCTACTACCTAACCCATATCATGCATGTTCATACCAAAATTTCATGTTTTCTCAAAAATGTCGAAATTTTCAAAATACAAAAGCATCAAAGTTTACAAAACTCCTCTCTCTCAGGATTCAATTCGGCAATGACCGTTTGATCCTACTCTTTTTCCTCAAAAGTATCAAAATCTTCAAAATACCTCTCTCTTTGGATTCAAATTCAGCAATGATCATCTAATACTATCTCTTTCACCTCAAAAGTATCAAAATTTTCAAATTGCCTCTCTTTCAAGGTTCAAATTCAACAGTGGTCATCTAATCTCAGCAAGATTCAAATTCGGCAGTGGTTGTCTAATCCTACCCATCATTTCGAGGTTCAAATAGGGAAGTGGTTGTCGAATCTTAGCAGGATTCAAATTTAACTGTGGTCATCTAATCCTACATTTCCAAAATTACTCCTATTTCAGATTTGCATCATCATTATCTTGTTTTCAATCTCTCAAAATTTTCATTTATCATGCATAGTTTTTCATGTCTACTTAGTTTTCATAGATTTTCGTGTGCTTTCATAGCATCCAACATATGTAAGCTCGCGTATGCTACTTAAACATGTGAACAAATATTTTTCCAACATCATCATGGCATAAATGGTATAATTTTTTTTTTTTTAAAAGCATATATGTAAAGCATGCTTTTCTAGTTTTCTTTGCTACTAACATGTTCTTAGAAAAAAAATGGAGTTTCTTGCCCAGTTCTGAGGACCAAGTCAAAGAATTTGTCCAGATTAGCTGTAGCAACTCAACCTTGTCAGATAAAACCGGTCTCGATCCATGAATAGCATAGTTTCCACACGTAATTTCAGGGCAATCAAATGGGGAATCATGTTCTTTATCCAACACCTCTCATTGCACTTGAGGTCTCAGATAAAGAAGGGGCAGTTATAGACACTATATTTTGTATGCCCTTGATTTGCATGTCGAATCTCGAAGTGCCATTTCAAGTTGAATTGACCAAAATGCCCCTGGTCAACCCTAGGTTGACCAAAAGTCAAAATCGGTCAAAATCATCCCAAAACAACATTTTTCATGTTTCTACATCAAACCTGAGCTACTTGGTGATTCTCGCTAACTTTGACCAAGTTTGACTTAAGATTGACTCTTGGGGGCACTAGAAACCCTAATTTTGATCTGGCCATCAGAATGGGTTGGGGCCAATTCCATTATGAAGATTATCAAATTCCCTTTTCAACGATTATTCATGGGTCAAAATTGGAGTTAAAACGGGTGAGATATCTAGAAAACCATACAAAGCATGTTAGCACACTTCTTGAGGCCTTAAATTTTGATCTAACCTTTGGATTTTGAATTTCTTTAGTGTTCTAGAAACTAGACATCTAGAGTATTCTAGGGACACCAAGATTAGCTCAATCTGAGTTCGGGAAGGCCTTCAAATATGCGTTTGAAGCTAGACCAGAAAAAGTTGGAACTGCTGATGTCAGCAGGGTGGTTGGCGGCCCTACAAGGTGTGCCAAAAGGCGAAGGGTCACTTTTCTAGTGTAAATACCCCTAAACCCCTCATTTTGCAAAAAAAGAAGCAGTTTTGGGTAGTTTTTCTGGGTAGATTCTCTCTGCCCTCTCTCTAATTTCTTTCCTAAACACATCCAAACACATTCAAACACCTTTGATTCTCCTCTTTTCTCTATAATCATCAAGTTAGTGTTCTTGCATCCAATCTTCCTCTCCTTGGTTCCATACCTTGGATATGAGGTTTAAGGGGTGTAGATGTAGCTTTTAGCTACAATCTACACCCTTTACTTTATCTATGTTCATAGCATGTCTATTTGCTTTCCATAGAATGCTTTATTGCTTTTCCTAGCATGTTCTTGCTTCCTAGCACATCTTTATAGTTTTTCAAGCATGTTTCCTTGCTCATGCCATGATTTATCGCTTTGATGTCGTTGGCCTAGCCTTCTTGGCCTAGGATATGTCTAAATTTAATGTTTGTGCTTAGATCCACATGTTTTTAGGCTACTTGCCATGTTTATGGTTAGATCTACTTGCCTATGTGTTCTTTACCATGTTTTTGCTTAGATCTACATGTTTGTGCATAGATTGTAGATCTATGTCCCTATGCTTAGATTTGTGTGTTTATGTGCTCCGTGCCATGCTTGTGTGCTTAGATCTATGTTGGTTGCTATGCCATGTGCTTCTAAAGCCCTTCTATCCCTTGATATCTCTCTTTCTTGTGTTTTGGCCCTTATTGGTGGGGTGTAGATCTAGATCTTGTGGTTTAGGCCTACATCCGCACACCTAGGTCTATATCAAAGTGTTTAGATCATTTCCTTTGCATATCTATGTTTTCTTGTTTGCTTCTATGCTTTATCTCCATGTTATCCTCTCTAGATCTAGGCTTTGCCATGCTTTGCACCCTCCATGGGCTTGTGCTTGTTAGTCCTTGGGGCCCCTTGCTTGTGTGGTTGCATCTGTCCTTCCTAAGGCTTGTTTGGACGTAACCACTTGTGAGATACACCTTTGTGGTGTTGGTGTGATTGATACACACCTTTCTCTACTTTGTGCGATGTTGATATGCTTTCCTTGCTTGCTTTGTGCCACTTGTTTGGCTTCCTTGGCTTATTCTACATCTTTGCACGCTTGCCCACATGTTCATGCTTGAGTCTATGTGTCGTCCATACTCCAATCCAATGGAATTATGGACACTCAATCCAAACTTACAATTGTCCTCCTAAGAGACCCTTTTTTGTTTGATAACATACTTGTTTACCCCTCTTTGTGTGCTTCATGTGTTTGTTTGCCCTCGTTTGGCATCTTTTGCTAGCCTATCTTTTAGCATGCTTTCCTTCTATCTTGTTTCTTTGCTTGTTTGATAGCCTGTCTCTTTCATCTTTGCATGTACACGTATGGAGCATGGATGCTTGAAGCAAGGGTGTGACCTCCTCGACATGAGCGAAAAGGGCAAGGATGCAAGCAAGAAGACGCAAGCCCACAAAGGGCAATGTTTAGGAGATTAAGGGGCCTAGCCCCTCCAGAATGGTTTTCTCCTTCTCTCTCACAAAGCCTATTCTCTAGAGTATGTATTAGGGTCCCCCTCCATGTAATCCCTTTGATTTTCTTACTCCTTGCTTGGGTAGCATTCCCTGGGTATGACAATGTTTGTTTTACATTTGTTGTACCTAATGGCAATGTTTAATTTACTTTCCCGCTCTGTGTGGTTGTATTGTGCATGATGTATGTAATTCTATATCTGCTTGTATATGGATGATTGTGCACTTTGTATGATGGACTCTCGTGACTACGTAAGTGACCCTTTCTAGTCATGAAAGCTCTTGACCTTGTATTGTGGGTATGTGCTCAAGACGATTGCCATAGGTGCATATTCATGCTATATTGTGTGCACGACCATCACCGTGTTATTTTCTTGATCCATGTCACCAAGTGACATTGGTTTCCCTGTGTATGCGACATGCATCAACATGCTTGATGCTTTGAAGGGCTTCGGCTCGTCATAGTACGAGCATGTCGATACGCGATGTATATACAAACGCGAAACCCTGCTGGTGCCCATAGTGCACCAAGCGTAAAACTCTGTCGGATTTTCGCCATCAAAAGCTTGGGGCATCCCCATTGCCGTATTCTCATGTCAAAAGCTTGGTGAAAATAGTGTTTTACGTGCTATGACACATTTGAAGCAAAACGCTGCTGAATTTCTACCACGAAAATAAGGCAAAATGCTGTCGGATTTTCACTGCAAAAATTTGGCAACGATTCCAAACACACTTGGAAAGCACCGATCGGGACCACACCGATTCCAAAATTATACCTCAAAGCCCAATACATTTAAAGCCCTGAAAGCTAATGGTAGTAGCTTGTTTTCAACTACCAACGTCCTTAATTATGGTTTTTCCAAAAAAAAAGACTGTTTACGGACATGCGTTGTGGGGTGCCTAATCCCCACACATAACCATACTTCCGAACTCAAGAATCAAGATTTTTTATCCATCCATGTTAGATTCGGAAAAATTCCCTTTTTCTTAATCTAGGATCGGTAATAAAATCAAATAGAGTCAAGTGACCAATCACACCTTAGAAAAAACTCAATGATTGGTGGTGATTTCACTTACCCTTGGTAACTTCCTTAAAATCAACTCAAATCCCAATCACACACCTGAGGTATGACACACCTCCACCTCCATAACAACTCATGAGACAGAGAGATGAAAAGGCGCATGAGCGTCGCCGCGATGGTTGGTCGAGCAGCCGCGAGGTGTCAACACCCAATGTTAGAAACCTGATGTCGTATTGGCTTATGGTTGCTAGTGGAGGCTGTGTCACTACGAGACCTTAGATCAGCTTAACTCAACGTCAATGCTTAGTTTGGTTGGCATTTTAATTAGAAAGTCAAAGCCATGTGCAACATGTGTTTAATTAGATAGTGCATGTTCTATGATTCTAGTTAGTTCAACTGATAAAATCTCTGATGGTTGAATAGAAATATGTGGTTTAATTCTCACTTACACCAAAAACCGATTAGTCTCTCTGATAATAAAAAAAGTTAGTTGGACTAAGTTTGCCCTTTTCTCTTACACTATTCTTGTATAGTTCTCTATTCTCACTCTCTTTCTTGGAGGAGGCCTAACTCCCTTGAAGTCGCTAATCCCTTGACTAACTCACTATCTAAAAGCCACTTTCCTGTCACCATAGCAGGAACAAGATCAGTTTCTCAATTCAATTACAAGATTTCTTCCAATGAAGTGAGTTCATCACTGCACCAAAATTCTAGAATTTATGCAAGCAAATTCTGCAACAAAACGTGTCCATGTCAATGGTTCATATTTCTGGAAACCATAAACATCAAGAGTATCTTCCCTTATTCTTACCAAGCCAATAGCCTATCTTAGTATCACAAAATCATAATTTTATTTCATAGAATTTGACATGATTCACGAAGATAGCCCTTCACTAACAGATTCTGTTTGGTTCCTTCCACACAAAATAAATAAATAAAAACCCACTCCAACGCTCAAATTTTAACCACAAGAGATTAGTTTAGTGGTTCCTAAGTCTCATGATATCTATGAAATCTTAGGTTTAGAACCTCTTACCATTATTTTAAAGCCACTTCCAAAGGATTCCTCCATGAAATCAATGGGGACCCTAGGAATGTTTTTAGAGTGGTCATTAAGAAATTAAAATTATAAATAAATAAATAAATAAAAATCTAATAAAAAATAGAACTTGAATATATCAACATCACAAAAAAAATGTAGTTTACTAATAAAATGAAAAGGCAAGAGATAAAATGAGAACTATGAATGTTAAGATGAGAGTAATAAAGAGTGAGAGAGCTTGAACTAATGATAGAGAAGAGAAAATTGAGAGAGAGAGAGAGAGAGAGAGAGAGAGAGCAACAGATGATACATGTTATAACTATGAGTTGAGCTATTGCAACTAAAAAGCCAAAAAGAAATATCAGCCACGGTATCTCTCTTAGTGATTTTTCTTTTCTTTTCTTTTTTTTTTTTTTTGAGAAGAAAATGAAATTAGAGATAATCTTTATGGAATGGGTCCAAGAAGTTACAAATTTGAATGAAAAAATATATATATATATATATATATTTTTTTTTTATGTGAGAAACCGCAACTTCTTTTGAGGAAGGGTGCTCTCAAAAAGAGATTTGGGTGCTTAGAGCACTTCTATTTTTGGGTAATTGTGTGGAGTCGTCACATATTTTTTATACCAAAAAAAAAAGAAAAAAGAAAAAATAATTACATGTCCAAAAATACCTCAAATGTCATTAATTGATTATACAAATACAACTTGGTAGAATAACTTTACAGGGTTATGGTCCTAAATACAATCTATGTACAAATTACAAAGCTTTGATCCTAGTTACAATCTACCAATACAAAAGATAAAAGATAAAACACTAGCCTACTATCCAAAAATCTAAGTTCGGGGGCTAGGTTACAGAATGGAAAGGTGTTAGGCACCCATTCAGCCCGAATGGAGTCTGGTCTTCTAAACTCTACATGACCATTATATACCCATATTCAAAGTATGAAATGTTATGCAATAGATACTATGTCAAATCCTAGATCTAGGGTTAAACTTTTATTCAAGAACCTTAGATCTGTCATTTTATTTTGTGTGAAAAAATTTGATGAGAATAGTTAATGAAAAATTTAATCTTGAGTTTCCATAAAAGAAAAGAATGCATTTAAAATAAAAATTCAGATCTGATTTGGATTTTTTAATGTGGGAACAAACAAATTTTTATTATGAAAACACAAACTTTTTATTGAAAGATGCAGATCTGATTTTGATTAAAAAAAAAAGTCAGATTTTTATTAATTTTTTAAATGAAAATCATATTTTTTATTTAAAACAGACAAGATTTTTTTTAGGAAAAAATACAGATCAAAATTTATTTATTTAAAACAGACCAGATTTTTATTTGGAAAAATTCAGATCAGATTTTATATTAAAAATAGACAAGATTTTTATTTGGAAAAATGCAGATCATATTTTTTATTAAAAACAGAGCAGATTTTTATTTGGAAAAAATGCAGATCAGATTTTTTTTTATTTAAAACGGGGCAGATTTTTATTTGGAAAAAATGTAGGTCAGATTTTTTATAAAAAACAGAGCAGATTTTTATTTAGAAAAAAATGCAAATCAGATTTTTTATTAAAACAAAGAGCATATTTTTGTTTGGAAAATGCAGATCACTTTTTTTATTAAAAATAGCGCAAATTTTTATTTGGGAAATTCAGATCTAGTTTTACTTTGAAAAAGAAACAAAGAGAAAAAAAAATACAAATCTGACTCTTAATTAAAAAAAAGTGAAGAAAAATTCCAAATTTGATTTTAGTTTTTAAAAATAAACACAAAGAAAATTTGTAGATCTAAAATTCTAAGGCGAGATTCAACCCTAGATCTAAACGTGTTCATCAATTAATCATGTGAAAACTTTTGAAAGCAAAAGATAACATGTGATAACATATGAGAAACATGATTATTTAAACACAAAAGAAAACATCATGTCAACGAAAACTAAAACATATATGAAAGCATGTTATGGAAACAAAGTTAGAGTTATGCCTGCATGAACTTAATTCCAAGGAAAGAGTTCCTCAAAGAGAAACAATTTTTTTTTAAGGATTTAAGTGAAGCCTCTTAACAAGAAAGAAGTTCCTAAAGCAGGGCTTTCAGTATTTCTTTAATGTAAGGGGAGAGAGAAGTCAGAAAAAGAAGGGTCAGAAAAAGGGTGTCAAAAACATGGGTCAGAAAGAAGGCCAAAAAAGGCTCATGAATGTTGGGAGGCCTCCCCTATTTATAGAGGTGTTAGTTGCTTAGAAAATAAGATAGGTTTGCTTAAAAATTAAGTCCAATTAGCTTAAAAAATAAGCAAAAACCGTATGGGGAAAATCCTAAAAAAAAAAAGATTTGGATACGAGTAAGCTGATTTTTTATATCAGAACAAGCTTCAGTATTTTGATCATATATTTTTACCCAAATTCTAATTAATCTGACATTTTGACACCTGAAAGGAAAATCGATTCTCTACAAATTTTACAGAAATAGCCTAGTTCGAATTTTGAGTTCTGCTATGCCAAAAGTATCTTGGAATGTGAATCTGAAATCTTCTACTTGATTAGCACGTTTTTGAAGTGTTTTCCAACTCTAAAACTGTATTTGGATGAATTTAAGAGTTATTTTTATGATAAACCTCATTCCAAAGTGATAATTAGATCTTTTAAAATAATTATTTTGAATATAATTATCCCAAAAGCTTTATTATCTACAGTCTTTAAATATTATCAACTTATTTGTCTTAATCCCATGCAACAAATCTCACTTTAAGAAAATACTTTACTAATCAAAAAAAATCATTTAATTAATTTTAATCATTAACCAATAAAAATTAATTTCAATTAATCACACGTGATCGACTTTACCCCATACAATGCATGCAGACCATGAAAACTGTTGGAAAAACATATTTGTATCGCATACAAAATATACGCAGCGAAAAATTAACGGATCTAATTCATTCGCAATTGATAACATATACTATGTAAATTTTAGAATTTAAGAACAAGAGAGCGTACCTTGGTGCGATAAAATTCAAAACCAAAGATTAGAAGTACTTGTGAACACTTTTAACCTTCACTCCAATTCCACTTCCGCCCAAGGTTTACATGAATGTGTTCAAGGGAAAATAAGAGAGTGGCTTACACTCACATACACATCATTTCATTCCACACAAAATTCTGTATGTTTCTCTCCTTATATCTAACTAATTATCTTATTAGGCTAGCCTTTTGGGCCATTCCAATTGGGATTTAGTATGTGGTTTGGAGTGGGACCAAAAGTGAACAAATAAGACCCTAGCTCCAATGGGCCTTGGGCTTATCTGTCAACTCTTGATAAGTCCAAAGTTACCATCAATTATATTTAATACCACTATATAGATATAATTGCACTCTAGGCCTTATTAATAAATTATATTCCAAAACTTTATTATACATGCAACCCCTTTTATTAAAATATTTGTAGTAATACAAAGTCATGAATGTTGACTGCCACTTTGAAGATTATTACATCTTAATCCTTAAGTACCCGGTTTAATCCTTTAAGTTATTCGTTATACATTTATGAAATCCAATTTCTTAAATATATACTTTAGTAACTTCTTACTAAAGTGGTTAAGCCTAAGACTATGAATAACCAAACCCATTAAACTTATCTCAAGAGAATATTTTATATCTTCGTTAAGAGATTATGAATGTCATCTTAAGAATATATGTTCCATCAACATTAAATGTGGCTGCCCAATATACTGAGATTTTAATCATAACTTTTGATCTCACTCTTGATATATCAAAGCAACCTATACTCCATGATCAGGTCCATTATTCTCTCAGGATTAAGAGTCGATGTAAATAGAAGTCGTGAGATTTATTATTCATTTGACAGTCATTAGTAGAATAATAAATCTCACAGCGGTCCAATTCAATATGTCTTAACTTTTAAAACATATCAACTAGAAGTCTCCACTTCTATGATCAAGACAAATCATCTTAGTAGATATGCCAAATTTCATTACCAACTACGAACTAAAATTCTGAATTTACAAAGAACTTGTGATTCATATCTTCTGTGACTAAATCACATAAATCACATTCTATGCATCTCATGGACTATATGATAATGTCCAAATATTCATGTTACCATTATTTTAGATAATAATAAAACAACTTTATTAATCACAACATAATGTCATACATGACATACAATAGGATTTTAAGGTACTAATCCCAACAAAAACTTGATCTCATGATATCTTTCAATCCAACAGTCCAATTTGAAAATCGGACATACCATCGCGATCATTAGAATCTCAAGATCATTTTTATGATATGTAATGAATAAATTAATGCATGTAATGCAACAATGAATTTTTGGGTATATGAAATGATCATTCTAGCCATCTTCCAAGATTAAATTATGGCTGCAAAATCAAGTGTCTACATTTGGATGGGCTTTTTGTTGAATATTGCTCATTTGTTGTTGTTTGGGCTATTTACTGTTATTTAAGCTAATTTCTAATATTTTTATATAAAGGGTTAAAGATAATTATTAGGGGGTCAAGTATTTTTTTGTGAGAAATACTATGTCTACAACAATTTCACAACAAATCTTATGTCCCAAGTTTTTATTAATGGATAAAAAAGTTATGTTAGTGGTGGGCCTATTTTAAAACCAATAACAACTTGTCACCTAGGATTTATCATGAATTTTTTGTGCAAATGTTGTGAATGTAGCATTACTATATCTTTATTGTACCTAAATTCTTGGTATTCTTAAGTCAAGATGTTCAATATTTTTTCAAGGTAGTCAAAATAGGTTTGTGTAAAATATATATATCAAGTATAGGTTAGGGTAGTAAGGGTGTTCAACACTCGAGGATGCATTTGGCACCACTATTACCTATAATAACTTGGCGTACATAGGAAAGGAGATAACACACACTCGAAGGAATAGTTAAATTAGTTTAGATACTCTCGTTTCTCCCCCCCCCCCCCCCCCCTCCCCAAAAAAAAAAAACTTTCAAATTCTCCTCTATAAACCTAAGCATTAGTTCCCCCACACTCATACCATAACTTATAAATATTCCATTCAAATTAATCACTATGCAGCAATTTCTTTTCTCTAAATCATCATTTTCGTTCAACTAAACTCACAAAACTTTGTTCTTACTCTATAACCTGACCATAGAACCTTACACAACATTCAATCAACCCAATTTTGCAGCAATATCATTGTTGAGAAGAAACTTTATTTCAAGAACCTAATTTTGGAACTAAGAGAACTAAGCCACACTTCCTAAGTTTAATGGAGAATTTACATACAATTAGATTGACACAGCCAACCTATTTTTCACCTATAGGGACATCATTTAAAAAAAAAAAACAAAAAATTTAAATTTATGAATATAGACTTAACTGTATTATATTAATCATTCACCATTGTCACCATTTAAGCCACACTTCCTAAGTTTAATGGAGAATTTACATACAATTAGATTGACACAGCCACCTATTTTTCACCTATAGGACATCATTTAAACAAAAAGCAAAAATATTTAAATTTGTGAATTTGAACTCAACTATATTATATTAACCATTTACCATTGTCATCATTGTCATTATTATACAATCGCGTGAATTAACTCATGTCTTAGAAGCTCATATAAAATTTTCACAATGCAGCAAGTTATACCTCTTGCAGGGGCTGTGTGCTAAATCAGTCTAGCCAATGTTCAGACTTTCACCATCTTCTAGATCGCTTGCTACCATGCATGCATGCAAGACAAGACAGTTCTGTTACTTTTTAATTTTTTAAAAGCAATTGTACATACCCATTTGGGTTTAAACCTATAAGCACATCCTTCACCTTAATCTTATTCTTAGAAGGAGAGGAAATGTTATTGGAGTTGGAGCTCATTGACAAACAGTCCTTTTTTTTTTGAGCAAGACAAACAGTCCTTTTTGTTCACGGATTTGCCGATCTTTTTATTAATTTTGTACTTTCATTTCAGTACATTCAGTGCACAACACATGTGGTGGATGCATGTGAGCAATAGTAACATTGTGGTCCTTCCCACTTCGGCCCAACTTGTTTGAGCCAAATTTCTTGAATATTATGATGTTAGTAGACATATCCTTTTAACTGGATGTGTTTTGCTGGACATGCCAGAATAAACTTTTATTGACTAGTATTTTGAGAAACTATGACTTTTCGTTTTTAAATTCTACATCATTGGAAGTTTGTTCCTGTTTGAGATATAGATAATGTTATCCGTAATAGCTTGGGGAAATCTAGCGGAGATTGTGCAGATCGTAGTACAAGGCAACAATTTAGTGTGACATTTTCTTATATTTAAACATCAGTTAAATAATATTTAAGTACGTTACTTCTTCTTTTTTCTTTTTTTCTTTTTTGAGAAGAAGTAATTTACTTTTTAAACCATAAGAATATTCGCTATAAAATTTCAAAAATGTTAAATTTATTTCTCAAAGTATTAAAAACCATTTTTTAAAGATTTTTTACTTATGACATCTGCTCTTAATGATAGTTTTTTATCATCAGACTAAGACATTAATCAATTTCTGTTGTAGGCGGGAATTAAATCTTAAATCTCTTATTCAACCATAAGATATTTTACCAGTAGTCTCTTATTCAACCATAAGACATTACATCAAACTACACACTTGCCAAATCGAGACTTCAGTTCGTCTACTGTTTTTTTTTTTTTTTAGAGAGTTTCAACCTATGGCGTCTGCTCTTGATAATAGCTTTTTATCATTAGACCAAGACACCAATCAATTTTTTGTGTAAGTAGGGATTGAACCTTAGATCTCTTATTCAACTATCAGAGACTTTACCAGTTGAACTAGTTGGATCTCACTCCGATTCATCTACTGTTAAATGCACTAACTTGCTCACGTGGATAAATATATAATATTTTTTTTTTTAAAGTTCACCCAATTGAGAGAGAAAATGGGTTTCAATCTTTGTGAGAGAGAAATTGCCGCCGATCTCGCTGTTAGAGGTTCCAACGAGACCTTTCGTGTAACACACCAGTGGCCTAGCGCAATGAGCAACTCCACCTGCGTTTCCTTTTAATACATGAACTACTTGGGTCTTCTTGGTCTATTTTTGTTACTATAAAGAAGTCAGAAGATGATTCTTGGGATTTTCTAAAGCCTGAAATGTTTGTAGCAATCGGATTTTTATTCTTCTGGGCATCCACTATTTCTAGACTCCAAAACTGTCGTAGCCATGGACACTAATATTGATTAGGTATTGATGATGATGAAAAATTCACCAGTTGTCATGTGTCCCTCACTTGACTCGAAACAACACCTACACAACAAAAGACAAGACCAAAGAAAGGGCACCGGTGTGGTGCCGGCCAAAAACCCTCCGAAGGTCAAGTTAGAGCTTCTTTTCATCTTCACAACCCTAAAGTGCTAGAGCTGAAGTGAATTATGCGTACCGTGGTTTATGAGAGTTTTTGGGTATATATAGTAGTGTGGAGCCGAAATAAGTGCCTTGGTGAGGAAGTACTTTCCTTCTAGGAGAGTAATTTGTGGATTTTACGTATCACCTAGAGCCCTTTTCCTTATAGGAATCTTCTCGACTAGGGTCAAACGTGTAGCGCAAAAACTTTCCTTATACGCGCATACGTGGAGGACCAGATAGGTTATGGATGAATGTTTGCTTATCCTCTTTAGCTTTTCCTTCCTAAGGTCGTCAGCTTACGCATGTCTCCAGAAAGGTCGTCAACTTAGAACCTTCAGCTTTGACTCCGTCAGCTTTCTTCCTCCAGCCTTGATCTCATTAGTTTTCTCCCTTCAGCCCAACACCGTTAGATATGAGGCAGAGCCGTGGATGTCGAAGAGAGATGGTTTAGTGACCAGTGCTGACGGGCTTGTTACTCCCGTCAGCCTTCTTAAGGTATTAGTAACAACTTGTAAAATCACCCTCATCAGGTATAACTTCAAATTTTGAGGGTAGAATTAAGAAAATGGATAGATTGCTCTTATACTTCAACTATTCGGTGGTTTTTGCTTTTGGATTTGGAAATCTATGGTCTTATGTTATCTCCGTTCATAGCTCTGGTCTTTCTACAGCCAAAGACTATAACCCAGTTTTTATTTTCTCGATTCAGTGACACATTATTTTTATTTTTTTATTTTTTTACCCATGTGTGGTCATGGGAGCAAGTTAGTGAATCTAATGGTAAACCAACGGAAATCTCAATTTGGCAAACATAAATAAAACATAGAGTGAATTGGCTAAAATAAAAATTGGAAGGTGTAATAACCACTACTCAAAAGTTTAGGGGTGTCATGGTATTTTTCCCCTTCCATTAAGCATCACATGCCCAACTTGTTTAAATGAAATTTATTTTAAATTTTGAATTTCAAATAAAATACTTTGAAAGTTTAAGTAAATAACATGCCAAAAACTCAAATGTTTATTTATTAGTTTTTCTATACATCTTAAGTTTGAAGAATTTGGACTTAACGAAAACCAGAAAGTGTCAAACTATCAATTGAGATACAAAACTCTTGGAAAATGTTTAAATAAAACTAAATGGAGGACTACAAGATTCAAATAAAACCATATGAAACTAAAAATTTTAAATGAAAATTATCCAAATATATATATATATGATGTTCGATTGAATTGCATGAAACTTGCCTACTAAAAATAGTTGGATTGTTGTGGTGCATTTTTTTCTTTCACATCAACAATTTAAACCAATTAGTCACATGATGTTTTGATAAAGAACAAGACAATAATATAAATAGTGAAGAAAAATGAGAAGAAAAATTCATTAATCCTAAAGAACAAGACAGTAATTTAAATATCATGAAGTATTTTCTTCCTGTAACAAACAATAAAGTAGATCTTTATAATATTTTTATAAATTATTTAGATATAGTTCTGATGATAATTTTAGCTATAGACAATTTTGATAGTAGTGTTAGTGAAATCACGTCATTTTGAGAAGTAATTAGCAATAAAATATTTCGATAATGTATTAGCCATAGAATATTTTTATCATAATTTGTTACTTTGTTACTTGGAGATTGATATTGTTGAAAGATGTGATGAAAATGTTACAGTGAGCTTCATGGTTTGTTACAGGAAGATTATTGTGTTGAAGGATGTGATAAATATGTTATAGGGAAATTATTTTGTTAAAGGAACATGAATACGTTACAGGGATATACTTTATGGTTTGTTATAGGAAGAATACGTGATGCTTATTTATTACTGTTTTGTTCTTTAATTAGAATCAACAGATTTTTCTTCTCATTTTTCCTTCCTAATTTATTTTTTAAGCTTTTCCCTAATAATATAAATAGCAAATTATTGAAGAGAAAGAAATTATGCAAGAAAAAAAAAATACTCATAAATGATATGAGACAGCAATAACACACTGTAACAATCCAAAAAAAAATTTATTAGAAAAGTTTCATGTAATTTTCATTTTAATCTCATAGTCTTGGATACATTTCATTTAAACCTTATTGTTTCACTTTGTTTTTGTTAAATTTAAATATTTTTATTTAAACCTAATATTGTTTTGATAGTTTTATTTTAGTGTTTTAGGCATATTTCCATTTAGAACTTAAGGATATGTTTGGTAACTGTTTTTTCCCTTATTTTCTGTTTTCAAAAATAATTTTCTATTTTTGAGACCAAAAATCTTGTTTGGCAGCTCAAAATAGACAGAAAACAAAAACTATTCTCAAAACTCAATTTGTAAATGAAACTGAAAACATGTAAAAGGCTGCTTTTAGTTTCTAATTTTCAAAAATTAATAAAAACACGCAATTAATTTAATGAATATGTCTCATTTAGTGATTTAGCACTAGAGCTCAAATCCTAATAAGAACATATTTTAGTATTTTCTTTTTTTCCTTCAAAAAACTATTTTTTTAATTTCAACTAACCAAACATGTTTTTTATTTCAAAAATACAAGAAAAATCCTTTTTCTTTATACTCCCAAAAACAAGTTTTTGAAAATATGAAACAAAAACTGTTACCAAACATAACCTAAACTTTTAGATTGTTTCATTTAAAACTCAAAATTTGAAATATATTTCATTAAACCAACTAGTTGTTGGGATTAGTGCCCTTAAATCCTATTGTATGATGCTATGTATGTTATTATGTATAACATTATGTATGACTTAATGTTGTGTTTAATAAATTTGTTTTATTATTATCTAAAAATAATGGTAACATGAATATTGGGACATGATCATATAATCCATGAGATGAATAGTATGTGATTTATGTGAAAAGTCATAGAAGATATAAATCACAAGTTCTTTGTAAACTGAGAATTTTAGATCGTAGTCGGTGATAAAATTGGACATTTCATTTGCGAAGACTATAACATATCAACTAAGATGATTTGTCTTGATCTTGGAAATGAAGATTTCTAGTTGATATGTTTTAAGAGTTAAAATATATTGAACTAGACCGGTGTGAGATTTATTACTCTCCTAACGACTGTCAATTGAATAATAAACTCACGACTTATATTTGTATGAACTCTTAATCCTGAGAGAATAATGGACTTGATCATGAGGTATAGGTTGCTTTGATATATCAGTAGTGAGATCTAGAGTTACAATCAAAACCTCAGTATGTTGGGCAACCACATTTAATATTGATGGAACATATATTCTCAAGATGGAATTCATAGTCTCTTGACGAAGATACAAAATATTCTCTTGAGACAAGTTTAATGGGTTTGTTATTCAGAATGTTAGGCCTAACTACTTTAGTAAATAGTTACTAGAGTATATATTGATGAAATTGGATTTCATAAATATATAATCAATAACTTAAAGGGTTAAACCGGGTACTCAAGGATAAGATGTAATAATTTACAAAGTGGTAGTCTACATTCATAACTTTGTGTTACTACGAATATTTTATGAAGAGGTTGCATGTACAATAAAGTCTTGGGATATAATTTATAAATAAGGCCTAAAGTGCAACTATATTTATATAGTGGTATTAAATATAGTTAATGGTAACTTTGGACTTGTCAAGAGTTGACAGAAAAACTCAAGACCCATTGGAGCTAGTGTCTTATTGGTCCCTTTTGGTCCCACTCCAAGCCACACACTTAAGCCCAATTGAAAAGGCCCAAAAGGCCAGCCCAATTAGATAATCAGTTAGATACAAAGGGAGAAACATACAGAATTTTCTGTAGAGAATTGTAAGAACACTATTGCGAAGTGGTGTAAGAAGTGTTAAACACTTTGACATTCTCCTTTTGGAACTGATTGAGAGACCACACATCTTAGGCATTAGTGGAATTGGAGTGAAGATTGAAAGTGTTCCCAAGTGCTTCTGATCTTCGGTTTTGAAATTTACCGCTCCAAGGTACACTCTCTTGTTCTCAAATTATGAAACTTACATAGTGCATGTTAACATTTATGAATGAAGTAGATCCATTATTTTTTCGCTACGTATGTTTTGTATGTGATACAATCATGCATATTTCTATCAAATGGTATTAGAGCGGTCTTCATTTTCATATCTATTTAACATGTTTTGAGTTTTGGAATTGGTAACAATGATTTCATGTTGTTAGAAAATAGTTTTCTGCATGGTTATTGAAATTATTGTTTGATAAAACTGATATTGATGTTATGATGTTGTTTAATTTTGAGTTTAAGTATGTTAAACTGAACTTTAAGGATATAGCATCAATGAAATTCAGTTTTGATATCAATTTCTGTTCATTATGATCGTATGATGGTTGTTTTGTTCATGAAAACGTTGAAAAACTATTTTAGAAAAATTCTGGAAAATTCGAAATTCGCGATGCTCGATCGATTGAGAATCTGTCTAGAACTGATCGAGCTGGCAGAAGTTTTCTCGATCGATCGAGGATTTGTCAAGAATCGATTGAGCTTCATAGAACTTTTTCTCGATCGATCGAGAATCTGTCAAAAGATCAATCGATCGAGGTCTATGGATTTAGAATTTTTTTTCTAAGTGCTTTTTACATATATAAAGAGCAAGGCAATGTGTAATTAGTTTATGCATATTTTAAATTTAAAAACCTTTATCTTAAAACATCTAGTGGGAGAGAGATACAAGGGTTGGATCTCACGGCCTCCATTGTTGGTTCATAGTAGTGTGAAATATATACTTTGTCTTTGCCTCGAGCTTAGCATTCCATGCGGAGAGTATTTATTTCATGGTCCTACAAGATTGGATTTCTTGGTTTATAGTAGTTTGATCAAACGCCTTGTCTTAGCTTCGAGCTTTGCATTCCATGCGGAGGGTGTTTGTATCATGGTACTACAAAATAAGCTTGTTAAAGGGATGAAATGTGGCTACACATGATTCTAGACAATAGTATACACTAGACTAAGTATTATAGTATCCTCTATACTGAGATCTTACTATTATTACTTAAAGGCTAAAGTTAATAAGACATATTATTAGTGTTTGATAAGAGTTATCATGATAACACTAATAATGAGAATAGTCTCAATCAATCATAGTATCTAATGTTCACTCTATGCTGAGGGATATTGAATATGAGATTGGGTTGTCGTTGCATATATTATGTTATGGTTTTATTAAGGCTCCATGTTATATGTATATATGCTAAATTGATAATGTCCAGTTTACTTATTATATTCATGTTTATTATTTTCAGATTTGAACATGGCATCATTTAGCCCACTTGTTTCTATTCTTAATCAAAACAAACTGACTGAATCCAACTATGTTGACTGGAAAAGAAATTTGAACATAGTTTTAACATTTGAAAAGCACAAATATGTGCTTACTTAACCATGTCCTAGCTTTCCTTCATTAGATGCTCCTTCTGAGGAAAAACAACGATATGATCGTTGGCAGAAATCTAATGAAATGGCCAAGTGCTATATCCTAGCATCCATCTCAAATGTTCTACAGCATCAAATGCAGGATGTAGAACTACCTTCGGACATTATGCATAGTCTGAAGGAGATGTTTGGTGATGCATAGTCTGAAGGAGGTGTTTGGTGAGCAAGGTCGTTCTATAAGGCAAGGAACCATGAGGAAAATTTATAATACCAAAATGACTGAAGGTAGTTCAGTGAGAGAGCATTGTCTTACAATGATCTCTAATTTGAATACTTTAGAGGTTTTAGGTGCCGACATTGATGGAGAATCCCAAGTGGATATGATACTCCAGTCACTACCAAAATCATTCAAGGAATTCAGACTCAATTACAATATGAACAAAAAGATTTATTCTTTGTCTGAATTAATGAATTAGTTAGTGGCGACGGAAGGCATTCTTGGTACTTCTAGTGTTGAAGCCAATGTTGGTGAAGCTTCTACTTCTCAACGTAAGTCGAAAGGCAAGGGTAAGAAGAAGAAGGACTTCACTAAGTAAGAGGGTAAACAGATTGCCTTGGGAGTTGCCAATAAGGGAAAGAAGCCCAAAGGAAAGTGTTTCCATTATGGTGAGAAAGGACATTGGAAACGGAATTGTCCAAGTTTTAAAGCTGCCAAGAATAAGGATATGAAAAGTTCTTTTCTTCTTGAAATATGTTTGGTACAGAATCCCACGGATTCCTAATGTGTGGATTCAGGTTGTACTAATCATATCTGCAATTCTTTGCAGGGGTTCCAAGAGACCAAAAAGCTGAATAAAGGAGAACCGTTTCTTACCTTAGCGAATGGGAGTAGAGTTCCAGTTGTAGCTGTTGATGTTGTTAATTTATGCTTTGAGTCTAGTGTTTTAATATTGGAAGACTGTCTATTTGTACCTAATGTTCGTAGGAATTTAATTTTTGCAACTTATTTAGGTAAACATGGGTATTGTATTATCCTGAAAGACAATGTTGTAATAAAGAAGGATAAAATGTTTATCTGTTCTAGCAATATTGTGGATGGTTTTTATATTTTAACTCCTGATAAGCATGAATTATACAATTTTGAATTAGATAATAATTCACATGTGAAATCATTAAAGAAAAAGTTTCCTTCTACTAATGAAGCATATCTTTGGCACTTGCGTTTGGGTCATATTAATTCAAACAAAATTCAAAGACTTATCAAAGATGGACTCTTGGGGACCATGGACTTTGATGAATTTCCAGTTTGTGAATCTTGTTTGGAAGGTAAAATGACCAAACGACCTTTTTAATGCAAAAGGTAGAAGAACTCGAGATTTGCTAGAACTAGTACATTCAGATGTATGTGGTCCTATGTCAATCCAAGCAAGAGGTGGTTATGAGTATTTCATCACCTTCACTGATGATTACTCTAGATTTGGTTATGTGTACCTAATGAAATGGAAGTCCAAAGCTTTTGACAAGTTCAAAGAGTTTAGGGCTGAAGTTGAGAATCAATTGGGTAAATGCATAAAGGCCATTCGATCTAATTGAGGTGGCGAATACCTTCTTGGGGATTTTAAGGATTACTTGACTAAAAATGGGATTATATCCCAGTTGACTGCACTTGGAACTCCACAACAAAATGGTGTAGCAGAAAGAAGGAATAGGACTCTTTTAGATATGGTTAGATCCATGATGAGTTATTCGACTTTACCAATTTCTTTTTGGGGATATGCCTTAAGTACTGCAATATATCTTCTGAATTTAGTACCTTCGAAGTCTGTTCCTAAAACACCTGTAGAGTTATGGAATGGGCGTAAGCCTAGTATGCGACATCTCCATATTTGGGGTTGTCCAGCACATGTGTTAAAAGGAAAGTCTGACAAGTTACAGTCTAAAACAGTAGTGGTTTTATTTGTAGGGTATCCAAAAGGAACAGTTGGAGGTTTATTCTATAGTCATAAGGATAATAAAGTGTTTGTTAGCACAAATGCCAAATTCTAGGAAAATGACTATATGAATAATTTTACTCCTAGAAGTAGAGTTGTCTTAGTTGAAATGAATGAACACGTAGTTAAACAACCAATGAATGAAACTAGGGATGATGTGGATGTATTAGATGCACCACAAGATACTACTCATGATATGTCTAGTACACAAGTGCCTCGTCGTAATGGGAGAATTGTTCGGCCTCCTGTGAGATTTATAGGTTTGGGAGAAACTTATGAAGCTATCTCAGAAGAGGCTGAATCGGATCCCTACACCTATGATGAAGCAATAAATGATATAGATGCACATCATTGGGTCCAAGCTATGAAATCTGAATTGGATTCTATGTATTCCAATGATGTATGGGATCTTGTAGAGGCGCCTAATGGCATTAAACCTGTTGGTTGCAAATGGGTTTACAAGAGGAAGAGAGAGATAGATGGAAAGGTTGAAACCTTTAAAGCAAGACTAGTGGCGAAAGGATATACACAAAAAGAAGGCATTGACTATGATGAAACCTTTTTGCCAGTAGCCATGCTCAAATCTATCAGAATTCTCTTATCCATTGCTGCTCATTATGATTATGAGATTTGGCAGATGGATATCAAGACTGCATTTCTAAATCGCAATCTTGAAGAAGAAATTTATATGTTGCAACCGGAAGGTTTCATAGCAAAAAACCAAGAGCATATGGTATGAAAGTTGAAAATGTCCATTTATGGACTTAAGCAAGCATCTAGGTCATGGAACATCAGATTTGATCAAGCAATCAAGTCATTTGGTTTTGAACAAAATCTTGATGAACCATGTGTGTACAAAAGACATCAAGGTAAAGTAGTAATGTTCCTAGTGCTTTATGTTGATGACATTCTACTCATTGGAAACGATGTAGGAGTAATATCATCAGTTAGAGTTTGGTTGTCAAGCCAATTTGATATGAAGGACTTGAGTGAAGCTAACTATATTCTAGGGATCAAGCTTTGGCGAGATTGAAAGAATAGGATGTTAGGTTTGTCACAAGCTGGATAAATAAATAATGTTCTAGAACAGTTTAGTATGCAAAACTCCAAGAAATGATTACTTCATTTTAGACATGGAGTTCCTCTGTTTGATGACCAAAGGCCTAAGACTCAAGAGGAAGAACATATGATGAGACAAGTTCCTTATGCTTCTGCAGTGGGAAGTCTCATATATGCCATGCTTTGTACTAGGCCGGATATTTGTTATTCAGTTGGCATGGTCAGCCGATATCAATCAAATCCAGGACCTAAACATTGGCAAGCTGTAAAGCATATTCTCAAGTATCTGCGGAGAACGAGAGATTATATGCTTGTTTTTTAGTTGTGAGGATTTGATTCCCATTGGCTATACAGATTCAAATTTTCAGTCGGATCTAGATTTCAAAAAACCCACATTGGGATGTGTTTTCACCTTGGGAGGTGGAGCCATAAGTTGGAGGAGTGTTAAGTAATCTTGTATTGCGGACTCCACCATGGAAGCCGAATATGTTGCTGCTTGTGAGGCAGCAAAAGAGGCTGTTTGGCTCAAGAAATTCCTTTCTAATCTTGGTGTTATGAGAATTGAGCAAGTTCCTATTACATTGTTCTGCGACAATAGTGGAGCGGTTGCACAATCCAAGGATCCAAGGAATCACAAGAAAGGAAAGCACATAGAGAGAAAGTATCACATCATTCGAGACATTGTTGCTCGTGGAGATGTGGTAGTAGCAAAGATTGATGGTGCAAAGAATCTAGCGGATCCCTTTACCAAAGCCTTGCCCCAAAGGACTTTCGAGTCACATTTGGAGTAGATGGGAGTTAGATTAGTGCATAATAGTCTTTAGGGCAAGTGGGAGATTGTTGGGATTAGTGCCCTTAAATCCTATTGTATGATGCTATGTATGTTATTATGTATGACATTATGTATAACTTAATGTTGTGTTTAATAAAGTTGTTTTATTATTATCTAAAAATAATGATAACATGAATATTAGAACATTATCATATAGTCCATGAGATGCATAGTATATGATTTATGTGAAAAGTCATAGAAGATATAAATCACAAGTTCTTTGTAAACTCAGAATTTTAGTTCGTAGTCGGTGATGAAATTGGGCATTTCATCTGCAAAGACTATAACATATCAACTAAGATGATTTGTCTTGATCATGGAAATGGAGATTTCTAGTTGATATGTTGATATATTTTAAGAGTTAAAACATATTGAACTGGACCGGTGTGAGATTTATTATTCTCCTAACAACTATCAATTGAATAATAAACGCACGACTTATATTTGCATGAACTCTTAATCCTAAGAGAATAATGAACTCGATCATGAGGTGTAAGTTGCTTTGATATATCAGGAGTGAGATCTAGAGTTACGATCAAAACATCTGTATGTTGGGTAACCACATTTAATGTTGATAGAACATATATTCTCAAGATGAAATTCATAGTCTCTTAATGGAGATACAAAATATTCCCTTGAGATAAGTTTAATGGGTTTGTTATTCAGAATGTTAGGCCTAACTGCTTTAGTAAATAGTTACTAGAGTATATATTTATGAAATTGCATTTCATAAATATATGATGAATAACTTAAAGGATTAAACTGGGTACTCAAGGATAAGATGTAGTAATTTACAAAGTGGCAGTCTACATTTATGACTTTGTGTTACTACGAATATTTTATGAAGGGGTTGCATGTATAATAAAGTCTTGGGATATAATTTATAAATAAGGCCTAAAGTGCAACTATATTTATATAGTGGTATTAAATATAGTTAATGGTAACTTTGGACTTGTCAAGAGTTGACAGAAAAGGCCAAGGCCCATTGGAGCTAGTGTCTTATTGGTCCCTTTTGGTCTCACTCCAAGCCACACACTTAAGCCCAATTGGAAAGGCCCAAAAGGACAGCCCAATTAGATAATTAGTTAGATACAAAGGGAGTAACATATAGAATTTTCTGTAGAGAATTATAAGAACACTATTGCGAAGTGGTGTAAGAAGTGTTAAACACTTTGACATTCTCCTTTTGGAACTGATTGAGAGACTACACATCTTGGGCGTTAGTGGAATTGGAGTGAAGATTGAAAGTGTTCCCAAGTGCTTCTGATCTTCGATTTTGAAATTTACCGCTCCAAGGTACACTTTCTTGTTCTGAAATTTTGAAACTTACATAGTGCATGTTAACATTTATGAATGAAGTAGATCCGTTATTTTTCCGCTGCATATGTTTTGTATGTGATACAAACATGCATATTTCTATCACTAGTCACATGACGTTTAACAAGGAAGAACTTTAACAAGGATTAACAAAATTTGTGATAGAAGGTTTAAACGAAGTGTTTTCAAAATTTTGAGCAACATTTCGAAAGTTTAAGATTCAAATGAAAATACCCAAAATTCTAAAATTTCAAAAACAATATATATATATATATATATATATATATATATATATATATATATATATTTAAATGCACTATTCTTGTCTTTTGATATGTAATGTTGTAAACTACTAATTAAGTTATGTATAGATTTTGCTATAACTCCTTTCAGTTGATAATATGGTAATACACTTAAACTTCTTTGTTACATTATCCATCTTAAATAGGATTTTATCAATTTTAATTTTGAAAAATATCTTTCTTTAGAAACAAATATAACATGTTTGGGATTCCGTACTTATCACTTAGGAAAAAGACCATTCACATATATTGTAAGGGCGAGATTTGGATCCCAGGCCCAAATAGCCCAGCACAATGAATTCGTAGATAGTGGGCTTGAAGGCTGGGCTTCCACAGAAGGATCAATGCGCACAGTAGATCAAGGATAATAGAAAAATAAAGAAAATTAAACTGTATGCGAAGAAAATCGCTCCTCGGCAAGGTCTGAGGAGAATAGTTCTTAAATATATTCCTTCAGACTTGGTTATAATTTCTATTCCAAGTTGCTACAGTATATTTTCCCACCATTTTTCCAATCTCCACTTCCTTTAGAGGGTCTCTCACATTATATAGCCCCCTTTGGATGATCTTGGCCCTCCAGTTCTTGGTCACCCAGGCTACTTCTTGAATGTTTGTCCCATTGGCCCCATTGGCCCCTTCCCTAAAGTTTTTTCCCCTCAGTGTGACCTCCTCTAATAATGTGCCACTGAGGTGGCCTTACCGCTCGAGGGCGTGATCTCCTAGGAGCTACAGTGGCCTCCTCGGCCTCAGGTATGACACGTGGCATGTTCTCCTTATTAAATTTCTGTACCCCACAATAGCTCCTCAAAATTCTGATTTTTCCCTCCTGCCTAAGGAGAAAAAATGGGGTTTTGATCTTAAATGATTAGCTCCACATGCTTCTTTTGAATTCCACACGTGAGAACGTCACTTTGCGTACTCCCAAGCGACACTTTGTTCCCACATCCTACGGTGAGATGGAGATCTTACGGCTAGCACTCCTCCTCGAATTTTGGGCGAGATAACTCCCACCCGATTCTGCCTCTTATATAAAGCGCCTGGGGGGCTCATTTCTCCCACTTCACAAATCTTCGAACTCTCAAGCTTCGCGTACTCCCAAACTTTCAAGACTTCCTAAATCTTTAGGCCTTCAAGAAGCTCCTATAATGATCCTTGTCCTTACTCTCATAAGTTTTTTCATTCATAGGCTCTTTTCTCCTCGGCCAGTGTCCTTGGCCTTCTACTCTCCATCTCTTTACTTTACAAAAATTTCTTTTACTTCACTTTAAGTTGCTTAGATGGGTAGGTTTACTCACCTAGTAGACTCTCCCGCTGGTATGGAGGAGTTTAGGGCTTTGTACCACATCCCTTATGGCGTTTCCTTACAGTACCGCCCTCTAGGTGGGTGGCATACCTATAGAAGAGAAGGGGAGATCATCATTCCTATGATTGCCTTCATAGAAGGCGGGATGGGGTTACCTATGATAGCCCATAGGATCTGCACTCACTAGTACGAACCCAACCTATTTAGTATTTTGGGTAGTGTAGACGCTCTCAATGAGCAAATGGGGTTAAACCTCACCTGGCACGATGTCGCTTAGATGTATGAGTGCCATCAGCTCGCAGACTCGAGGTAATACCTCAAGTCTAGGTCTTCTGTCATGAGGCTCATCTCGTGTCTTCCCAAATCCAACAAGGGCATGAAAGACGATTTTCTAATTGTCTCGGGTGAATGGCATGATGGTCTCCACTGCCTAGTCCGAGAGGGAGAGCCAGGTGGGGTACTCTAGGTTTAGGTCTTTTAACACGGGCAACAGTTCTGCAGTTTTGCTGCTTTCTCCTTTCTTTTAGTATTTTTCTTTTCTCTGACGAAGGGTTTCATTATTCTGACCACGGTTTTGTTTCTTGGCTGTCTTTGCAGATAAAAGATACGTAGCTCCCAACATCAGCTTCGTCAACGTTCCTGATCTTAATAGAGTATTGAGATCTGAGGTGTTCATAAGAAAGGACAGACAGTTGAGAGTCGTGCATCTCATCCTCGGCTTCAAGCTCATATCTAACACGTTCCAAGACGTGGGCCACACAATCAAAGCCAGTGACCCTCGATTGGCTCGGATAGATGTCACTGCGCTTGGGTTTCTCTCTAGAGAAGACGTTGTTCATGTGGACCTGCCCTCCCACCGTGCTCCTCGTGAGGCCGTGGTCTTGAGAGAGGAAACAACATTCTCTCGCTTGTCATTTGAGGCGGAGATGGACCAGTTTTGCCTCGAAGAACACAGGGAGGAACAGGGAGAGCCTGTAATCCAGGTCTCGAACTCGGAAGACGAGCTAGACAGATCTTCTGTTGTCTGCTCCCCTAGGCTCATTGTTGCGTGTGTAGACAGCAGCTCAGTAGAGGAGGACGAAATGTCACTAGACAGTAAAAAGAAAGGATTGCGCGACCTCTTCAAGGCTAGGGGTCAGCCCCCAAGGACGCCTTATGGTCTCAACCCACTCTTACTCTTCCCCCTCCTTCTCCTCCTTTAGTTAACGTTTTTGCTCCTGCCAACTTGAATAAGAGGAAGAAGGAGAAGGAGGGGATTGAGGAGGGGGAGTTGGTCCCTTAGAAGGATGGGGTTCCCCCCCCCCCCCAAGAAGCAAAAGATGGCCAAGGGTAAGGGGAGAGCCTTTTCGGTTGAAAGCAAGGACGATTAGAACGTGGCCGAGGTGCACCTTCCCTTGGCTGGAGCTGGACAGGGCAGCCATACCATGGAACTCCTCCATCAGGAAGTTCCAGAAAGGCCACGCCCACTACCTCGCCAAGGCCTTGGAGCAGCCCCTCCTGCTGCTGAAAGATATGGACGCGTTGAAGCACATGCAGCAGCCAGACCTTTTTCTGTCCATGGAGTGGGACCTTGCTTTGGTAGGTTTCTGGGCACGCCTTACTGGCATTATCTTGGGCCACCTTTCTCTTGCTCAATAATGTGTTTCCTTTGTTGTTTTAGTGCAGGCTATCCAGGAGGTCTTTGTGGCCGAGGAGTGGGTGAAGGATGCTAGGAATGAGGTTAAGGTCGAGGCCAACCTCCACGCCGAGACCAGTAAGGCCTTGGGCGCAGTTGAGCAGAGGAACCAAGAGCTCACTACCAAGCTGACCGCCGAGGAGAGGGCACGGAAGAGTGCTGAGGCCGGCCTAAAGAATGCCCAGGACCAGGTTGAGGACCAACGCAAAAAGCTTTATCATACTGAGATAGAGCTGGCCACAGCGAAGCAATAAGTCCTGGAGCTGAAGGCAGAGCTGGAGAAAGCCAAGGAAGTTGCTTGGACGACCAAGGAAGCCGTAGAGGCTTCGAAGCAGGCATCCTATGACCTTGGGGTGCAAGAGACTGAGGTCCATCTAGCCAAGGAGCTGGTCGAGGTCTGCAGGGACTATTATCAGGAGGTGTGGATGGAGGCCCTCAACCTGGCAGGATTCCATGCTGCCTCGAAGTGGAGGAAGGCTGAGAACTTCTACTACCCTATGGACATTCGTGAAGTTCCAGCTACACTCCCATCTCCCACTCCCCTTGCACCAACCTCCTCCGAGTAGTCCTCTATCACCCAGGCCTTTCTTCCCCCTCCCGAGGTCTTCAAAGGGCCTGGCCAAGTTGGTGACCAAGGTCAGGGGGTTAAGGTGGCTAAGGATAACGGCAAGGGCAAGGAGGTCAAGCCCATGTCAGAGGCCAAGGGTCCAGAGGCCATTCTCAAGCTCAAGGATTCCGCTCCTAAAGCCAAGGATGTTGCTTCTAAGGCAAAGGAGGCTGGCCCCAAATCTAACAAGGCTGATCCCAAGGCTACTGACCCACTTGTCTCCTAACCGGGCAGCAAGGAAGACTTTCCTCCCAAGGCCAAGGCGTAGTTTAGGATCTCTTTCTTTTCTTTTCTTTTTCTTTTTTTTTTCTTTTTTTTTCATGTAATCTTCCTTGGTCATGGTTGTTTGCCATGTTTGAGATGTATCTCCTTTCCTAATTAATGAAAATATATGGATTTTTGTTCTATTGCAAGTAAACTTTGTCTTGTTTTTTTTTTTTTTTCCTTTACAATATTCACATCTAAGTAGCTATAATGGGTGTTCTGCCTTTTGCTGTGGGGTTAGGTTAATGAGGGTTCTAAGGGTGAAAACCCATGTTTTGACAAAAGGCTAATGGTAATGCATTGTTGTTAATCCAAATGAACCAAACCCATGTAAGTAATGAAGAGAATAACTAAGTGCTGGCACTAAAAACTGCATAATCAAAGGGAACGTTTAAGTCCTCAGAAACAAGCAAAAGGGAACATTTGAGGTTTCTTCTTTTAGGAGTTCCCTATGAGTGTACCTTCAAGGCCTTCTGTCCAAAGCCCTAGGTGAGTCCTTGTCTCCTCCTAGTGATGCACATGCCAAGGTCCCATTCTTGGTAAAATTTCAAATTGTTATTTTTCTCAAGGCCTATGGTCCGAGGAGACAAACAAATAATCAAGGTTTTGTTTAACACTTAGTTAAATAACAGGAGGTATTAATTTACCCAAGGTATGCGATCCGAGGAGCCAGGCATGACCAAAGTTCTGTTTAATACTTAGTTAAATAATAGGAAGTATTAATTTACCCAAGGTATGTGGTTAGAGAAGCCAGGCATGACCAAGGTTCAGTTTAACACTTAGTAAGATAACAAGAGGTATTAATTTACCCAAGGTATTTGATTCGAGAAGCCAGGCATGACCAAGGTTCTGTTTAACACTTAGTTAAATAATAGGGAGTATTAATTTACCCAATGTATGTGGTCCGAGGAGCCAAGCATGACCGAGGTTCTATTTAATACTTAAACAGGTAATGAATACAACAAATAATATCATGAGTAAAATGCAGTAAACATGCCTTTCATTAATAGTAATACCTTCGCAGGTTATTTACATTCCAAGGGTGTGGTACAACTTTTTCATCTAGATCTTCCAGGAAGTATGCTCCTATACTAACCATCGAGGTGATGCGGTATGACCCTTCCCAGTTGGGCCCTAACTTCCCCCATGTTGGTTTCTTTGTAGTACCCAAAACCTTCCGCAATACCAAGTCTCCAGGAGTTAATAGTCTTAACTTCACATTTGAGTCGTACCCCTACTTAAGCTTTTGCTGATAATACACCAACTAAACCATGACATTTTCTCTTCGCTTTTCAATCAAATCCAAGCTCTTCTCTAGTAACTCATCATTGCTGTCCGAAGTAAACAAGCTCGTCCTCAGCATTGGAAATCCAATTTCCAGAGGGATTATGGCCTCGGCCCCATAAGTTAAGGAAAATGGAATCTCTACCATAGACCTACGAGGGGTAGTTCGATATGTCCAAACAACATGTGGCAATTCTTCCACCCATTTTCCCTTGGCATCATCTAACCTCTTTTTGAGCCCTCTAACAATGACTTTGTTCACCATCTCGGCCTACCCATTTTCTTGGGGATAAGCCAGAGTTGAATATCTATTCTTAATACCCATTACACAACAATACCTCCTAAAAGCCTAGCTATCAAACTAAAGCCCATTATCCGAGATGAGGGTGTGAGAAATCCCAAACCGAGTGACAATATTTTTCCACACAAATCTCTTAGCATCCACGTCTCTGATGTTCGCTAGAGGCTCAGCTTCAACCCATTTGGTGAAGTAATCAGTGCCGACCAAAAGCCACCTTCTATTCCCCGCTGCTTTGGGGAAGGGTCCTATAATGTCCAGGCCCTATTGAGCGAAAGGCCAGGGGCTAAACAAAGGGTTAAGCACACCTCCTAGCTAATGGATGTTCAGAGCAAATCTCTAGCATTGGTCACACTTCTTCACGTATTCTTGTGCCCCCCTTTGCATGTCTGACCACTAATATCCTTGAGTGAGAGCCTTGTGAGACAAGGACCTACCTCCTGTATGACTCCCTCAAATCCCCTCATGTAGCTCCTCCGGGAGTGGCTCTACCATGTCAGGGTGGATGCACAGCAAGTATGGTCCAGAGAAAGAGCACTTGTACAACTTTTGATCCTCAGATAACAAAAAACGAGGAGCTTTCCTCCATACCTTATCGGCCTCCTTCTTCCCCTCAAGCAAGACGTCATCTCTGAGGAACAGCACAATGGGATCCATCCAACTAGGTCCAGTCCTGACTTAATGGATCTAAGCCTTCTCCCTTTTCGGATCAGTGAGGTTACACAAATCCTTAACTTGGATAATCCGAGGCAAGCTCTACGTCGAGGAGGTAGCGAGCGTGGCAAGGGAGTCTTAATGAGTGTTTCTGCTTCTAAGGATTTGCTGTAAGGTGAAAGATTTGAACCGTGACTGTAGGTGCCTGGCTTGGCTCAAATATCCTTGCATTCTCGAATCCCTAGCTTCCAACTCCCCGTTTACTTTACCAATAACCAGCCTTAAATCCAAGAATACCTCCACTGTTGCTCCTCCCATTTTCTGAACCATGTCCATTCCCACCAACAGGGCTTCATACTCAGCCTCATTATTTGTGGCTAAGAACCAGAACCTCAAGGATTTCTCAATAATGTTCTTCTCGGGAGATATCACAACTAGCCCCACTCCAGATCCCCTTTGATTGGCCGTGCCATCAACATATACTCTCCAAGTTAGAGATTCTTGTAAGGACACCACCCCGACTGATTTTCCATCAATGTTTTGCTCTTCTTCTTCTCTTTCAATGGGAGACTCAGCAAACTTGGCCACTAAGTCCACGAGGACCTGTCCCTTAACAGAGACACGAGGCATATACTTGATATCAAGAGCCCTTAGGATCATCCCCCATTTGGCGACCCGTCCCGTGTAATCAGTTCTCTGAAGTACGGATTGAAGAGAAAGTTAGGTTAGAACTACAACCGTGTGGGCTTGGAATGTTAGGATGTGTGCCCTTAAATCCTATTGTATGATGCTATGTATGACATTATGTATGACTTAATATTATGATAAATAAAGTTGTTTAATTATTATCTAAAATAATGGTAACATGAATATTTGGACATTATCATATAGTCCATGAGATGCATAGTATGTGATTTATGTGAAAAGTCACAGAATATATAAATCACAAGTTCTTTGTAAACTCAGAGTTATGGTCATAGTCGGTGATGAAATTGGGCATTTCATCTGCGAAAACTATAACGTATCAACTAAGATGATTTGTCTTGATCATGGAAGTGGAGACTTCTAGTTGATATGTTGATATATTTTAAGAGTTAAGACATATTGAACTGGACCACTGTGAGATTTATTATTCTCCTAACGACTGTCAAATGAATAATAAATCTCACGACTTCTATTTGCATGAACTCTTTATCCTGAGAGAATAATTGACTTAATCATAAGGTGTAAGTTGCTTTGATATATAGGAGTGAGATCTAAAGTCACGATCAAAACCTCAGTATTTTGGGTATCCACATTTAGTGTTGATGGAACATATATTCTCAAGATGGAATTCATAATCTCTTAACGAGATATAAAATATTCTCTTGAGATAAGTTTAACGGGTTTGGTTATTCAAAGTGTTAGGCCTAACCACTTTAGTAAGAAGATACTAAAGTATTATTTATGAAATTGGATTTCATAAATATTTATGAAGGGCTTGCATGTATAATAAAATCTTGGGATATAATTTATTAACAAGGCTTAGAGTGCAATTATATTTATATAGTGGTATTAAATATAATTAATGGTAACTTTGGACTTGTCAAGAGTTGATAGAAAAACCCAAGGCCCATTGGAGCTAGTGTCTTATTGGTCCCTTTTGGTCCCACTCCAAGCCACACACTAAAGCTTAATTGGAAAGGCCTAATAGGCCAGCCCAATTAGATAATCAGTTAGATATAAAGAGAGAAACATACATAATTTTTTTTTTTTTAAAAGGAGAGACATCATTGTGAAATGGTGTGTATGTGTGAGTGAAGCCACTTGATTATTATCCCTTGAAAACTGATTGAGAGACCACACTTCTTGGGTGTAAAGTGGAATTGGAGTGAAGATTAAAAGTGTTCCCAAGTACTTCTAATCTTTTATTTTGAATTTCACCGCACCAAGGTACGTTATCTTGTTCTTAAATTCTAAAATTTACATAGTGCATGTTATCAATCGTGAATGAAATAGATCCTTGTTTATTTCTTCCGCTGTATGTTTTGTATGAGATACAAAACTAGATTTTCCAACATGGAAGTAGTGGGGGAGCTTGTGCGTTGCGTGCACCACCGCTAAAATGGCCTTCTCCAAGAGTAAATAATGTACTTCTACCTCATGTAGTGATTTTCTCACATAATAAACTGGTTTATGTACCCCATTATCAACTTGTATCAGCACTAGACTCACCGCGTGTAAGGCTACAGCAATGTAGGCAAATAGGACCTCCTCCTGCTCGGGTTTGGACATAATAAATGGCCAAGAAAGGTATTCCTTCAGCTGTTGGAAGGCCGAGGAGCACTCCTCCGTCTGTTCAAACCCCTTCCATTTACGCAACAACTAGAAGAAGGGTCTACACTTGTCTGCTGACCGAGAAATGAATCGGTTGAAGGTGGCAGTCATTCTTGTCAACTTCTAGACCTCTTTGGGATTCCGAGAGGGCTGCAGGTTGTTAATCGCTTTAATCTGATTACGGTTGACTTCAATTCTACGATGGGTGACCATATAACCTGGAAATTTTCCAGAACCCATGCCGAAAGAACACTTAGCAGCATTAAGGCGCAATTTGAGTTTCCTCAATATCTAAAAAATATCCCCGAGGTCATCTATATGCTAAGATTCTACTTTACTCTCCACCTCCATATCGTCTATATATACCTCAAGATTTTTGCCCAACTAAGGCTCAAACATCTTGGTCATCATCCTCTAGTAGGTAAACCATGCGTTCTTCAGTCCAAAGGGCAACACTTTATAGTGATAATTCCTAGTGGGTGTAAGAAAAGCAATCTTTTCCTGATCTTCTTTAGCTAATGGTATCTGATGATAGCCCTGAAAGGCGTCTAAAAAGCTCATCCGGGAATAGCCTATAGTTTCTTCCACCAATTGATCTATCCGAGGCAGGGGAAAGGGTCCTTCGGGCAAACTTTATTTAAATCCGTAAAGTCTACATATACTTGCCACTTCCCAGTTTTCTTTTTTACCACCACTGTGTTGGCCAGCCACTCGGGGTAAAAAAACCTCCTTTATGGCCCCAGTCTACTTGAGCTTAAGTACTTCCCCCGTTAATAGCGTCAAAAAGTTCCCTAGATAAGCGCCAAGGTGGTTGCCTCTTGGGGATGGCAGAGGGGTTGATGTTTAAATGATGGCAAATGAAATCAAGATCCACCCCAGGGGCTTCGTAGGCGCTCTATGCAAACACCATTTTTTTTTTTTTGAGGAAATCTTAGGAGGCAGTTGAACTCCGATCATAAAGAACTTCTCCTCATCGTCGCCAATGACAACCCTTTCCAATTGTTCGCATTTTGCCCCCTCTTCCTCTACCTCCGTAGACAGCACCGACACCTTCGATTGCTATAAGTCACACCCCACGAAGGCCGAGGACTCATTCTCAGTCTGATGTCTAATTGTGGCAACCATGCATTGCCTGGCCATAGATTGCCTCCCCACCAGCTCCTTAACTTGATCCTCGGACAGATGCTTCGCCTTTAGTAGTCGGATTTGGCCTTTTGGAAAGACGATCTTCCCATCAAACCTTATTAGAGGGGAATCGTAACAGGTCAGGTCCTCGAACCTCAGCTTCAATCCCTTATACAAGTCGGGGTACATGATCTCGACACTGCTGCCCTGATCGACTAGTACCCTTTTAACGTCGTATCCTCCAATCCTGAGGGTAATCACCAGGGCATCGTCGTGTGGCTGTAAGATTTCAATTTTATCCTCGAAAAAGCTCAAAGCTAGTCAGCCCTCCAATCTGGCCCTCTTCGAATTAGGGGGCAAGTCCCCTGTAGGTGGCTGAGCTACAAACATCACCCTGGATGGCTAAGAACCGGCCCTCCCTGGGGCAGCCAAGATGACACTAATTGTGCCCAAAGGTGGTCGCAGAGAGGTATTTCCTTGAGCTCCTGACCCTACCTAGCCACCCTGCCCGCTGGGTTGGTACAAGAATTGCTTCAACTTTCCACTTCGGACCAGCTGTTCTAGGTGATTCCATAAAGTCCTACAATCTTCTATGGTGTTTCCTCACTTCTAGTGGTATTGGCAATGAAGGCTTTGGTTGCGCTTCACGGGATCTCCTCCCATCTTGTTTGGCTAGTGAAAGTATGGTTCACTCTTAACTTTCTCCAAGATTTGATGTACTGGCTCTCAGAACACCGTGTTAACCACTTGGGCAGCTGGATATGCAGATTGCCCAACGAAATCTCTTCGAGGACGGCTGTTGTTGTATCGGTCCGACCTAAAATCCCTTCTGTCCTAAGGGATTGCCTTGGCTTTCCCTTTTCCTTGTTGTTGATCCTCCTCAACCCGCTTGTATTTGTCAATACAGTCCATGAGTTGGCACACACTCTCAACAGGTTTCCCATTAAAGATTTCCTCAAGCCATGCTCAACAGGTAGGCCGACCTTGAACGTCCTTATAGCCACAGCGTCAAAATTCTCATCTATCTCGTTAAACATCTCCCAGTACCTGTCGGAATATGCCTTTAGGGTTTCCCCTTTTTGCATAGTCACGGATAACAGGGAGTCCAAAGTTCGAGGAACCCTGCTACAAGTGACGAACCGAGACCCAAAGGCCCTTGTAAGCTCCTTGAAGGAGTCAATGGAGCCTTCTCTCAGGCCATCGAACCATCTCATTGCTACGGGCTCTAGATTCAATGGGAATACCTTGCACATCAAGGTTTCATTCTTCAAATGAACCGCCATTCTCTGGTTGAAGCGGCTAACATGCTCCACAGGGTCCGTTTTGTCATTGTAAATGGTGAGCGTTGATTGAGTAAACCGTCGAGGAAGCCTTCCTACCTCAATCCTACAGGTGAAGGGTGACTTGGAGATCTGAGTCAAGGCTACCATGGCCAAATGTTGATCTTATTGAAACTCAATCCTTCCCCATAGATAGCGCCAATTGTAAGGGCGAGATTTGGATCCTAGGCCCAAAAAGCAACAAGACTAAGGCCCAAATAGCCCAGCACAATGAATTTGTAGAGAGTGGGCTTGAAGGCTGGGCTTTCACAGAAGGATCAACGCGCATAGTAGATCAAGGATAATAGAAAAATAAAGAAAATTAAACTGTATGCGAAGAAAATTGCTCATTGGCAAGGTCCGAGAAGAATAGTTCTTGAATATATTCCTTCAGACTTGGTTACAATTTCTGTTCTAAGTTTCTACAGTATCTTTTCCCACCATTTTTTCCGATCTCCACTTCCTCTAGAAGGTCTCTCACATTATATAGCCCCCTTTGGATGATCTTGGCCCTCTAGTTGTTGGTTGCCTAAGCTACTGCTTGAGTACTTATCCTATCAGACACCTTCCCAAACCCCTTGTGAGTTGCGGCAATCAAGGCAGCACTGTTTAGAGGTCTTCTCCACATAAATGTGGCTAGGATGTTTGGTGGGAAGCATTAAATGTGGTGGCAGCCTCCATCCCTTCAATTAGGGCTGGCCTCTTACCCGAAATTCCTTCCCCTCAGTGTGACCTTCTCTGATAACGTGCCACTAAGGTGGCCTTACCATCCGAGGGCGTGATCTCCTCAGAGCTACAGTGGCCTCCTCGGCCTCAAGTATGACACGTGGCATGTTCTCTTTATTGAATTTCTGTACCCCACATCTATCATTTGGAATAACAAAAAAGTTTCATTACAAAATTGATTGTAGCCTAAAACTATAACTTACTCAATATTTTTTTATTAGATGTGAATTTTGACAAATCTACTATTAGATTCCATTTCATTCTTATATTCTCAATGCTTGCAAAATTCTCAAAAGATCAAAGATCAATAGCTATGTCATCAATTAATTGTTTAAATTGCAAGTTTTTGTAGTCTATAAAATTATTTATAAAAAAATAACTTTATAGATCGTATAGTAAATAACATCTGATTAACATAAAATTTGACATGTGTTTTAAAAGTGTAAAAAAACATGCAATTCAACGATTAAATTTTTAAAATATGTAGCAATGTTAATTTTTTGAAGGAAATTGTAATTTTAAGTTACAACCAATTTTGTTGCCAAACTCTGTTCTATTTGGAAATGAATATAATCTTATTAAATTAAAAAATTATATTTCATGTTTGAAAATGATTATAATTATCTTTATTGTTATCTTTATGTTGTATTATTTCATTATCTTCTTTTTTCTTTTTTATTCATTTGTAAGATTTTATTCTAAATTTCCTGTTATATATATTCATAGTGTTAGTAATTTATCAAGAGATTCCATTTTGATTCATCTAATATTCTACTAGTTTGTTATATCTAAATTGATATTTTCTAATAGGCAATTAAAAATAATTCCAATATAATAAACACTATATATAAAGTAAAATTATCTTATGATCAAATTTTTTTTTTTTTTTTTTTTTTGGTTTAGAACAATATAATCAAATTTATTAAATTCACTATTGCAGCTTCACTTAATAATAGTCACACCCAATCTATATATATATAACCGAAACTCTGCTCACTCCACAATTTTCCACGTCAGCATTATTTAAAAAAATAAAACTATTAAAAAAACAATATATATATATATATATATATATATATATATATATATATATATAAAACCAAAGTTCTACTCGCTCCACAATTTTCCACGTTAGCATTATTTAAAAAATAAAACTATTAAAAAAAATAAAACCCTAAACACTGTAACTATTTCTAACCCAATAAGTATTTCTCCCCAAAACTAACCCGATAATCTTTAACTTCTAAACAATAGCCGATACAAAAACCTATTTCTCATTCTCTGTCTCTCCTTCAAACGCAAACTCAGCCCAACAACCACTGCAAGACCCATACCCTTCTCTCTCTTTCTCTATCTCTCTACCCTTCTCCTTCCCCAAAACCCAAATGCCAATTAGATCTAACAGACCGCCTCTCATGGGACATTGGGACAAATCAAGTTTTAGAGACTAAAACGATTTCGTTGGAGAGAGGCTACAGGTATTTCTCTTAATGGGTTTTCACCAGAATCATCTGGCCGTTAGGGGGACGATATGGTATGTTAGGTTTGGTTTTTGATTTTGTTATTAATCTTGAATTGTGTTGCTTTAAATTTTTAGATCCCACACCCTCCTTTTCTTAGCCTCTCCATTTATCAAGTTTCAAAATCAACCAAAGCCTCAACTTTGAACATACCCATTTGCAATTTTCTCTAAAGATCATCACCGCCCCTCCAACCAAATCAGTGGAGGCAAATTTCGTGGTAATTTTTTTTAAATCTACGTTTCTAGGCGCTATGCACTTTAATACTTATTGGTTGAGGCATACTTCAATTTTATTTTCTATGTATATTTAAAAATTTTGGGGTTAATTCTTCTGTGTTTTTCAGTTTGGCTATTGAGTTTAAGTTTATGGTCTGCAATTTTTTGTATTTTTAGTTTTTGCCGTTGGCTGTAGAGAAAAGCTTAGAAATTAGGCTCACTCTGTGATTTCTTTTTACCACCGTCAGAGACTAGTCTTTCTTAGACTCTATTACCAGTAAGTTTTCTAATTTTGTTTTATAAGTTTTCCTGTTAAATATGATTTAGGGTTTTGTTTGGGAGTGTTTTCTCTTTTAGATTGATGGGTTTGGAGCCTGTAGTGGGTTTTGTTAATTTCAATCAAAACTCTGTCTTAATGTGAAGATAATTTTAAATTTACGGTTCAGATTAGTTTTTACTGTTGTATAGCTTCTTTCTTTTTTTTCCTTCCATCATGCTGTATAGTTTCTTTTCCTGCTTTTGTGCCGTTCCTACCCTGCAACAACAAAGGTTCCATTCTTACATTGTTTATGCCTTAATACTTCTATATTGTTCACTGTTGTTAAGATTCCATCTTCCTAATTGATTTATGATTTCTTATTTTCATTCTTTTTTCGTCTTTTTCTCCAATTGCAGTATACCATGTTTTTGTACCAGACATTGGGTCTTATGCCAAAAAAAATAATTGAATCAGGGTTAAAGGTACCCTGATTTCCCATTTTATTTTTCCAATTTTTGGGGATCTGTTTTGTCAATTATTGTTTTTTGGTTGAATGTTTATCCTGTTTGGTATACTTTTGTGAGATTTTAAAGTTTTCTTTATCTAGGTTATGGTTTTGTCAGTGTTAGAGGATTTGTTTCAATTTCTTTATGCCATCTTTTTCATTCAATTTTAAGTTTTGTCATAGGATGTTTTGAGCATCCTAAGACTCTTATATCAACATGAGTTGCAAGTGCTGTAATATATGTGATTCCAATTTTGAATCCAACTATAATTCCTTCCTAATGTTGGTTGCAAAATTTCAGTTATAGAGAGGATTTTTTAGGTAGATTCTTGCTTACATCTATCTTTGTTGATGTCATTTTTTTTTTCCATCTTTTCATTTCCTATGTCTTTGTCCAATTGAAGAAAATTGAAGTGCAGATTGCAATTCATTTGACTCTTTGTTAGATTTTTGCTTTGTTCAATGTAGCCTTATTTTGAGAATACAAGATTGATTGAAAATTGAGACTGCCATGAGTATTCATTTTGATAGGTGCTGCATTAAAATTCTTCGAATTATAAGTTAATGAATCTGAGTCCTAATTTTAAGTAATGAGTGTGATTGTTGTATTATATACAAAATAAAATAAAATAAATAAAGGTCATGAATAAGGAAAATATTTGGAGTTGAGAAATTCAAAATGCAAACCTTTGCAGGATATTGCCCACTTTTAAAAAACTAAATATCAGGAAAGATATTAATTTGTCGTGGTTGGTCTCTCACTTCTTTCCTTTATAAAAGTCATAATATGAACGTATATACTCCATTCTAATTTGATCATAGATTGATCAAATCAGTTGGTGTTTGTTTGCAATGCATCTATGATTTTGTAAATTTTATAGACCCAAAAAAGGAGAAGACTAAACATGCATTTAGAATTCATCTCTATCTAAACTGCACTATGATTATTACACAATCATTGATTTAACTCTCTCCTTTTTTGTTTTTGTGTAGGTGATTTTGTAGATTTCCATGCACCAATGTATATCTTACATGCCCACATTGCTTATCACGAACCAAGAACTTGTGCTACAAATAATAAAATAATGTTATGAACAATGTTAATGTTGTAGCTTCATTGATGGTATGTACTTAAAATGATTTCAAGCAGCTTCATTGTTGGCATGTACTTAAATGATTTCAAGCAATTGCTTCAAATATTTTTTATTTTCTTGCTCATAGAAATAGCTATTAATACATTATTGCATTGTCTCTATTTAAATGAACCTTATTGTATTTTAAATTTTTTCCATAGAGAGTGGCTTGGCTGAGCCTAATAGCACTGCTTCAAATAATTGTGTATTACTTTCAACCAAACATTTGGTGTTTTTGAAATTGATTGTATGTCCTACTTAAGATGTATTCAAAGAGTTTATGAAATTTGGTTTTAATTGTTTATTGAGATAGTTGAAATTGAAATATATAGGCATTTCGTTTGATTCCTTTCAAATAGACACTCTTTCAAACTACTATTTTTTGCATGTACTTAAGATGTATCTAAAGGAAATTAGATGCATCTGACACAAATATATATATATATATGTTGCTGCAAATGATCTCCTCAATAGTTTCTAAGAAGCCAGCATAATCAAAATTGGGGGGCATAAGGAGTAGATAAGCAGAGATACTTAGACTATTTGTCAGCTGTTTCTTTTCAAAGTTTTGAATATTGTGTTTATGAGTTGCTTCTTATAAGAGATAGTGGCATAGTGCCCCATGTGTTTATGTGGCATATTATTCCCTGGCAGCAAATGCATGGTCTTGCTAATGCTGTCATGAGATTATTTACATATTTAAATATTCATTTTATCAATAAATTTTTTTATATGATTTATATTGGTGGTAGACTATAAATTGATTTGCAATTGAGCATTATGAGAATTCATATTATGCCCAAATTTGTGTATGAGCTATTGGAATGTTGGCAATAATTTTTTCATCTACATAGAGAAACCAAGGTGTGATCTTTATGTGTAATGTGAAACACCCTACATTTATAATCAAAGAACATATTTTGCGCACTTTGTATGATTATTTGTAATTGTTATTTAACCAACTATACCGTGCATCGCACGGGTTAGCGACTAGTTTCCTTAATATGCCTTATCTAGACTGAGATTAATTTCATATAAAGAATCAAATATCATGGTTTAAGTTAAAAATATAATTCCCAATTATATATAATTTTAGCTTGAAGAGAGGGTTTGGCATATGGGGTCCTGTAAAAAATTAGGCATTAATGTTTATTGTATGAAAAAATAGACTTAAAAAAAAAAAATTTGAACTCTCAAGTTATTAGAGAAAATCATTGTCAAAGGCACGCTCACAATTTATTTTTATTTTTTTTTTGGGTCAAAATAATTTAGAATTTCTATTAGGTTAAATTTCTATTGGTCCGCAATTTTAGAAACCTTCTGGAGGTGAGAAAGAGCACAAAGTTCAACTATATATTTTCTCCTATAAAACCAATTATTGTCCCACGATTTGGGACCTTTTCCTAACAAGGGGGCCTTAGGTATATGCCGGCCCTGGGTAGATTTTATATAATAATTTAACATATCGATGAACATCATTAGTTTATAAAAGCTTAAAGCAATAGGTTTAAACTCAATATTACGTACTATACCAACCATTCACTTATGTTGATATTATTATAGACTTAATAATACTTTAAGGTACTTCTCAAAAAAAAAAAAATATATATATATATAAAAGGTTCTGTACATATTTTTAGGTTTTGCTAAAAAAAACTTGGCTAGGTGATTATCTTCCCCAACAAGGAGTAATGAGAAAAAGTAACATATGATTAAGAACAATAGATTCGAAAATATAATATATGTCCATAACCTCCTAGTGTGAAATCCTAGGATGATTCTCTCTTAAACTAGTGTTACCAAAAATCCACTGTGGCCGGGAGCCATCTTAATCTGATTTCCCACCAAACATCCACAAAGAACAAGTCAATGTGGTCAGTTCCTTTGCGGGTGTTTGTCTTTTCCTATATTTTACTTTCTTTAAAAAAAAAAATTATATATGCAGAGAATCTTCAATCTAGTATTTTTTTTTTTCTTTCTAATTTTGAATAGTGAAAATTAAAGGAAAAAAGTTAAGAGAAGAAATGAAGCCAAAAGAGAAAAAGGTGAGAGATAATTGTTTTGTTTTTGTGGTTGAGTAGAGGCAATAAGAAGCAGATCGTAATCCGACCAATGGAAGAATCTATGTGAAAACGAAAATCAAGACGAAAACGACCCATCATCTCAACAAAATCAATGTGGGTTCTTGGTTAGATCACGCGCTTGAACCCAGCCTCTATATATGATGCTCTCATTTACACCGGGTTTTCTTCATTGTCTTGTTCACTCCTGTCCGTAGTTCTCCTGTTAATTTACGTTACATCTTTGTCACACAGACATACTAATACCACTCACTCTCTCTAATCTATCTGTTTTTAAAAATAATTTCTCGAGAATTGAAAAAATTATCAATACTTTTTCAATTTTTGAAAAATTTTTTTTTTTCAAAAATGAAAATTATTGTATGGTACATATTAACAAAATCCTATATATATATATATATATATATATATATATATATGTGTATATGTGTATGTGTGTACGGCTATACTGAACTGTTTGCTGAAGTTTCATGCATGATCAGAGATATATATATATATATATATATATATATATATATATGTGTGTGTATATGTGTATGTGTGTACGGCTATACTGAACTGTTTGCTGAAGTTTCATGCATGATCAGAAGTGTCTTTTATGAAATAGACATGGCTTTCTGTTGCACGAGAGAGGGATGTCGTTGAAAAATGTGATTGCATTATACATATATGCATATTCAGGTAATACAAACTTGTCTCTGCCTGCGCGCTGCTGCAATATATACAGCCTGCGCGCAAAGGGTTTTTGAATTTATTTATTTTATTTTATTTAGGTACTAGTACTAAACGTTGGGCACTAGGGCTCTTTAAATGAAAACTAGGGTGCTCAACCTGTCAGGCCTGTGTGGTCAGTAAAGAGTGTATGTAGGTCGAGGGGTCTGGTAATGCAAACAAGAATGTTTTGGTTGTTCTATCCTGATTTCAAACTCTCTGGATCTGGGGTTCAGTTGATACTCCTTTAGTTGCTTTTAACCAATCATTTTTTGCTACTTCAAGTTACACAGTTCTACGTGACTAGAGCATTTTGGTCAATTACTCAATTGTCCTACTCTTTTGGTGTGGTGACAATAAGCATATCTTCTAAGTTGTGATGTGTGGTGCTATGATTTAAAATCCATAAACCTAAATTAACTTTTTGGATGCTGTTGCTTCTTGAGATTTAGCTTTCAGGTGTGTAATTACTAAGGAGTTGCTAGGATTTGTGGGTTTACATCACTCATCACCTTATTTCCATCACTCATTACCCCAAATTAGTGGGTCCCATGGAGAAGGTGCTTGTTTGGATGGGTTTTGGGGTTTTGTTTCCATCACTCAATTTTCACCAAACTGGATAATGAGTTACTAAAAACAAAAACAAGTTTTAGGTGTTTTTGAGTTACAAAGACAAAGTAACGAGTGGTAATTTCTTAAATATCCTCATATTAGCGGGATCCACGGTTAGAGAAGAGTCAAATCCGGAGCTCGTTTTCATACTCCCTACCAATGGCTCTAATGAGCATTTGCTTCCACAATTACAACCCCATTTACACAGCCACATCACTACACTCCCATCTTTCTTCACTTCCTTGACACATCTTCACATAAATCCCCTCAGCCCAGTCACGTCTAGCGTGCCATCTAACCTGATCCAACCCACAATGGCCACAACTCAGACTAGCGAAAGACAATGGTGAGATAAGCCAAAAACCCTCTAGCATTTTTTCAAAGTTTCAGGGCATTGGTAAGTGGGGTGAGGAGGTGGTGGGTAGGGGTACTGAGAGCACTAGTACCTAGGTCAAAGTGAGGTCCACATTTTTGAGTTTTTAGATTTGAAAACATAACCGGGTTTAGCTGCCAAAGTGGGCTCGAAGATATTTGGGGATTTATAAGTGATAGGAAATGAGTTATAAGGTGATGAGTGATGATATTTTTCTACCCAAACAAGGCCTAACTATCCAACCAAATGTTTGGTCTTTGATGGCTTACATAATGAAATAAATACATCTTCATTGATGTGAGAAGGTATATATTCCGTGCCCATTTCGTGAAGCATGTATATAAGATAATTACCACATTGATGGATCTAGAGCCGGTGTATAAGATAATTAATGCATTGATGGATCTAATTAATGCATTTCATAATGAAACAAGTTCTTGGACTGGCAGACATAATGCGGGAACTATAAGATGTCACATATTTCATATCTTTACTATTTTACCATGTAGTATAAGTTATAGGACGTGAAATGCTTCATATAAGACAGTTGAGTGTGTTTTTGATAAACTGAGTCATTTCATTTCAAACAGGAAACAGAAGACCAGTACATGAACAATCAAACCTGCACGCATCTGAGATGACAGTAGCAAACTAGGAATATTGAGCTTATTTCAACAAAAGGAACTCCTAACACTAACTGACAGTTTTGTGGAAGCATGAGCAGCAGAATTACTTGCTCTGTTAACCCAGGAGAAACTATAATTTGGAACTTACCAAGCTCTAGGACATTACTAATTATAGTTTGGATAGCCCAATCAGCTTTGGTGCCCCGTTGGGAACCAGAAAATCAAAGCAAGTTTTTGAGTTGCCTTCAATGAGAAGCAACAGCAAACTTGTCAATGCATGGCCAGCCAAGTACTCCAGACAACCGGATATAAGCCTTTTGAACCAAGCATTTGGAAACATTTAAATTATCCCAAAGCAAACCAATGAAATTCTGTAACTTCTACATCATTCTTTTATGTTGACTCCAAATACAGACACCATATGACAGGCAGAATTGGCCTTATAGCAAATATACAGAACTTGGGAAGCTAATGCATGTGCTTTCCCAATTCAATATGTAAAAAAGAAATAAAAATAAAATAAAATTCCATCAATATTATTTACTGTAAAAATATCAGAGCTGAATTTCTTATTCAGTAAGTCACAGCTGAGTTTCAATTTTTAGCCATCACAATTATACAAGGCAAACATATACATTAATACAGTGTGTAGTCCTCAACAAAAGATTGGGAAGTGCATTACCTTTAATTTACAGTTTCACTCTCTCTCTCTCTCTCTCTTTTACGCAGCCTCTTTGCTTCCATGGATTTTAGAAAGACTGCTGCTGTGAAATCACAAGAGTGCACACGAAGCCAATAAGGTTCAGCACTATGAAGACTTACCCTCTTCTACCTTCAATGATCCAAATTCAACATTCACCAGTGCGGCTGCTGCACAGGCAGCCGCAGATGCACGCTCAGCAGATGCAATGGCAGCTCGAGCTTTCTCCAAGATATCAGTTGATTGCGGTCTTGACTCCCTTTTGGCATCACTAATTGGTCCCACATCATAATTTTTTATGGATGGTTCAATTTCATTAGTACCCAAGAAAGTAGCATTGCTTGAAGCACTAGGAGCATGAAGGTGCTGAGATTCTTGTTTACTTTCCATATGCTTGATAGAATGTGTCCCATTAGAAGGAGAAGACATAAAAGAACCTTGTTTGTTGGGAGCTTGAGAAAGTGCTGCTCCAACACGTATTTGCTTTGATCCAGCCTACAGATAAACATCAGGAGGTCAAAACTAATTTAACCATAAACTAAATTACATCAAAAGTTTCAAAAGGCTACAAATAGATTACTAGTGGTCCATATAGAATGAATGTAAAAATACTTAAAGTAGTCTATCACTTAATTTTGTTGAACTAAGCACTACTCTCCCAAGTTTTTCAGCTTATGAAATGGTGAATTTAATTAAGTAACCATTTTTCGAACACTCCTCTTCACATGTGGGCCTAGACTCCCTTTAATAAGTGGAGTCAACAAATGAAATTTTGAACTTTTAAATGAGAGGTAGAGTGTAGGCAGGGTTTGAACTTAGGACCACCTGATCTGATATCATATTAAACTACCACTAATCTCAAAAGCATAAGCTTTAGAGGAAATGGTGAATTTAGTCACTTAGCCATTATTATAACAAATTCAATACCCTCAAGCAATTCACATGTAAGTCATTAAATCCACGTTGAGCAATGAAACAGGAGTTACTGCTTCACATGCTAAATGACAACAAAGTTCACAATTTGTGCGCCCACTCAAGCAAAGAGATAGAAAGAGAGAAATAATTTTTCAATGACTTAGACAATAACAAAAACTATTTCATCTTAAAGTAATCGATGAGGTTTATGGTGGAATTTATTATTTATTCGTCGCATCGTAATTGGTAAGGGAGTTTTGTAGAGGGAGGTCCAAGCCTTGAAGGTAGTGGAATTGGTAGTGCAAGCTCAACTTCAAAGTTAATATGCTCCAGAATCCAGATTAAGCTTAGGGCCTTCATCTCAAAAACAATCTTGAACAGGCTCAAAGCACCCTAGCTCATATTGCTTGAAGATTTTAGATGCTAACAAACCTAGCAAGCCATGTAATAATTTGCTCAACCGTAGCTTAAATCATCAACTTCAAAGCTGGTAAGCTCTATATTAAGCTTAAAGCATTCATCTCAAAAACAACCTTGAACAGGCTCAAAGCACCCCAGCTCATATTGCTTGAAGATTTTAAATGCTAGCAAACCTAGCAAGACACGTAATGATTTGCTCAACTGTTGCTTAAATCATCAACTTCAAAGTTAATATGCTCCAAGTTAAGCTTAGGGCATTCATCTAAAAATCAATCTTGAACAGGCTCAAATCACCCTAGCTCATAGTGCTTGAAGATTTTAAATGCTAACAAACCTAGCAAGCCATGTAATAATTTGGTCAACTGTTGCTTAAATCATCAATGGCGTCTAAGATAAGATTGGGCTTGGCTCATATTTCAAGAATACCAATAAAAACTTCTTACCTAACCAAAGTGAGCAATGCTATTCACTCACAAAAAAAAAAAGAAAAAAAAAAAAAAAGAAGAAAAATTTTGGACATTTGCTGATATTTTCATCTTGGACCCCATTGACATTACTTTTTTACCTACTACTAACAATCTACCACATCAACAAGTGTCAAATTTTTTGTAAAATCTTTTGTGTCTATTGATTTTCTCAACTAAAATGAAGCCTAGTCTCTTGGTTTGTTAAGTCCTATTGCAAGAATCTCTCTAAGTGTCTGTTTGGTCAGGGAGGATGGAAAAGGAGGAGAGGAAAATAGGAGGGCAAATGGTTGTTTTGGTTGTTTGGTTGAGAGGCAAAAAGATAGATGATTTTGATGGGGCTCGGGTGTTTTCTCCCTAAGCCCACCAAAAATCAATTTCCCCAACTTGGAGAGAAAATGGGGGAGGAAAGCGGGTAGATGGGAAATGACTTGTCAACCCCTATTCCATCTTATCATGTACGTTTTATTTTTTATTTTTTATTTTTTTTTGGCTGGATGTTTTAGTAGTTGCGTTAGTTTGTAAGTTCATAATAATTTTTTTTAATAACTTCATATAGACTATTAAAAAATAGTTTTATATAATTGCGGTAATAGAGCGAATTTATACAAATTACATTTTCCATCATCTCAATTTCTTCTCAACCAAACAAAGGAGTTTTTCATATCTCCACTTTTTCATTCTCCCAACCAAACACACATGAGAGAAAACTAAATTTTTTCTATCCCCCTACTTTTCCTTCTCCAAGACTCCAACCAAACTAGGCCTAAAGATGTTCTATATTCATAACATGCATGCTAAAAACAAAAATCATTTTCCCTCACTAATATGGATAAAATAACTATTTACATATGCCGTGGCAAAAAGTTACAACCAATAGAAAGTCTAAATCCAAACGTGATTTTGGATAATGGAAAGTTTATTTAGAATGTCAGAGGGAAATTAACAAATCAAATCACCTGGTATCATCCTTGATGGTGATAATTTCATTGACAAAACCCAAAGTAATGAGGATTTAGACAAGGCAGCATGATGAAATGACTTTCCTGTAGCCAAGGTTTAAGGCTTTGTCGAGTTTAACTGAATAGACTATCTGAGCTAGACCTATGTTTTTTATGGTATCATCCCTAAGCTAGTGCCAGAATAGCTATAACCTTATGGAGCAGGAAAAATTGGCACTGGAAATGTCCAGAAAACACAGCACTTGGATATGTGGGAGAAAAAATCCTAATTAAATGAGAATCCATTCAGAATTGTTATATAGACATCAACTTGAAAATGCACCAAGTGTTGAGCATTATATTAGATACCAGGAAATTTCACTTCAGTGTACAGACTATGGATACAAGGTGAATAAAACCATGTCAAAATAAGTAGGAGATTTGGAGAAAGTATGATTAAAAGTCAGATTTACTTTTCTATATAGGACGTATTGCCTCTAGTTCCAGAAGCAAGTTCTTATGAACCCCAGCCAAGTCCAACCTGCTAGCATGACATACATGGGTGCATGTGAATTTGCGGATATGATCCAAATAGAGGAGCAAGACTTGCTTAGATAACTAGTTACAAAATACTTAGTTACATACTGGTTTTACAGGTTTGTCATTTGTAACTTTTTTCTCCACTTCCTCTCTAAAGTTCTCTTCTCCTTTTTTCCTTTATTTTTGGAGGTGACAACCTCAATTAAGTCAATATTCACTCATTATCATTCATTCTCCCATTCATTCCACTTCTATTCCATTAGAACTCAGTGGGTTCATTACAAGTGATGTCAGAGTTGATGCTCCAAGATGACCACATCCGCTGCACTTCATCAAAATTCCATGGAGTTACCAAAGTTCAAAGGTGGAGATCCTTTTTGGTGGCTTCTCAAGGTCTACGAATTCTTTGCTCTTGACAACACCCCATCACATCACAAATTGGGCGCAGTTCGTATGTAACCTACAAGATTGGTTTCGAACACCAATCCTTGACGCACCAATGGAGGCTCCCACTCAAGACTCAAGGATGCAACAACAAATCAAAAGTCGAAAATCCAAGACCCACCAAATTGTCAATGCTAACAACTCAAATTCCAGAAAGTCTTAATGCCATACTCAAGGAATCAACAATGATTCAAGAATCCAATGCACGGTTAGAAGTTATGGTAAGTGATGGAAGTCACTCAAGATCCCAAACAATGATAAGGAACAAATTTCTTCGGGATGACATCAAAGGAGGGCTAGTCTTCAATGAACCAGCCTTTATGGTACATGGGGGCGCTTATCATACAAAAGCGCATGATCATGGTGATCAAGATGTCACTAAGGTTTTGGCTATTTGGAACATTGCCTCTGATGAAGAAGCATGTGGAATAACCATCCACACTTGGCAAAAACAATACAACCTTAAGGACAAGGTTCTTTAAATGAGGGGTAATGTAATGAACCGAAACCCTGAGCCTAGTCTAACCTACTAACATGACACACGGATGCATGTGAATCCATGGATATGATCAAAGTAGAAGAGCAAGACTTGCCTAGATAATTAGTTACAAAATACTTAAAAAGTAACATATTGGTTTTACAAGTTAGCCAGGCAGCTTTTCTTGATAAGTATCATGAATAGGCACTACTATAAAACCTTCTAAATCACGTTAACTCTATTTATATGATCAACAATGCAAGTTTCTTTACTTCTCTCTAAAGTTCTCCTCTCATTTTTCCCTTTATTCTTGGAGGATGATGACCTCAAATTAAGTCAATTTTCACACATTAACATTCATTTGTCCCATTCATTTCCCTTAGAACTCTGTGGGTTCATTACACAGTTTTCTTAAAATTCAAAGCCATTTCCTGTTAACTCTCTAGAGGCAGGAAACACAGGAGCTGAATCCACTATTTTGAAAGATCGTTTCCACTTTTCAGAAATCATGTAGTTAATTTGTTTTTCTTTTCTTTTTTTGGATAAATAAAATATATATAATCTGTTTTTGGTGTCTAAATGGTCATGTCTTGTGATGATGATAAAAGCATAATCTCAAGAGGGCATTGTCATGAACCAATAAATAATGTCCGAAGATTAAGTTATGCCTAACTGAATACTGAAGCACAAATTGGCAAAGGTACCAGCAAATCTTCATGTGTTTTACTGAATTCTGCTTCTGTGCTTGAAGAATCCCATGCCAGATTGTACTCTTGTGCAATGTCTTTCAATACCTTGAGCTTTACCTGTGCAGCTGGAGCAAGAACTGAAAGCTTTTCTATTATCTGCAAAAATAACATTAACAAAGAAAAAAAATAGAGTTACATCAATGTATTCAGGTTAAAAGCTGCTACTTCAGAAACCACACTTCAAAATGTAATAGCCATTAACTGTACGGTTGACACCAGAGTCAGGACGAAGTTCTGACGCAGCCATGACAAATTCCTTGCCATATTTTGCAGTAAACAAATTCTTGATCTGCAACAAATCTGGCAAATCTGAGCATCTGGGAGCTGCAAATATTATGCTCGCAATAGCTTCTCGCAATTCTGATGGACATTCCCTGTTATACATGAAAGGATGGTTATAAAATTGAGTCACGTAAATCGTATAAGAAAGACAGGTATTGGTTTCACAGGTTTCAATAAGCCTCCTAGTTAAAGCAAAGAAAATGCTCAATATACCGAGGTCCCTTAATTTTTCTTGAGATAGATGAAACAGCTCAGAACAAACTACCTTGGCATGTTAATGAGGAAATAGAACGTCTCAGCTGGAATTATGGAAATTAAAAGATGGTTTTACCAATCAGGAAAGGACTACAGAAACATTTTTATGCACCCATGGTTGGTTCCACCAGTGGACAGTGCTCAATTAGAATAGTGTCACAATACATTCTCTATGACATAATTGATACTCTAGGAAGCAGCAACTGATCAATATGAAAATATCAAGAGCCCTACTGAGGAACATTTAACAAGCATGTTCCACAAAAGTACAAAATTATAATGTAAATCTTTTTGGTTCCTGAATATATTATGAATTCATAAACTCACTCAAATATAAATCAGGCAATCATGTCTTCCTCACCACTTATAACATCAGCCACTTTCTTCTGGGCTCTGGTTTTCCTCTAGTCTTTGAAAGACTTCCAAATTGTATCAATTTAGTCCAAACTCTTGCAGCCGTTAACTTTTTTTTTTTGGATAGGTAATCAGAAATTTAATATTAAAGAGAATAAAAAAAAAGTACAAGATGTTCATGATGATGAACAAGAAGAAATAATAGAACAACCAGCACAACAAAAAGAGGATAGTCAGGAAACTAAGGTAAGAGAAGACATAAACTCAAAGAGAGAAGAACAATCAGTAAAACCCCAACAACGAGACCACTCCAATAGACTGCGTTGGCATAAAACCTTTAACTCATCCAACGTCTTCTCATTGTCCTCAAAAGATCGATGATTTCGTTCCAACCTCACAATCCACATTAAGCACCCTGGAACCAAATTCCAAATGTCCGAATTATGCTTCCCAAGCCACTGATGCCAACAAGATAACAAACCCACCACCGATCCTAGCATAACCCAATGAATACCAAAAGCCTGAAGCATAAAAGCCCATAGGGAATGAGAAACAGAACAATAAAGAAGAAGGTGGTCAACTGACTCCCCATCACAACAACACATACAACACCAATTAGCCAAAAGGCGACCCTTAAGCATTAGATTATCCAAAGTGAAGATCCGACCATGGACAGCTGTCCACAAAAAGAACGCCATGCGCTTAGGAATCTTTGGTTTCCAAACACTCTTCCAAGGAAACAAAGAATTCGAAGCACCCCGAATCGCATGGTAGTAAAATCGGGTCTCAAACTTACCATCACCTTTTAGCCGCTAGCAAAGAGTATCTCTCCTATCACCCCGAGGAATACGAGTTTGGATAAGCTGAAATAGAGAATAAGATGCAGCCAACTCCCAATCTTTAAAAACTCTATAAAACCTTAAATTCTACACTCTAACAGTACCCCCTTCTGGAGTCCACAAAACCTCATAGATGCAAGCATTCTTGACTACTGAACACACATAGAGCTTAGGATAGAGATCTTTTAGAATATTATCACCAATCCACCTATTATGCCAAAAGCGGATACGAGTGCTTTCACGCACTACAAAAGACAGATGCTTAGAAAAGCTCTCCCACCCTTTATTAATACTTCTCCAAAGGCCACACCCATGAGACCTCCTACAGACTTTAGTGCTCCACCCCCCTTGACCCTCACCATATTTTGTGGAGATAACTCTCCGCTAGAGATGGGTAACTTCATGACCAAATCTTCACAGTCATTTCCCTAATAAAGCTTGATTAAATGACACCACTTTTTATCCCCAACCCGCCCATCTCGACGGGTAAACACACCTTATCCCAAGCCACCAACGGATACTTGAAACTCCCCTCAGAAGACCCCCACAGAAAATTCCTCTGAATATTTTCCAATCTAGCGGCCACAGCTTTAGGCATAGTGAAAAGAGATAAAAAAGTACGTTGGGAGACTTGAGAGAGTACTCTTTAGTAACATGAGCCTACCACCCTTAGATAAATGGAGACGCTTTCACCCGGATAGTTTCTTCTCAATTTTCTCCAAAATGGGATTCCAAATTGCAACTGTCTTAAAAGAAGTTCCCAACAGCATCCCCAAATATTTCATAGGCAACCTGCCCACTCTACATTGAAGAATATTAGTCAATGCATCTAGATTATTCACCTCCCCAACGGGGACAATCTCACTTTTCCCGTCATTGACCTTCAACCCCGTAAAAGCCTAAAAACAAGACAACACCAACCTTATGGACAGCAACTGTTTCCTAGAGGCATTACAAAATAAGATAGCGTCATCAGCAAAAAACAAATGGGAAATACACACAACAACAGAGTTCACAGGTTCCACATGAAAACCCCAAATAAGATTACACTCCTCTGTCTTCTTGAAGAGTCTACTTAAAACCTCCATTATCAAGAGAAACAAAAGCGGGGACAGTGGATCCCCTTGTCTCAATCACGCGAGCTACCAAAAAAACCTTCAAGGGATCCATATACCAGGACTGAAAAACGGACAGACGTAACACAAGCCTTAATCCACCCCCTCCATTTCATCCCAAAACCCATCCAGCCCAACAAATAAAACAAGGCCTCCCAGTTCACATAGTCATAAGCTTTTTCAATATCAAGCTTGCATACCAGACTCGGTATTTTGCTCTTCAAACCTACTATCCAGGCATTCATTTGCAATAAGCACTGAATCCAGAATTTGTCTTCGCCAACAAACGAATTTTGAGTCTCAGAGATGAGATTATCCAAAACCACCCTCAACCTATTAGCCAACACCTTGGACAGCAGTTTGTACACACTACTCACCAAATTGATGGGGCGAAAATCCTTAATGTTGACGGCATTACACTTCTTAGGAATTAAAGTGAGAAACGAAGCATTCATAAACTGTTCAAACACAGAGTGCCAATGAAAGTAAGCAAAAAAATCCATGACATCCTTTTCCACCACACTCCAACAATTATGAAAAAAAGCCATGGTGAAACCATCAGGACCAAGGGCTTTATCACCCTCCATCTCCCATAATACCTGGATGACTTCCTCCATCTCCCTTAATACCTAGATGACTTCCTCTTTCGAGAACTCCTTCTCTAAAGATAACCGCTCATCCTCTTCAATACAAGCAAAATCTAGCCCATCCATAGTGGGACGCCCCACCTCAGTTTCCTTATGCAACCCTTGATAGAAAAGAACTAACTGAGTGTGTACATCAGACTCATCCTCATAAAGAACACCATCCACCTCAATCCTTTTAATTTGATTAGCATTTCTATGTGAGTTTGCTAATCTATGGAAGAACAGAGCATTATTATCGCCCTCCTTCACATACAAGGTCCGAGACTTTTGCCTCCAGGAAATCTCCTCAAGAGAGGCCAACTGTTCTATGTCTCCTTTGAGTTGAAGGCGACAAATATGATCCTCATTTGAAAAACCCACCAACTCCTCTCTCGCATCTAAACCCATCAGCTCAGTTAGCAAGTTCTTTCCAAAAGCCAAATCACCAAACTCCTTGTTCCACTTTTTTAAATTTGCTTTCAAGAGCCTTCAATTTTTGTGCCAAAATGAAGCTTGGAGAGCCCGCAAAACTATACCCATCCCACCATTGCTTAACTCTGTCAACAAAGCCCTCAACTTTCAACCACATATTTTCAAATTTAAAGGCACTTCGACCATGCCGAATAACACCAGCTTCCAACAAAAGCAAGTAGTGGTCCGAAAGAACATGAGGAAGCACCCGTTGGGATAAATTCACAAAGTGCTCCTCCCAATCAAGAGAAACCAAAGCCCTGTCAATCCTTGACATAGAAGGAAGACCAGTATCTCTAAACCAAGTGAAGGAGGCCCCCTCTAAAGGTAAATCAACTAAAGAATTATTCTCAATAAATCCGAGAATGCGAACATAGCAGGGCTAAAAGACTCATAGCCAAGCCTTTCGCTTGGGCACCTGATAATATTGAAATCACATACTAGACACCATGCCATGGGCCACCTGGCACGCATTTGTGATAACTCCTCCCATAATGTAGACCGTTGTCCATTGTCATTAGGGCCATACACACCTATACAAGCCCAAACAAAGTCATCCACCACTCCTCTCAATAATACACTAACAGGAAACTGTCCAACAATGACATCCAACTTCTCAAAGACCCTCTTATCCCAAATCAACAAGATCCCTCCCGAAGTCTGCATAGCATCCAAAATAGCCCAATCAATGAAAGGACTACCCCATAAACTCTGAACAAAAGCAACATCACTAGAAGATACTTTCGTTTCTTGAAAATATACAATACCACATTTCTACTCTTTTAGAAGATTCTTACAAACCACTCTCTTTCGGGGATTGTTAAGCCCCCTTACATTCCAAGAGTAGTCGTAGAGTCATTTAAAACTACCGACAACCCCTATAGCAGTCAAAGAAGCTCGCTCCTACTCCTAGCAAGGACCTCGTCGTAATTAACATAAGAAATAAGCCCCTTAAGCTCCCTGAGACCTTGTGTCCCTGAGTTTGCAGGTCACTTAGACACCCCATCATCATTCACCTTGAGACATTCCTGTTCCAAAATGTGAAAAAGAGCCAAACATTGAGCTTCATGTTTCACAATAGGGAAACCCACCATTTTACCCAAAAAAAAATAATTCATCAACCGTGACACCCAATTCGAAGGTGGCCCAGACTCTATCACCTGTGTTCCCTCTATAGAGTCTTGAACCAGCAAACCCTCACTGAGATCATTAGGTCCCCACCGAAACAAAGGTTCACAATCCCACACACAATTATCTCTCTCCACTACATAGAATCAATAAAATCTAGCAACCCCTCATCTGAGGAGGGTACAAGCGGAGAAGTCTACTCATATAGTGTCCTCAAAAACAAAAACTTCAACTTTGCAGAGCTATTTTCTAGGTCATCAAAGCAGCGAGCATTGCATTCCTCTAAATTTGCCACATGAGACACAAAGGAGCCACTCTCCATTTTATTCCAAAACTTCTACTGCCAAACCGCCCCCTCCAACAATCCAGCATCCCCAATACCAAAGCTGGCATTACCCAATAAACACCCAGCAAAGAGAAAAACATCAACCTTAATTCTCTAGCAATGGCACAATGAAGAAACAGAAGGTTAACATCCTCCCCGTGGCACTTACACATAAAACACCATTCAGTAATGAAAAGGCCCCTTCTCTATAAATTTTCTGCAGTCAAGATCCTTCCTAATGCCATACACCAGGTAAAGAAAGCAACTCTCAAAGGGGCCCAAGTTTTCCAAATACTTATCCAAGGAAAGGCTACAGCTCCTCCTCCCAAAATCTTATAGAAACTATGTACTTGAAAACCCTGTGTAGGGTAAGGGCTCCACACCAAAGTATAAAACTATCAATGGCTACAGCTGCTCCTCCCAAAATCTTATAGAAACTATGTACTGGAAAACCTTGTGTAGGGTAAGGGCTCCACACCAAAGTATAAAACTATCAATGCCTCCATTCCTAATGTTTGTACTGTAGAGTTATTCCAACAAAAAAGCAACGTCATTTTGCTTCCCAATCTTGTAATGATCCATGAAATAAAAGATTCCAATGCATCTGACCATTCCCAAACTCTAGATAATCAGCTATCATAGCATCACCGTTTAACACAATCTGGTATAAAGTAGGGTATCAATCCTTAAAAGAAGTATCACCCTGCCACAAATCATGCCAGAGTCTTACTTAACTCCATTGCCAACATCAAATCGAAAGAACTGTTTGAAACTATCCCAATCACTTCAAATATACCTCCACAGGCTAACCCCATACACAGATTGAATTTATAAAAAACAGCTTGGGTAGCACCACCTGCACAAACCATGGTGAGTGCCTAGCACCAAACTGTTAAGGGTAGCCATGTTTGACAATGCCCACAAATACAATACAATTTTTTGTAGGTTAGTGTTTAGTGTAAATGAGATTGTTCCAACTAATAAATGGGTCAATTTCATGTTGACTTGCTAAACCCATAATCAATACATCCGCTTCATTATTTGTGTCAAGACAAGTTGACCCATTTAACCCATAAAAGTAAATTTCATTTTTATCCAACAAAAATTTGAATTTTAAATATATAAATTGAGTATTTTTAAAATAATTTAATGGTTATATTGGCATGAAACGCTCAATTTAATTTTCTTAGATTATGCATTTATAAATTTGGATGGAACTATGTTGGGTAGAAATAAGAACTTTTGGATTGTATGCTATTAGTCATTTAATTGATGTTATTATGAAATTGAATTTGAATGGAATTATTTGTCTCTCAACCAATATTTTAAATAGGTTGAAATGAATCATGTTTGTGTCAGCCCAACAAGAACTGTTTATCAAGCGTGTTACACATCTCATGTCATGCCAACCCACTTAATAAATGGGTTATGTTAAGGCTGAGGGGTTTTGACATGATTATTAAATGGGTAATAGTTTGGCTGATGCAAGTAGTCAAATATACCTACCTTGACACGACACAAACATGACCCACTAACATAAATTGTCACCCCTACTAACAGTCACTGGTCACACAAAAGGGTCCTTCCCGGCTAGAAGGCTGCTAGCCAATGCGTTCATAACACTAGTCATTTCTAATTTGTAAATGATGCATAGAATTGCATATTTTTATGCAAGCAACTTGGCTATCTCTTTATGTAGCAAAAGTCACATGGATATCTTTGAGCTGCCTCAGCGGTTTTGGTAAAAGTCTTTTTTTTTTTTTTTTTATAAGTAATAAAAATATATTAAAAAGAAGAAGGGTGTCACCTGAGTATATAGGAAGTGAACATCAAGGACAAAACAAATCAAGTGCATAAAATACAAAAGTCCACGAAACCATGGACTGAAGAAAAAGAACGAAATCCTAACACTGTAACCCAATCCAGAAGAGTCTTAAAGAAGAAGAGTTTAAGATCTGAAACTGATTTCTCTAAATACTCAAAATGTCGGTTATTCCTCTCCTACTAAATGCACCACATCAAACAATGGGGCACAACCATCCAAATAGCAGAATTTCGATGCCTCCCAAACTTTCCTTGCCAACAAGCCAACAACTCCACCACTATTTTCGATATAACCCAGTGAACGCCAAACAAAGTAAACACCATAGACCACAAATCAAAAGTAATAGGGCAATGGATAAGGAGGTGTTCTACTGATTTCCCATTTCTTTTACACATAACACCAATCCAAAATCAAAATCTTCTGTTTTCTAAGATTATCAATAGTCAAAATATTCCCCAAAGCTATAGTCCAAACAAAACACGCAACTCTAGAAGGGACCTTAGACTTCCAAACAATCTTCCAAGGGAAAGACTGATCGAAACTTTTTGTCAGTACCCGGTAATAAGAACGAACAGCAAAACCTCTTCCCATAGCAGGTTTCCAACACATCTTATCGTCCCCAACTCCTCTTAAAGAAGCTCCATAAATTCTAGACATTAAACTGTAAAAGGATTTCAATTCCCAATCTTCACGATGTCTTCTAAAATTTAGATCCTAGAAAAGAACACCATTTGAGAACTTCATCAAATTAGCCACATAGGCATCCTATTTCAACTTAAAGAAAAAAGTCTCGGGTAGTGCACACACAAAGAAGTGTCCCCACACCAAATGTCCTGCCAAATTCTAACAGTAAACCCAACCCCAACCTCAAATTGGATGTAACGAACCAAAGATGGCCAACCATGACTAATAGACTTCCACAAACTCACTCCATAAGGGCCAGTAACGGGAAGAGAGCACCAACCTCCCCCTTCACAATCATACTTTGCCCCTATCACTCTCCTCCACAAGGCCTGCCGCTCATTCTCATATCTCCATAACCATTTTCCAAACAAAGCTTTCTTAAAACTTCTCAAACTTCCTATCTCTCAATCCAAAAAAAAAAAAAAAAAATCTCAAACTTCTAATAGCTAAACCTCCAGAATGAAGAGCACAAATCGTAGCCCATTTCGCTGGGTGAGTATTTTTAAGATCCCCCATACCACTCCAAAGAAAATTTCATTGAAGTTGCTCAACATGGTTTGCAACCCCCACCAGGATAGGAAAAAGAGTGAGAAAATAAATTGGAAGATTGGACAAAGTACTCTTAACAAGAGTAAATTTACCTCCTTTTGAGAGAAACAATCATTTCCAACTTGCTAACCTCCTTTCCATCTTCTCAATAATTGGATTCCAAATAGAACTATCTTTGACATTAGCACCCAACAAAAGACCTAAATATTTTATTAGGAAGGAGCCTTGCTTGCACCCTAGCACATCCACTATATCTTCTATATTTGGAACCACACCCACAAGGACCAATTCAGACTTACCCATATTAATTTTCAGCCCAGAACTACTTCAAACCAAAACAGCACCAATAGGAGAAACAGAATATGACCAAGATCAGCATCACATAAGACCAAGGTATCATCAGCAAAGAGAAGATGGGTAAACTACAAAGAGTTACCCGTGGGACCCACCCTAATACCATACATGAGCCCATCCCTCATTGCCTTATCCAACATTTTACTAAAAGCATTCATAACAATGACAAACAATAAAAGGGATAATGGATCACCTTGTCTTATACCTCTAAAGCTTTCAAAGAAACCACATGGAGTTCCATTAATGAGGATGGAGAATTTAACAACAGAGATGCAAAAGAAAACTCATCTTCTCCATTTTTCATGAAAACCACAATGATCCAACATTTTTTTTTTTTTTTATAAGTAAATAATATATTAATAAAGTGATCCAACATATAAACGAGGAAGTCCCAATTCACATGATCATATGCCTTCTCTACGTCCAACTTACACAACACCCCAGGAACTCTTGATTTCAGCCTACTATTCAAGCATTCATTGGCAATAAGAACAGAATCTAAAATTTATCTTTTTTTGACAAAAGCATTTTGAGATTCATAAACAACATCCCCAAGCACCATTTTCAACCTGTTAGCAAAAACTTTAGCAATAATTTTGAACACCCCCCAATTAAACTAATAGGCCGAAAATCCCTTACATCCACTACATCAAATTTTTTAGGAATTAGCATTCAAACTTTACTCAAACTAAGCATTATCAAAAAAATATTGAAAAACCTCCAAAAAGATCAGTTTTGATAATGGCTCAACAAGTTTGAAAAAAACACCATAGGGAATCCATGCCATAGGGAATCCATCAAGTCCAGGAGCTTTATCACCATCAAAATCCATGACAACCCAAAAAATCTCAGCTTCCTCAAAAGGTTTTTCCAACGACCCAGCCTTATCCTCAGAAATCTGTATTGCTGTCCCCCTCTCTTAACCATAGCACCCTCGATTTTTGTCTCCAGTTAATCTCCTCCAATAAAGCAATCCTCTCAATCTCCTCCAATAAAGCAATCCTCTCAATCTCCAAGCGAATTCTCTCTTTATCACACTTCTCATCAACAGAAAAAGACACCCTTTCCTCTTTAGAATCCGGAGCATTCAAATCATTCCATAGTTTAATTCTCTTAATGGTTACATTTCCAAAATCGGTTTCATTCCACTTTTTTAAGTCCCCCTTTACAGCTTTCAATTTCATGGCTAACCTGTAACTTGGAGTTCCATAAAAATGATAAGAGTCCCACCAAATTTTCACCTTCTCCACAAAATCATACACTTGAAGCCACATGTTCTCAAAACAAAAAGACCTACATCCCTTACAAATATCCCCGCCCTCCAAAGAAATGGGGAAGTGGTACAATAGAACTCTAACCAACATTTTTTAATGAATGTTTGGATAATGTTCCTCCCATTCTGAAGAAAAGAGGAAGCAATCTATCCTGGAGACAGACAGAGAGTTTGACCAAGTGTAACTACCACCCTATAAAGGGATATCCATTAAACCATTAATAGAGATGAAATCAGAAAAATTATACATACCCTGAGTGAAGTTCTCCGCTCCCAAACGTTCGGAAGGAAAATGAATTGCATTGAAATCACCACCCACACACCATGGCAAATTCCACCACCTATAAAGATGTGCCAACTCCTCCCACATCAACCTCTTCTCCCTATCCACATTAGGACCATACACATTAGTGAATGCCCATTCAAAATTGTCTCCCACATTCCTAAATCTACAAGACACCGAAAAATCACCCACAGCTTCTTCCAACTTCTCCACCACCCTCCTATCCCACCTAATGCGCCTATATCCAATCAACATGTTGACAACCCCAAAGACTTTTAATAAATCCCCTAGTGATAACTCCATCTTAGTCTCCTGCAAGCAAATGACATCAGCCCTCCAAATTCTAATAAGGTTCTTAATTTGGAGTCTTTTATCCTTCTCATTTAGCCCCCTCACATTCCAAGAGATTATCTTCAAATTCATTAGGACACAATCACAGCCCTTTCCCTATTGGAACCTCTTGCTTTACCAAATGCAAAATCATAATTAATAGAGCTCACCAAGCTCCTCAACTCCTTTAAACCCTTACCTCCACCCTCTGTTTTTTTTCTCAAAGCATTCTCTACAACCCTTTTTCTAATTTTCTCCACAACAGCCAAGAGGAAATTAGATGCAAGTACTTCCAAACCTTTAACCAGAGTCTCCAAAAAAGAGCCAAAATCCTGAAACTTGCTCTGAAACCATGGTGACATACTAGAATGATTTTTAGACTGACCATCTTCCAAAAAGGCAAATAGGTTATCGACTTCTTAGGTCTCAACAGACTTCGATATAGCTGACGGAGTCACATTTAAGGCTTCTGAAATATCTGAACCTTGTCGATTAAATTCAACCATCTCGCCACCTTCTTCAGACCAACTCTCAAAATCTACATCCCCCACCACCAACCTATCCCACTTGGATTGTACCTCTAAAGGCCTCGAAGAATTTCCTAAAAAATCCATGGCATTAAGCTCAACCAAAACAGAGCCCCTGAAAAAGCCTGAAGGCTATCTCTCGATCTCCGTTGGCACCACCACTCTTCTCCCATCACCGAGTTCTAAAAGTAAAACCCACTTGTCCGAAAAGCCCCTCAATTTATTCAAGTCCACAGCATTATCAAATAAAAGTTGTTTGATCTGTTGTTGTACCAGTGCACTATCGACATCAGAATTAGACTCTGAAACCACCATATTGGTGCAAGTGGGAGCCGATATTTGTGGACTGGAGACTAAATCAGCATGTGAATTCTCAAGTTTCTCGTAGTTTCGCACCTCGTTGACCAAAACTGATTCTAAAAGACGGGTGGGAGCTGGATTTAGAACTTGTGGTTCCAGAAATTCAAAACTAACCTTTTTGTTTTGGATTGCAGACTCAGATTTGCCAGTATTGGAGCATGCAACATCATCATCAAAGGAGGAAATCACCATCACGTTCACCGGCACCACCTCGGCAGGGATATGAGACTTGGGGTCAGCATGGGAAAGAGACGAAACACTCGGCACATTTGGGAGCACTACTGAAGGACTTGTCACGTGATTGTGGTGTAAAGAAGAGGCTGGCTGCTGGGCTTTGGGCTTTTGAATAGACCCAATATGGCCCAAAAAGCTGCTACGAGGCTTCCAAACAGGTTTTAATAAGGGCCTTTTCTCTCTAGTAGGAGCTGGCTGGCTGGCCACTAAGCTTTAAGCCCACTTCCTTGACCTCTGAAAAAACAACACCGCACTTCCCCTCAGATCCACGTTCTACAGGAAAAATATATCCAAGGTAAACTTCCCTTTAATACCATTAGTAACAATTCCATTTATCACTGACGTAACTTCCACCCCAAACCCAGCTGTTTCTTTTCCAGGAAGATCATCGCTGAAATCACATTGATTTCGACTAGAATTTGGGATTTTCAAATTTTGAAATTCCGAAATTTTCTCCTTCCCTTTATTCACAAAACCATAGTTTCTCTGTTGCCCCTCCGGCACCACCACAGCAGGATGCTTGTGTTCACCATTTCTGATTCCGACAATTCCATAGTTTTTCTGCTTCCCCTCCTGTACCACCACAGCAGGATGCTTGGGTTCACCGTTTCTTATCCCGGAATGTCCCTGTCGGAGAAGAGAATCTTCTAATGTCTTCCTTAGGTGAAGACAATCCGCACCATCCTCTCCCCAATTTTCCTTCCAGTATCACTATGGACCCTCTACGTCGTCCATGAATGAGTTCAAAAATAAGCAAAAAATTTCCATAAGCATTGGACCCCAACTAAATAATAAAAATCTTATTTCCTTCCCTAAACGATCTGGAAAACTGCACAGGTGATTGTTTAGACGCCAACTCTTCCATGTTAAACAACAGCCTCTTGGCACTCTCCTTTCCCAAAGTGACAAAGAGTGAAGAATCTCGGCCTTTTTCAAGAATACGTTATAGATAAAAAAGTACCTCCTTCTTCGACAGAAAATTCAAAAGTTTTGCAAATCTTCAACGAAGATGTACCCTAGCTTAACAGGTCAGAGGTTGAACAGCCAGGAGACAGGCATGTGCATAATTACACAGAACAAAAAATATAGCTCATGTATTACTTTATTATATGAAAATCCAAGCTTGTAAAGAAATTTAACTGACTAACTAATCACAAATATACATATGGAAGTCTAAATGCACCAAATGTAAAAGTGATTTGCTAGTCAGTTAAATTCTTTACAAGCATGGATTTGCAACTGTCCTGTGGAAGAGTATCATATAATATAGTGCTGTAGTACTCTTACAATTTTAATTTACAAGGAAGCCAAACCATTTTAAAATTTCATCTTGAATGAAAAATTTGCTTGTGATTAATGGCTTTACCTCTGGCTTTCAATAATAGGAACACGTGCAAGGACAAATTCACAGAAAAGCTCTAATATCTCATATGCAGCCCACATGTTCTGTTCCCTTATAACATGCTCCACCTAACCAAATTAATAATTGTGCTCAAATTAATTTAAATAGTCTGCTGAAAAACAGATTGCAATTAATCAGCATCTGGTGATCATATATATGTGAAGGGGTACCCGAATTCGAGCTATGGCTTCCTGTCCAGCCTGCAAAAATTGGGCTATCTCCTTGCGCATATGTTTGAGCTGCATATCTCTCTTGTTTTGCAGCAGTTTGATGCGCGAAATTGCCAAGTTCAAGCTTGTTTTGCTACAAAAGTACCCTTACAACATTAGAGATTACAACTCATAAAATTTTATATAAAAAACAGAAAAAGGGGATAAAAATGCATTCGGTCAATATTTAGGAATGCCTAAAACATCAGATTCTTAGTTCTCTTCATATAAAAGAAGAAAATCTCTAAGTTAGATATTTGGGAATGCCTAAGTCTCAGGTAGGCTGAGTTATCAAGATTGAATACCTTAAATTGATAATATTACAGCAAGAATAAACTGCTGGACATAAATAGTAAAATAAAAATAAAAATAAAATAAAAAAAGTCATCTGCAGCAATGGCCAGATAGTATAAATTCTTGTGGAATTGTCCTGATAATGCATCAAGGACAATTCCACTGTAGCTTGAGATAGTATTTGTGTCCCAAGGAGTGTGAAATAGGCTTGAAGGGGATTGAGGAGTGGAATAAGGTGGCTTGTTTGAAACATATATGGAACCTATTTGCTCAAGCAGGTTGAATTTGGGTGGAATGTGTTCATATCAACATATTGAAGGGGAAGAGTGTGTCAAGGCTTCCCAAGACAGTACCTGCAGTTTGAGAAAACTATTAAGGTCAAGGAGCTTGGCTATGCAATATTTCAAAATTTGCTGCTGGAGATGGTTCCTATATCTTCCTTTGGCATGATTGGTAGCACCAGGCTGGGATCTTACATGAAAAATATGGCTATAAAGTCATTTATGATGCTGCAAGTATTATGGATATAAGTTGGCCAGCGTGATGCATGGTGGTGATTGCAGATGGAAATCTGCAAGAATAGATGTGCTTCTAGCCATTTAAAGTAGACTCTACTTGGTCGAGATTGGTTATAAGGATCAGCCTGTGGCTGTGCTCAAATTCAGGTATATTCAATTGTACTATGACTTGGCATTAAGTTAGATTGAAGATGCCAGCAATTCCATGGCAAAAACTGGTCTTGTTTCCTTTAACTGTACCAAAGTATGCTCTCATTGGATGACTTGTGCCTAAAAATAGGCTTTCTAACCAAGAGCCTTGTAGCTCAACTGGTTGACACCTCCTAATGTTTCCAAATGAGACATCTAGGATTCAAATCTGCCCTCTCCCAACTATCAAATTACCGACCAAAAAAAAAGAAGAAAGCTTTCTACTCGTGATAGGCTCCTTCGTGATAGGCTCCCAGCTTTCTACTCTTGAATGCTCGTTTACTAAAAGGATATGGGGAGAGATGATGGGATGTTTCCTTGTTAGAAATCTTGAGTTTTTTCGGGATGCTGTGATCAACTGGGGTTTGCATAATTTGAAGTGCAATTATCATAGTGCAGTGTTATGCACGCTGAGCTGGGAGGCGGTCATGTTCCATGTTTGGATCCAGCGAAAGGTCAGGATCCATGCTGGGAATGTCAAGACCAAGGAGTCCATTATTCAGGCCATAAATACAATCTAAAGGAGGCTTCAAAAACTCTATCTGTAACAGGGTCCTACACTCTAAATGGGGAATATCTTTCTCAGTTCTTAAATAATGATTTTTTAGACTTTCAGATTAATTTCCATTAGTTGAGTATTTTTGTTATAAGTGTTTTTCTGGGTTTATTTATTAACTGTTGCTGTTGATTTGCAGCTGGAGACTGCAAGATCGTACATATTCAGGTGCTCAAATAAAATTTAGCTGATTTATCGAAAAAGAGAGTACAAACTTCAACTGGGTATTTCTGGAAAATCTCACACTCAGAAGGAGCAATGAAATCGGTGCATTCACTACGAATCAAAACATTTTTCTAGAAACAGCTCACATTCCAGTAGCAACAAATTCCGATAATTCATAAAAAAAAGTGAGGGCAAAATTGTTCAAGTATTGCTTTTTTTTTTTTTTTTTTTTTTGCTAAGGAATTCAATTATTGCTAATTAAAACATTTATCTGAAACAAACCCATATTCCAGAATCCTTTAATGGGTATTGGGTATCTCATAGAAATGAGAATTACAACAAAAAACAACGCTCACTAGATATACAATTTGACATAAATTTAAGCCTAAGTGTACAGTACAAGTTGACCAACCAAAATTACAAAAGCTACAAGAAGATAAGCCATAAGGAGCAACTAAATATACATAAATTACAGAAGATAAACAAAAACAAAGATAAAAATTGACAAATGGATTGGGGTTTAGAGGTTAAGAAGAAAAATATTAACTGACCATTTTGTGCCAAAAACACCTCTGCTGAAGAGCTGGTTTAAGAGTGACATTGATGAATTGAAGGAAAGGATAAGCCTCTGCCAAAATATATGATTGAAAGAAGGATTTTTCTATTTATAATTGATCGTAGAGATTGTTAAAGTCTAAAAGAGTGCTTTTTTCTGGGTCTGTTTTTTTTTATAAGACGAACGCGAGATGATCAAAGTCTCGGGTTAAGTACTGTTTGCTTTGCGTTTGTTTGTTTTGTTCTTTTAAATCAAAAATTCTTCACATAAAAAAAAATAAAAAAAAAAAGGAAAATTGCATTTTTTTTGTCTAACATTTTGATTCTATTTCTATTTTGATTCCTACTTTTTAACTTTATTACATTTAGTTTAGTCCATAAAATCAAAAAGTGATTTCGTTTTAGTCTCTACCATCATCTTAGTAATAGAAATATCCTATTTGGCATGTACTATTAGCACAATAAATGCTAACATAATTATTAAAATAATAATAAAATTTCTTATTTGGGATTTAAATAATGTCACAGCATTTTAAATATTAAGAAAAGTCATATCATTAATTTTCTTTTCTTTAATTATTTTAAAATAAAATAAAATTTTAGTTATTATTTAATTATTTAGATAATAATTAAAATAAAATTTTTCTTTTCTTTTCTTTTCATTATTTATTCTTTTTATTATTTTGTTGGAAGATCATGTTTATGGGGGAAAATGGGCTTTTGCCCTTGCCCTTATTTTGTAAAAAATCTAGCACAATGTTCCTATTTTGAAACTATTAAATACTGTGTCCCTGTTTTGAAACTCAATTTTTAAAAAAATTGAGTTACAGGTAGAACTCAACATTAATAATGTCGAGTTCTATGCATATTTTTCCACTTAATTTTTAAAAAAAAATTAGTGAAACTCGACTTTGCTAAATCGAGTTTCAATAAAAAAAATAAATTTACATATAACTCGATTTTGAGTATATCAAGTTTTATATAGAACTCAATTTTGTTAAAATCGAGTTTCAAAAACAGGGACACGATGCTTAATAGTTTCAAAACAAGGACATTATGCTAGATTTTTTTTTTAAATAAGGGCAAAAGCCCATTTTCTCCGTCTGTTTATGTTCTTTGTGTTCTTCCCATTACTATTCACAATCTTCCCCAAAACTATTTATGTTCTTCCTCACTTTCCCAGAATTGTTCATATTCTTCCTCAAATAACTAGTTGCCCAAAAGAATTAAAAAATCAATATTTTAGTTTCTCTTCTTGCATTTTCTTAGCAACCAAACATGCAAAACACATGTAGCAATCTTCAAATTGAAACCAAAACCTAGCAATCACTAAAACAATTAAACCAAAACATCTCAATCGAAACACCACAATAGAAAAACATCAAAACACACCAACCCACCCCATGGCCCACCACTAGATCCAACCGACCACTGCTTCACAACCACCAACCCACCCCACGGCCCATTTGTGGGTGCAACATGCCTTTCGGAGGGGGGTACGCCTCGACCAAGTGGGCCACTCGGCCAAGGCAGAGAAAAGAAAATAGAGCTACCACCTAGTTTAGGTCTAGGAACCATATATATAGCACCATTACATTGAAGGACTAATCTTACTACAGTATGGGTTCGGAGTTTAGGTATGGGGATAGGAAGGTGTTAGGGCACCCAACCCCACCTGACCCGTGGGTCGGTTTCCACTCATTGTGTCTTATGTCTTAATCTCATTAAAGGCATGTTCAATATTGTATCTTAAACTCACACACACGCTAGCATACATCTAAGCATATAATATGGCATCAATCATCCCGAAAAAACCCTAGCATACATCTATCATGACAGCTCACATCAAGCCTAGCATACATCTATGAAGACATTACATACTCCCAACGACAGAAACATGGTCATGGCAGCAAATCAAACAAACATGTTATATTTGAAGCATGTCATATAAACTTACATATTCATTTCCAGCAAAGCAGAAAAGATCATATATCAAACCAAATGCATGTTCATATGAATGCATGACTTACCTCATTGCATCACAGCACCTATACATCAATGCAAGATCTTGTGAATGCATGTTCATGATGAATCAAAGATTTGATTAAAAGGTAACCCTAATCTAACATGTGAAAAACAAATAAACACTTTAAACAGAGAAATAGAGAATTGAGAAGCATAAAACAAGGCAAGACAGAGGCATATTGCATAAACAGAAAAAAGAAACTGAAGTAGAAAAGGTTGAATTAGGGTTCTAAGCTTGAGTACGCGTACACATACATAGGGCTTCTATACGTGGCCAAGTTGTATGCATATGCATACTTCGAGTATGCATATGTATGCAGGAAGCCTACGTACATATACATGTCCAAAACCCTAACCTAGAAACAACAAGAACAAAAAACAGAGAAAAAACTTAAAACAAAGAATCTAACAACCTAACATGCTTTAAACGATAAAACAAAGAACAACTAAGCTAAGAAAGTATATTACAACATAAATAAACAAGAAAAACAAAGAAAACAAAAGGATTAAAACAAGAAAAAGAAAAGAAAAGAAAAATAAATTTTATAACTTATACCTCAAAACAAAAGCTCTTTGGCTTGATTTTGACCGTTCCTCTCAATCAAATCTATTCACAACCAAATAAAATTGATTACTAAACTTCAAAACTCGAAGATTAAGACCAGAAAAATTGACTTGAGGATGTTTTGTGAAAAAACTCCCTCTTTGATTAACTATTTCTAGTGAATTTTAACTTTTTTCCAGTGAATTTTAACTTTTTTCCTTAGGATGTGTTTTGAAAAGGTACCATGTATGGCTTTTTATATTGAAAAACAATGGGGGTTTAGAACGGCTCCCAGACGATGTGGGATTCGTTCCAAACCTCAGCTTTAATGCAGAAAACTTGCATTTCATAAGTTTTGGATCCCTAGCATGCGTACGCATGCATGAAGTTTGCGTACGTAGGCTTGGAGCATACGTACGCATACACGTGTTTGCGTACACATGCCTTAGGATTTCTATGGCCTTTATTTCCAAAAATATTTTTATTCAGCTCATAAAAGAGTTATATTTTCTATAAATACCTTCCTCAAGTCAATTTAAGTCTAATCGAGCCTTCAACTAACCTTAGGCTTTAGAGCTTTACCATCATTGGGGAACGGGGGGCTTGAGTTGTAAGGGGTACAAAATGCGGTGTTTATAGATACCCCTCCTTTGATTCATGAGCTCCACTAAAGAAATCAAAAGAATAAGAGAAAAAGCATTTTGTTTCAATGTACAGCTTGAGCCCAACCCACGCACACAACACACAATATGCATACATGGGGCTAGGTGCAACTCTGCTGAATTGCGTGGGATTCTTATGTCCAAATTCCCACCTTTGTTGCTTGGGAAATGAGCAACAGTAGGTTCACAATCCCAAAACCTGTTTTGCCAGTTGCAAATAAGAGGCAAGTGACTCACTATCCTAAAGTCACTAAAAAAGAAAAACAAACATGGCCAACAACTGCAACTATCAACCAAACAAACAAGGTGCTCTTACGAGCTTAAAGGGATACATCTCTATGGTGTCCATCTGGGGCTCTTGCCTTAAAATTTTTACAGGTGGCTTGCGCCTCTTGTCTTCCATCTCTATCTTTACTTATTCTAGTGAGGCTCTTGTCTCTAGGTGACCTTGATCTCTATCTCTATCTTTACCTCTTTTATTGTACCTGCATATTCAACTCCCTTGGGATATGTGCACGAATTTTGGCTTGCATATGGTCTATGCCTGCATATTCAATTTCCAAAGCATATGTACACAAGTTTTGTATTCTTCTCTTCTGACTTGTATGGGAACTGTGCTTGCATATTCAATTCCTAGAGGATATGGGCATAAGTGGTCTTGGTGTTCTAACTTACAAGGAAGTCCTTAGTAAAAGATCCATTGGGGAGAGTGACTTGTTGAGGAGTGTATTGGCAACCCACAGAAAAGCCTTCTTAGACATTTCAACCAACGAAGAAGTCCTTGATTGGGGGGGAAGGTAGTCCACTGGGGAAAACATAACTTGTTGAGGAGTTTTGGTGGTGATTTTGACTTATGAAGAAGTCTTTGATGGTGTGTAGTCTACTAGGGAAAGTTTTATTCTTCTCCTTCATGACACACTAGGGAACTTATGTTGATTCCACTCATGAGGGAGTTTTGTCAACTTCATGGGGAAATTTTTTTCACAATTCTTGAGGGGTTGTCCTTGTGCCTTAAACCCGCAGGGGAGTCCTTCTATGATACTGTACTTTACAAGGGATTTGGTTAATGATCTTAACTCACGGGGGAGTTCTCTTAGGGATTTTTGTTCTGCCGAGGAATGTTCTTGATTCCTTTAACCCACTAGGGAATGCTTGGAGAGCCTTTGTGTCTTTTACCTAGCTGAAGGTATTTCTGTAATTTTTGATGCATTCTTGAATTTTCTTTTGCGTTTCCTACCTTTTGGGAACTCACTAGGATACTTTGAATTTTTTTTACTAAACTATATGTAGTTTAGTGGAGAGACCTAAACTACACATAGTTTAGCCATAGACCTTCTCGCCTTCTCAAAATTTTTCCCAACGGTTACCAACCATTTCTTTGTCTTTTTCTTCTTATTTCTTATCATCTTCCTCATCTCTTCACATTTTCTCTAACTCTGCAACTTCGATATTTTCTTTCAACAAAAACACTCTACCTCTCTCTATTTTCCTCACCATCTAATTTCTTCTTCTCAAACTCTCTTATCCAAAAGTCTCTTTCTCTCCCAAACTCTCTCATCTTCATGGTACCCAAGTCCAAGAAAAGTTCCTACATGATTTTTGGCAATGTGTTCAACCTCACCTGCTAGAATGGGGTTGTGAGGCTGAATCAGCCCCCTTCATTGACCCATAGGCCACATGATCATCTTTTAGAGAGTTGTAAGGACCAAATTGGTAAGTTTTCAAACTTTTCTCATTTTCGAGTTTCGTCTTGATCTTCCATTTTAATATGTTTTTAGACATGTAAAAGCTTGGGTTTTGCTGTGGGATGAGTTTAGATGAAAACCTGACACTTTAAGAGGGGTAGGAACATGTTTAGGATGAGTTTTGATCAAAAGGTGGTTGAAAATGTCAAAAAATACTTCTTTGTCTATGCTCATGCGTATAGGGATATCGGCTTGCGTACGCAACTTTTATCCATGTGTACATGTACATAACTCCTACATACGCAGGCTCCCTTCATTTGTACGCATCCCTATTCTTTAGTTTACACAAACACATAATCCAACATGCATGTGCGTGTAGAGCCCCTGCGTACGTAGACATGGACTCGCGTGCACATGCTGGCACTCAAAAACCCTATTTTGGTTGTTTTAACTCCTTTCTCACTTATTTTCTCATTTGATGTCATTTTAATGCTTTATTTTCATCCTTTTGCTGGCCTTACCCACTTTCTCGGGTAAGGGCAGCACTAACCATGTTGCTTCATGGTATTAGGTCTTGACCGAGGAGACTAAGGGCCACATATGTGCTACGGGATTTAAGCCCATCATCTGCTCACTGCTGGAGACCTTTGCCAGCACCATTTTGGTGTATTGCTTGGCTAAAAGGTGGTGGGACACTACCTATACCTTCCATAATGCTGACAGGGAGATGATGGTGATTCCCCATGACTTTCACCGGATCACAAGACTCAAGTGTGATGGGATGATCATCAACTTGGGGGGTGCGTGAGGTATGCAATTAGGCACAGAGTTGATTAGGAGGAGGTACTTGATGAACACAATCCGTTATTATGATATTGAGATGGATTACAAGCCTTTCTTGCAAGTGACTCCCGATAACTGTGCTTGGATGGCTAGGGCCTTATTGCTGTATATCTTGGGGGCATATCTCTTTGCCAATGAGGGGAAGATAGTGTCTATAAGGTGGCTGTCTCTCTTTCTGGATTTGAAGGAGGCTTGGGAGGCCAACTAGGGCCAGGCATGTTTTGCTTACATATACTTATCTTTGGACACGCTCAGTAGGCTGACTTCGCGTTAACTAGTGGGGCCTTGGAAGCTCCTTGAGGTTGGTTCTCTTATACTTTCTAGCATCTTATAATGCATGTGTTTCCCATTCTTGTAATTGCACTTATTTATATGTCATCTAGACTTAAAGAACTGTGCCTCACATTCTTGCAAACCGTATCTATATTTGTACCTTAGAAACTATCATCTTGCAAACTGTACCCATTCCTCTAGCAAACTGTCATCTTACAAACTATCATCTTGCAAACTGTGTTTTCTTCTTATAGCGTTAAGCCGTGAAGTATGGTCTTATCACTTATGGAGCGGAGGTGGATCTGAAGAGCTTCTTATCGGTTAGGACTCACATTGATAGACTTTCTTCTGAGGAGGTGAGTTAAACATTCACTTTTCCCTGTTACTTTTCTTGCATGCCCTTAGGATTCTTCATCTAACCCTACATGTTGTTCAAGTCATTTGGAGTCCATGGGTGGATGCTCTTACTATTGCAGACCTGAACTTAGAGGCTGCCACCATCATCACTTTTGAGATCACCTAGCCTTTCAAGGATGCTGGTCTAAGGATTATTTACTTGGTAGAGAAGGTATGCTACCAGTTAGTGGGTAAGGATGCACCGTAGGTTCCGCTTGATCCTTCATAGTTTATGCTTGCCCCGCTCTCCATGACGGATACTAAGTAACATTTGTGGAGAGCCGACATTTTCTACGCCGAGTGTCTCATGAATGACGTAGAGTATGATGAGTTTAGTGAGACTTGTCTCATGCCTGCTCTCATTTAGGAGGTATGTATCTTTTCCTCTCCATTTCCCTTCACTCTTCCTTTCTTGTATTTCTACACATAGTGATATCGAAATGTGATGCTTATATTAGGTTGGCCTTGTTGGTGGTCTTGTCGACCCTCCTCATCTACCTTGGTCGATCTATGCTTACCACTCTAATAGCTTCGCTCGAGAGTGCCGTGTGGGGCATAACACAAATGTCATGGGCTACCCTTTCCTTGTGGGTACATGAGCAGTGAGTTCTCTTTTATCTTTATCTTGTTTTTTCTTTTCTTGGATCTCTCAACACTTATTATAACACTGTCTTCTTTTCAAATTTAGCCAACTGTACAAGAGTATGAGGAGTTTGTCTAGCTTGCTAGGAACCACAAGCTGGAGGTGACTAAGAATTCTAGGCAGATTTATGGTCCTAAATGGTTTGCCTACCCGGGTGGGGGTGGTGATGATGATGATGGTGGTGGTGATGGTGGTGCTGGCGACTCTAAGACCACTCCTAGCTATCAACCGAGGAAGATGTGCCACCAGTGATAATCCTACAGACAGACACTAACATATGGCATATTTCCAGTTTCATTTCTTTTTCTTTTTTATTTATCATGTATTTCTACACTTTATTTCTTATTTGAGACATTGGGTTGTATTTAAGAACATTTTTTTAAAAAATTTGGGAACATGTACTTAATTTACAACTTATGAGGATAATTGAATTTATACAACTTTATTTTCCTTGGTTCTTAATGCTTGGAATTTGAGCTTGATTGTGCCTTAAGTAGTCCTTTAGGTCATGGGAATCATGAGAGGAGCCTAGATGGAGGAATCACACTCTAAATAGGAAAAGGAATTCGATATCGCCTTCCTTCTTATGTGCGTGTCATAGGCCTGTGTACGCAAACGTTGACCATGCATACGCAGCCTTGACCTTGCATACGCACACCGCAGGCCAGAAGATCCTAGCCAAATCTTTTAAGTATAAAATAGCCATTGGGGGCCTCTAAACCCTCACAAAACGTGTTCTAAGCTCATAAAATACCTCTCAAGGCTTCCTAATGGCAGAATCACTCCTTTAGCGATTTCAACATGGATTAAAAAGCTTGGCCCAAGTTTCAAGGATGCCTTCGTCCCTCTTGGTCTCTCTTGCATCTTTCCCTACCATGAAATTAAAGTGGATGAACCTCTTTTTCGTGCTACTCCTGAATTTTGGATCCCAGCTTGGCATGTCTTCCAATTCAATGGCATGGAATTATGCCCTACTCTTGAAGAATTTAATGCAATCATAGGTGAACCCGACGTTAGTACTCTCATTCTTCCTACCACTAACGAGGATTTCCCTATCATGGCTCAATAACTCTTAGGTATTCCTCTTAATATAGCTCAAAGGTGGTGCATTCTTTACAAGCTGAACATCCGCATGGTCTTCACATTCTTCTATTAGTAGAACGTTCTACTGGCTAGGGCAAAGTATCCCACTATCTCAATGCCTTCTGCTTATGCCTTCTTATGAGGTACTTCTTGGTGCGTGAGATGTTTAATGTAGATCAAAGGATACTTTCGGTGGTCCTTAATCTAGAGAAGGGAAGTACCGTAGGCATGATCCTGGTCGAGACTCTCAATGGCTTGGATGTTGTTCACAGAGGGGAAGCAACTTTCTTTGCAAGGAGCCCTCTCCTCCTTCAGGTATGATTCCTAATTTTTGCCTAGGTTATCAACCTAGCAGGATTCCTCTAACTTTTGCATGGGTTGCCTTTCGGTTTTCAACCCATCGAGGCTCCTTATACCGTTTTTGCATTATTTTTCTCTCTTTCTTTTATCTCTCATTTTTCCTCTCAAAACTCATGATCTCTTTCTCTCTTTCTTTTAATATGGCTATATGAGAGGCTTCGATTGCTTCAACCTTCCTCGATCCCTTTTAGTCAATATAAACTAAAGCATTATCATGACCGCAAGCTTAAAGACAAAGAGATGGACCCTGCTGAGTTCCCTGAGTTCCTGAAGCGTCTTTCCCCCTTGGATGTCCAACGGGTGGTGGAATGGTGGTGCATTACAGGCATGGTCAATCCTGTCTTCAAAGACAACTGTGTTCCTTTGATTGGGCTTTGTCATTGCTTTTACTATTTCCCAGGCCGCATTGCAAGGCAATTTGGTGACCATCAAGGAGTTCCTAATGATGATGGCATCTTTCACATCTTGATCTTCACTAAGAGGGTCTTGGGCATGATTTGTGAGACTTGGTTGAAGAGGATGGTGGCTAACGACATCTGTGTCCCTCGATTTCTCCATCCTACCTTAGGTTACAAGACTTGGTTGACTGCTAATATGAGGTCGGTTCGTATGGAAGAGAAAGATTACCAGAAGTCCAACAAAAGGAAGAGGACTGACTGACTACCTTGATATGCCCCAAATTTCACTTTTCTACACTTTATGATTCTCATGTCTTTACTTTTTGAATTTAATAAAGGATTGGGATGTTCTAAATCCCCTATGAAAACAATTTAGTATCTTTTAATTTGAGCAATAAGATATTCAACTATTTTATTATCTTTACTTACTGTCTTTATTTTTTTTCCTTTTCTTTCTTTTTCTTTTGCTTTTTCTATGCCATGTAATTTTTGTCACACCCATAGTTTTTTCCCTTATCTTTTGCCTAGATCGCCCTTTTAGGTTTTCAACCTAGTAGGGTTTCTTTTGCCTTAACTTTTACCTAGGCCGCCCTCTCGAGTTTTCAACCTAGCAAGCTTTTTTCTTTTTCAAATGTTATACTTTCAGAGTCTATCTAGATTAATTAGGTGAAGCATCTCTTCCCTATCCAAGTGTGTAATTCTTGTAGCACCTCTTGACATGATCTTTGATAAGACTTTGATGGAATTAGAGTTTAGGGTAAGTCACTTCAAGGGCACCTGGGCCTCCATAACTAAGGAAGTGCTTGGGAAGATTATAGGAACAAAGTGAGGGAGAGGGAAAGAGAAAGAGATGTTAAAGAGAGGTAACAATCAGAATATTATTCATGAATAACAAATACAATACGTTGCCTCTTATATACACCTTACATATCCTAACTAACTACCCGGATTAATAGGCCAAAAACGTATTGACCCCTTGTGATGGATTAAGTTGATTAATTAGCCAAGTTTAATTAATTAATCAATTTAACATGCAAACGCATGGTAGCACAAACAAATCACCAATAAACTAAAGTGTAGTGGAAAATAAATTGACACGGTAATTTGTTTACGAATGGGTAAAACCTCCAAGGCAAAAATCCCACTGGGTGATTTTAAGGTCACCACTCTCGAGATCCCACTATTATCAAAACAAGCGGTTACAAGTAAAGGAATCTCAGTACCTTCTACCAACCTACAGTTGAACCCTTACCCTAATACCCAATTGGACTTGTTCTGTAGTGATAATCTCTCCTTTTGATGCATGGCTCCCAGTACGTGACTAACCAACTGCACGAATCCAGTACATGACTTCAATCACCAACTTAAGAAAGATGTTGGCTACAAAGTTCTTCAGTTCATCCATACGATGAAGATCAAGAAGATGCTTGGTTACAAAACTCTATGGTGCATAAACACCGCAGCTTCTCCACAATAGAGATGAACTAGGGCAAACTTTGTCTCCGGTCACAAATTGCTTGAACAAACTTTGCTCAATGCTTGTGCAACTTGTGCTTCCTTTGACTGCCCTTAGAATAATCCTTTTATATGTCTAGGGTTATAAGAAAAGAAGGCCCAAAGACATATCCACGGATTGGAATCAAAACAGATCTGAAATTTTGTTTTTCTTAAACCTCGACAGATAGCATCTGTCGAGAAACTGTCGAGCAGCTGTCGAGCCACGAGGCTGGAATAACTTCTTAAGCTCGATAGATGCCAGCTGTCGAGCTTTAATGACAGACAATTCTTCAGCTTGTTTTTTGGACAGACTTGCATGGCTTTAACACTTGATCTAGGAATCTTGTTTCTTGAAGTATTAAACACATCCTAGATCTACCCAAATACAATCAAAGTGCGTTTTGTCAAAGGATTAGCCAATTACATAAAAGAATGACACATGTTCTTAACAAGTGAACCATATATGTCCTAACACAGATCATTAGCTGGACTAATAACCTCTAACTACCACTAACTGCCTTCCAACAATTCTACCCTACAACACATACCACTACAATGGTACAAGCCTTCACCTCAGCACACTATAATAGTCCCTATACACTACAAGAATATTGATGCCTAACATACCCTTCCCTATTTAAAACACGTTGCCCACAAGGTGAGGAAACCTGGAGTGCTAACAGTGCAAAGGCTCCTAAGTGGCATCTTCAGAAGGATATCCTAGCCATTGCACCAAAACTTTAGTGATAACTCGGGTCCTCAAGGTCTTGGTTCTGGTCTGCAACATAGCAATGGGCTCAATGGCAACCTGCCCTTCATCATCTTCAGGTGGCAGAGTTGGCAAAAGTGTGACATGTTGGCCTAGCTTCAACTTTAAACAAGAAACATGGAAAACATGACTAATCTTGGACTCAGGAGGTAAATCCAGCTTATAAGACATTGACCCAACCTTCTATAGCACCTTAAAAGGCCTAAAATACCTTGGAGACAACTTCCACTTCCCTTTATAGGCCAAGGTTTTTTGTCTATAGGGCTGTAGTCTCAAGTAAACCGAATCACCCACCATAAATGATATATCTTGCCTATGCTTATCAGCTTGGTACTTCATCCTTCCTTGTGCAACATGGAGATGGCCCTAAAGAATAGACAAAACTTCCTCCTTTTGGCTCAAAATAGAATCCAATGCATCTACCCTGGTTATGCTAGGAATGTAACTCTGCAACTTTGGAGGAGGAAAGCCATACAAAGCTTTAAATGGTGACAACTTGAGGCTAGTATGGAAGTTAGAATTGAACCAAAACTCAACAAGTGGCAACCATTCATCCCTTTTAGTTGGTCTGTCACTAGTAAAAGCTCTAAGGTATTGCTCCAAGCTTCTGTTGACAACCTCAGTTTGGCCATCTGACTGAGGATGATAGGCTGTAGACATGGCTAACACTATACCCTATAATCTAAACAATTTAGACCAGAATAATGACTTAAAGGTTGCATCTCTGTCACTCACAATAGAGGCAGGCATGCCATGAAGTTTGAAGATGTATTGGAGGTATAAGGTAGCAACCTTAGCAATAGTGTAAGGGTGAGACAAAGGCACCAAATGGGCATACTTGGTTAACCTATTTACCACAACTAGGATCACCTTAAACCCTTGAGACTTAGGAAGCCCTCAAGAAAATCTAAGCTCACATCAATCCAAGGCGTGTTAGGAATGGCTAATGGTTGCAGCAAACCAGCTGAGGCAGATGTCTCAGACTTGATTCTCTAACAGACATCACACTCCCTAATAAAATTCTTCAAATCAGCCTTCATGCCATGCCAATAGAACTCCTTCTTAGCTCTTTGAAAGGACTTTGAAAACCAAAAAGGCCAGCTATAGGACTACTATGAACTAATTGCAAGACTTGTGATTTTAAGGGGCACAAGGGTCCCAAGAAGAATCTACTCTTGTAGAAAATGAGATCATTCTGGAAGGAAAAACCTTTTGGAGGAGCACCAGATTGGATTGAAGAAAGAAGTAGTTGAATAGAAGGATCTTGAAAGTAGCTATCCTTGAGAACAGCCAACCAAATGGGATTAGGGACTAAAAGAAGGAACAAATAACTTGTTTTCTGCTGAAGGGGCAGCTGTAAGTCTTCAGGAACAAGGTCAGACTTCCTGAAAAGTGCATCTACCACCCTATTGTCCACACCCTTTTTGTATTCAACCACGAAGGCTTATCCCAATAGCTTAGCCAACCATTTTTGATGAGCTGGTGTGGCAATCCTCTGCTCCAACAGAAATTTTAAGCCTTGATGGTTAGTCTTCACAATAAAGGGTCTGCCTACTAAATAGGGTCTCCACCTTTTGAAGGGTTTAGAGAAGTTGGGAAGAGCCCTAAGACCCATACCCGATGCATCACACTCAATGTTGAAGGGTTTGGAGAAGTTGGGAAGAGCCAATACAAATGGATGGATCACTACAACTTTAAGAGCATTGAAGGCCTCCAAAGCTGTATCAGACCTCCAAAGCTGTATCAGACCACAAGAAGCTATCTTTCTTAAGGAGATCAGTTAAGGGTTTAGCAATGGTGCCATGCCTTTTAATGAACTTCCTGTAGTAACTTGTAAGACCTAAAAACCCCCTTAAGGCCTTGACATTGGTTGGAATTAGCCACTACTGCATTGCAGTATTCTTCCTAGGATCTACATTAACCCCCTCACCAGAAATAATGTGACCTAAATACTCCATTTCAGAACTCCCAAAGACACACTTAGACCTCTTTGCATACAATTGATAAGACAACAAGACATTTAAAACAGTTTTCAGGTGAGCCAAGTGATCTTCCAAGCATTGACTATAGACTAAAATGTCATCAAAGAAAACCAAAACAAACCTTCTCAGATAAGGCTTGAAAATGTCATTCATGAGTGCTTGAAAGTGGATGGGGCATTGGTTAAGCCAAAGGGCATGACAAGAAACTCATAATGTCCCTCATGAGTTTTGATAGCTGTTTTAGGAATATCTTCTATCTTCATACGAATTTGATGGTATCCAGACCTTAGGTCCAACTTAGAGAAGATAGTGGCCCCTGCCAACTCATCCAACAACTCATCCACTACAGGAATAGGAAATTTATCCTTTATGGTTGCCTTATATAAAGCCCTATAATCAATGCACATCCTCCAACTTCCATCAGCCTTTTTAACAAGCAACATAGGTGAGAAAAAGGGACTTTGGCTAGGTTGAATTGAACCAAGTTCAAGCAACTCATGCACAATCTTTTTAATTTTTTACTTTTGGAAGTAAGGGTACCTATAAGGTTTTTCACAAACTCTTGGAGTTCCATTTTTTAGTATGATTAGATGCTCATGTCCACGAAATGGGGGTAGGCCTGAGGGCATGTCAAACACCTTGAAAAACTATTCCAAAAGGTCAGAAATTGCAGTAGGCAACAATGGTTCATTTGCTGAGTTGGTGGTGACTGCTAAAATCTAGAGAACCAGCCCCTTCCTTGTAGCAGAATCATTAAAGAGCTTGTCAGCCTCTGAAAAGACAGATCCTTTAGGGTGTAACCCCTTTAACAACACCCTATTATCCAGGTAAAGGAACTTCATGGTCAATAACTTGAAGTCCCAGCTGATCTCCCTAGGGTACTTAACCAGTGAGTACCCAAAACCACTGCACAACACCCTAAATGCAATACAGTCAAATCCACAACAAACTTATACCCTTGGATTGCAAGAGTGACTCCATGACATATTCCCAAAGTCTTAATGACACTACCATCAACCACTTTAACTTCCAAAATTTGAGATGTATCCAAGTGTAAATCAGCACATTCAATTCTGTAACATCTAAAACATTGTGTGTACTGCCTGAATCAATTAGAGCAACTACCCCATGATTTTTAATCCTACCTTTGACTCTCATAGTATTAGTTGAAGGGTTGCCTATCAAGGCATATAAAGTGATTTCAGCAGGGGTGCCCACATTATCACTCCCTTGAATCTGATCTTGGCTTCCCAACATCCCCCAATCATCATCCAACTCCACCAATTGCAGCCTATACTTATGCTCAACCTCCTCACATAACCTTTCTAACAAAAAGACCTTTACTCCCTTACACTTATGTCCTAACTGCCACTTTTCATCACAACTATAACACAAACCTTGTTTCCTTCATTTGGGCATTAGTTAACCTTTGTACAGGAAGTTTAACCCTCGAATCAATCTTGTCCTCTAGCTTAGGTAAACCCAGAATTGAAAGTTTTCCATTATCCACAACATTCTTGAAACTTTTCTTGCTATTGAGTAAGTATTCTTCCTGGATTTTAGCTAAACCAAAGGCTTCATTAAGGGATTTTGACACTTCTAAAAAAAAAAGGATTTTGGCACTAACATCCTAACTGGTAATCTTATTTCATCCCTTAGTCCACTAGAAAAATAGCTTAATTTATGTGACACAGATAAGCCAAAAATCCTATTGGACAGAATTTTGAAATTACCTTTGTAAGAAACCACAGTAGAAGTTTGTTTGAGCCTAGTGAGTGCCTCTATTGGATCATCATAGGCTGTGACCCCAAAACAAGTCTGAAGGGCCTTCACAAACACCTCCCAGCTTGCAAAACCTCCAATCTGCTTAGCATCCTAGAACCAAATCAGAGCCTCACCATCCAAATAATAAGAAGCCATGATGACTTTTTAATGGTCTGGAGTATTGTGGTATGAAAAGAATTGATTTGTCCTGTAAATCCAACAAGTTGGGTCTTCTCCCTGGAATCTAGGAAATTCCAATTTCAAGTTCTTGATTGGATTCATGATTGGAGATTCATGAACTCCATGATTGCTACTCTGGAGAAAGGCTCATGACCCCTAAATTGGAGATTGTCTTTTATCTTCAGCTTAAACTAATTTCAGCATGAACCTAGTAAGAGTCTACAATTGCTTCTAAATTTCTTGTAAGGTCTGTTCATGGCTATCTGCAATCTTAGACAGTGCAACTATCTTTTCAGAATTTTGAGTATTTAAACGTGTTTCAATCATGGTTGTGAGTTGGATCAAATTGATTTGATACCAATAATAAGACTTTGATGGAATTAGAGTTTAGGGTAGGTCACTTCAAGGAGACGTAGGCCTCCATAACTAAGGAAGTGCTCGGGAAGATTATAAGAACAGAGTGAGGGAGAGGGAAAGAGAAAGAGATGTTAAAGAGAGGTAACAATCAAAATATTATTCATGAATAACAGATATAATGTGTTGCCTCTTATATACACCTCATATATCCTAACTAACTACCTAGATCATTAGTTGGACTAACAACCTCTAACTACCACTAACTGCCTTCCAGCAATTCTACCCTACAACACATACCACAGTACCATGGTTCAAGCCTTCACCTCAACACACTACAATAGTCCCTATACACTACAAGAATATAGATGCATAACAATCTTCTTAATAATAAAAGGCCCAGACCATCTTGGCTTTATCTTTCCTCTTGGATTGAAAGTCTCATCTCTAAGTACCTTTAGAACTTGATCCTCTTCCTTAAGGTTTCTAAGTTTCATCTACTTGTTAAATGCCATAGCAATTCTCTTTTAGTAACCTTGTGTATGGTATTGTGCTCTAGCTCTCTTCTCATCTATCAAAGCCAACTGTTTATATCTTTCTTTCATCCATTCTTCTTTGAAGACCTTGGTTTCCACTAGTACCCTTAAAGATTGTATCTCCACCTCAATAGGAAGTACTGCTTCACTCTTGTAAACTAAAGAGTAGGGGGTTGCCCTAGTTGATACACATATAGAAGTTCTATAACCCCATAAGGCAAAGGGAAGCTTTTCCACCAATCCTTGTATGTTACTACCATCTTGGCTAGGATAATCTTAATATTCTTGTTGGCTGCTTCTACAGCCCCACTAGTCTACGGTCGGTATGATAAAAATTTGTGATGCACAATGTTGTACAACTCCATGATCCTTCAAATCTCTCCCTCAAAGTGGGAACCATTGTTAGATATGATCTCTTGTGGTACCCCAAACTGACAAATGATGTTGTTTTCTATGAATCGAGCCATATGCTTGGCTTTTAACACAAAGTAGGAGGCAACTTCTACCTATTTGGTAAAGTAGTCAATTGCCACTAAAATGTACTCGTGCCCATTTGAAGCCTTAGGGGTTACTCTTTTAATCACATCTATGCCCCAGACTGAGAAAGGCCACGGAGAGGTCATGCTATATAACTCACTAGGTGGTACACAATTCAAATTTGCATGTGTTTGGCAGTCGTTACAACTTTTCACAAAATCCACAAATTGATCTCCATCGTATTCCAATAGTACCTTATTCTTAGGATATTTTTTGTTAACATCCACCCATTCATTTGGGGACCACAAATCCCTTGATGAACTTCCTTCATTACTCTTTCAGCTTCCTCTTTCTTCAAGCAACGAAGGCGTATACCATCATAGGATCTCCTATAGAGTTGACTTCCATATAGGATGTATTGCGTTGCCAACATCCTAATCAAATGACGCTCTCTCTTATTAGCATTGTCAGCGTTGATATCGTATTTTATCCACCCTCGATTTGCGTGCCAGACCCCAAAATCCAAAAATATTATTTTCTCTCCATGGGGCCACGAGAATATCTTGAATGGCGTGGTGCAACCCGTTCGAACACCGGAGTGCTCGAATTGCCTTTTTAGCTCAAATGACCAAAATGCCCCTAGTCAGCCCTAGGTTGACTGAAAGTCAAACAAGGTCTAAATCCTCACAAAACAACATTTCTCATAGTTTTACATCAAACTCGAGCTTCTCGGAGACTTTTAGCAACTTTGACCAAGTTTGACTTGGAGTTGACCCTAGGTGGGCCCAAAAACTCTAATTTTAATCTGGCAGTCAGAATGGGTTGAAACCAATGACATTGTGAAGATTATCAAATTCTCATTCGAACGACTATTCACGGGTCAAAATCAGAGTTAAAATGGCCGAGATATCACAAAAGCCAGGATAACGCACTGATCGATGCACCATTAACTTTCAGGAGCCATAACTATTGATCCAACCGTTGGATTATCAAGTTCCATACCTTTTTAGAAATAGGAAGTCAAAATATTTCCAAGGGTGTCAAGATTAACCCAATCCATTGCTGTTTCAAGGTGGCAGCCCTTGAAAGGCCGCCGATGGCCCTCTCGAAATTCACCCTGGGGCTATAAAAAGCCCTAGGCACCCTTCAGATAGGAGGGGAGGATCATTTTTCTGATTTTTGCTCTCTACTTGGTTTTTCTACATGGTTTTTCCCTCTTCCAAACACAAAAAACACGCAAAAACACATCAAAGTCTCTTGATTCTTCTTTCTTCACCAAAAATACAAGGTAGTGTTCTTGCATCCAATCTTCTTTTCCTTGGTTCTACACCTAGGGTTTAGGGGTGTGGATGTAGCTTTTTAGCTACTATCCACACCCTTAACCTTCTAAATCTTTTGCTAGCATGTTTCTTGCTCTTTTTGCCTTAATAACATGATTTATGGCTTTTTCTAGCATGTTTCTTGCTTTATCTTGTTTCTAGCATGTTCTTAGCTTAGATCCATGTTTCTATGTTGCTCACATGTTATTTTTCCCGATCTATGTGCTTTGTGCTTTACGAAAATGTGTTGGTGCCTAGATCTATTTTTCCATGTGTTGTTCGGCTAGATCCGCATGTTTTTATGCTCGTTCTCATGTTATTTGTCTCGATCTACATGTTTTACACCTTATGCCATGTGTTCCTATGTGTTGCCCAGCTCTTTTGACCTATGTTAATGTTAGGGTCACATGCTCACATGCTTGTATGATGTTTTGGGCCATGCCTTGCTTGGATCTATGTGTTTATGCCTATGTTGCCACAGTATGTGGTTAGATCCATGTCTTCACATGCCTATATGTCTCGATCTATGTGTTTACATGCTTGTATGCTTGGATTTGGTGTTCTTCCATGCTTTTATGCTTACATCCGCATGTTTAGATGTATATTCACATGTTTGCACACACTTTTCCATGCCCATATGTGTAGATTGGTGTGTTCACATGCTTAGATTGTTGCTCTCTACATGCTTTACACCATCATCTATGTGCTTGCATGCTTCACGCCATGTTTATGTGCTTAGGCCTAGACCTTGTTTGTCATGCCATGTGCTATTGTAGCCTTTTTGTTCCTTTTATTGCATTTTCTTACATTTTGGCCGATTAATTTGGATCCGATCTTGACCCTATGGTCTTGGTCCTCATTTGTACACCTTGGCCTATATCAAAGGGTTTTTGTTTTTTATACCATACAAAAAAGTATTACATCACAGAGTTAGGAGACTGACTTGCTATTATATTAGCAAGTTTCTTACATTCATATAAATATAGAGTCTGGAGCTCTTAAAAGGACAACAAGCATTGAGTATTGCTTAACAATATTATGAATATCATCTATTAAACTATCAATCCACCAAGGCCAGTAGTTCTTAGATCTCCAGAAGAGTTGAATTTCCTTACTGTCAATTAGGATCACCACCCTTTGAAAACTTGAATGGGTTGTGTAAAGGAGTGCTTCATGGATTACAACTAGCTTTGCCTTCTTAGGATCTTGAAAAGCCGTGAGAAATGTATTTTTGCTAATTGGACATCCTTCCCTTGATTTACCAATCAAGGTAGCACCTCGTCTTCCTCTAATTACTTTGTTGGAGGTTTCAACAAGAAACAACAGCTACCAAGCTTCTTGATAGGGCTAAACCAAGGTGCTGGTTGTGTTTCTCTAATGTTTGATCTTGAACTGTAAGAGTTTTAGAAAAAGCCGCATTGTACCTGAGAGTTAAAGCATTTGAGATTAGTATAACCTCCCTTGCATTGGGTAGTTTTCCTTCGAAGACTATGCCATTTCTACGATTCCATATATACCAAAGGGTAACAAACAAGGTAGGGATGCAGGTCTTGATTCAGGTTTCCTTTTAGTTTCAAATCCAATCAGAAATAGTGTGGTAGGGAAAAGTATCTGTATGAATGGTTATGTCACTACCTAACCAAACAGCTCTAGCAAAATGGCATTTGAGGAACAAGTGCTCTAAAGTTTCCCTATCTTCTTGACAAAAAGGACAAGCATCTAGACAATTTAAACCTCTATAGATAAGGGTGTTTCTAACAAGGAGGGCTGAGTGTAAGACTTTCTAGATAAATTGCAGGATTTTTTTGGGTAGAGGGATTCTCCATAAAGTTTTCCATATCTTTTGGGGGATAGCAAAAGGGTTTGGGTGAGCTGGGAGGTTGTCCTTGAGAAGGATGGAATAGGCTTTTTTCACTTGGAATTTACCCGTGGTAGAGAAAGGCCAAATGATTTTGTCTTGGGATTCAAAAGGTCTTGATTTGGGTATTGAAATGTTCAGGATCTTCTCAGCTTCTTCCTTATTGTAAAGAGAAGTGATGAGTGGCAGGTCCTAAGTATTGGTGACAGGTTTAATCAGATTGGCAACACAAATGGTAGGATCTAAGGTTGAAGGATTTTTTGGTTCAAACCAAGCTGGATGTTGTAGTGCGATACTATGTCCTCTACTTACTTTCCAAGTGCATTGGAAAATTTTGGGATTGGGTTTATTCATAATATTTTTCTAGGACCAGGAGCTGCTTGGTTTGGGTTTATGTGAGAGAATGTGTTCCCTTTGACAATATTTTAAGGTAAGAGTCTTTGCCATGATAGATTGGGGTTGTTGTATGATTCTCCAAAATTGTTTAGCTATTAAGGCTTGCTTCATCAGTTTAAATTTCCTTATACCCAGTACACCTTCATTTCTTGGTCTACAGATTGTGTCCCAATTGATAAGATGGAGTTTTCTTATAGATGGTTGGTGGCCCCAGCAAAAGGCATTGATGATGGAGTCAAGTTTAGTGCATATTTTGTCAGGAATTTTAAGGCAAAAGAGTTAGTAGACTGGTAAGGATTGGAGGACAGAATAGATAAGTGTGACTCTTCCAGCTTGTGTAAGGAGTTTAGTTTTCCATCCTTGAAGTTTATTGCTGATTTTTTTTCCTACTAATTCCTCAAAGTTCACTGCTTTTCTACCTCTCATATAGAAATTAATTCCTAAGTATTTTCTAGGGTGGTTAACAAGATTTACACCAAGGGTAGAACTTAAGACTAGTTGTCTGCCAGGACTAATATTAGGGGTACAAAAGAGTTCAGACTTATGAGCATTGAACTTTTGGGCCAGATAAGTCACAGTACCAATTCAGGGTTTGTTGAAGGGTGGAAATGGTTTTAGAGTCATCCATGAAAAAGAGGAGAGAATTATCTGCAAAGAAGAGGTGTGTAAAGGTTGGACAATTTCGGCCAATTTTAATACCTTTGATGTTGTTGTTTTGTTCATTTAATTGAGAGCACAAGAGAGGACATTGGCATACAAATTGAAAAGATATTATGATAGAGGATCACCTTGCCTAAGACCTCTAGATCGCAGAATAGTTTCAGATGGGCTACCATTAGTTAAAATACGATAAGACACAGTGGACACACATTGCATCATCCAATGGATCCAATTAGCTGAAAATCCCATATTATGGAGAATAGCTCTAAGGAAGCTCCATTCAATTTTGTCATAGGCTTTTTGCATATCTAATTTCAAAGCACCAAACCCCCATTTTTCTTTTTTCTCATGTAGTCATAAATTTCATGTGCAAGCAATATATTATCAGTGATAAGTCTACCATGTATGAAAGCATTTTGGAATAGGGTTATCAAACTATCCATAATGGGTTTAAGTCTATTAATAATAACTTCTGAAATAATTTTGTACGCTACGTTATAGAGACTAATGGGTCTAAATTGATAAAATTCTTGAGGGCAAGCTACTTTCAGAATAAGAGACAGAAAAGTATGGTTGCGGGATTTAAAAAGGTAACCTGAATGGAAAAAAGCTTGGACAGTTGAAAGGACATCATTCTGAACTATGCTCCAATATTGTTGATAGAAGCCCATAGGTATTCCATCTGCTCCTGGTGCTTTGAGAGCTCCAATTAGAAAAATAGCTTGTTCAATCTCTGCCTTTAGTAATGGTTTGTTTAGGTCTGCTTTCTGAGATTCAGACAGAGAGGGTAGGGGGATTTCCTTGAGTTGATCTTGTATCTCTGTAGGCAGCATATGATGTTGGGATTGATAAAGCTCCTGATAGAAGGTTGTGAAACCATTTTGAATCTCATCCATATTATTTAGCCAACTACCGTCCTCAGCTTTGATTTGGGTGATTCTGTTTCGAAGTCTTCTGTTTCTTGCAATGGTTTTAAAGTATTTGTGTTTTGATCTCCCTTGATAATCCAAGTACTTCAAGCTTTTTGAGCCCACATAATTTCCTCTCTGTCTAGTAAGTTTTCTAGCTGTGTACTAACTTCCACTTCTTTTTGAACATCCAATAAGGATTTGATATTGGCTTGGATTTGTTGAAGTTCTTCTTGCTTTTTTGCTATCTCCCTTCGTATTTGCCCAAAAACAGTATGATTCCAACCTTTAAGCTTCTCCTTTACCTTTTTAATTCTTTGAACCAACTTGAATGCACAAGAACCCTGGAAATTGGTGTTCCAAGCTCCCTGGATTATGCCATAGCAATCTGGGTGGGACGTCCACATCCACTTAAATCTGAAAGGTCTTTTACCAAAAAGGGGTCTCCAAGTAGTATCAAGTAAAATGCGGCCATGGTCAGAGCACATAATGGGAAGGTTTTGGATGAGATAATGGGGGTAGGCATTACACCATTCCTAATTTGCAAAGGCCCTGTCTAATTTCTCCATCACGAAATCTGTACTTGGTCTCTTTATTTTCCAAGTGTATGATAGACCTTTTGATTGTATGGGTAAGAGGGCAACTTCTCAGTTCTAGACTACCTTGTATCCTTGTATCCTTAAAGGCTAGTTTATTCTCAAAATCCAGTACTTGGTTAAAATCATCTATACATAGCCATCTACTATTAATAACACTCCCAATTGTTCTAGTTTTTGTCAAACTTCATTCCTTTTAGAGAGAGTGTGGTTCCCATACAAAAAAGTGATAAAACACTTATCCCCTTTTTCATCACATGTATCAACATGTATAGAATTTTTTCTTTGGAAAATTACATGAAGCTAAAAGTTATTAGCCCAACCAAGTATAAGACCACCACTTAAGCCTGAGTGAGGAACTTCAAAACTCTGTTCAAAACCCCATTGAGATAAAATTTGAGTGGATTTTTTCTCCTTACTATGGGTTTCGATAGGAAAGATAAAATCATGCTTAAGTTTTTAGGTGAGCATTTCACCATGACTAACTCTAGAGGAGCTCCCCAATCCCCTACAATTCCAACAGAGCAGCCTCATGGTTGATGGGGAAGCTGTTGTGGGACAGCTTCCCTAAGCCCTTCCAACACCATATCCACTAGATTTTCATTTTTGATTTCATCCTCTATCACCAAGAAATTGGAACCTTTTGTTTCACTCCCTTTCTTCGGTTTTCTACTGAAAAAGCCATGTAGAAGCCTTTACCTAAGGTTTCTTTTCGATTTCCCAAATTCCTTGCGAAATCCCTTTCTTGTGGGAAGTTGTGAGTTGGGGTTTGGTATTCAGAACTAAAGGATGATAAGGTCTGGGGCTGAAAGAATCGAATGTTGAGTGTATGGTTTGAAGGGGTTTGGATCATCCTAATTTGCATGACTATGCTTGCTTGCTTATATGCTTTATGCTTGTGTTAGCCTCTCTAGTTCTAGGCTTTGCCACGCTTGACATCCTTAACGGGTTTGTTGTTGTGGTTACATCCGACGCCCATGAAGCCTTGTTTAGGTGTAACCATTTGGAAGGCATTTCCGGATGCCGGGTTGCTTCGTGCATACCTTCCCCCTTTTCCGCTCCGTGCAATGATATGCTTACCATGCTTGTTTTCGCCCCCCATTGGCTTTCTATGCATCTTTACATGCTTGCTTACATGTCCATGCATGAGTCTTGCTTGCTGGTGTGTTGTCCATGCTTCAACACAAAGAAGTTATGGCATTCAATCCAAACCTACATTTGTCCCCCATGGACACACCTTTTGTGTGGCTTTTGTTTGTTTGTCTTCTTTCTTGTTCATTTGTTTACTTGCTTGCTTTCTTGCTTGTCTGTTTACCTTTGCTTGTAATGTCTCCCATAACATGCTATGCTTGCCATAACTATCTTGCTTGTTTGCTTTGTACCCTTTAAGCATTATCTATGCACCTTTTTCCCTTCCATCGCATGTCTGCTGGTTTCTTATCTATGCCTTCGCATGTACATACATGGAGTGAGGATGCTTGGAGCTAGGGCGTGGTCTCTTAGGCGTAAGCAAAAAGGGTGCGAATGCAAGCATGTAAAGCCAAGTGGCTGTGTTTAGTAGGTTTAGGAGTTTAGCTTGTCCCATTTGGTTATGTACACTTTTAACCCCCCTTTCTTCCTCCTTCCTTTCTCTTCTAAATGGTTTGTATTAGGTATATCATGCTGTGTACCATTCGTCCTCATCTTTAGAACATGGCGACCCCTATTTACTTTCTAGCATCTATATTTTGGGCCATGCTCTAGGGATGTAGGCATTTACTTTCCTACTCTGTGTGCTTGCATTGTGCATGATGTATGTATATATATACCTGCTCGCCCTATCGATGTGATTTTCATAGTCCATGTCACCTAAGGCAAGCGATTCCTAATTTTTGTTGTGAAAGTAAGGTGACACGTCGCCAGATTTTCACCATGAAAATCTAGTACTTCGCCTGAACGCCTTAGGAAAGCATAGATTGGGACCACATCCATTCAAAAGCCAAACCTTGAAGCCCCTATGTATGTTAAACCCTGAAAGCTAGTTCCAAAACCATGATTTTTTACTACCAATCTCTAAAAATTAAGGTTTTATCAAAACAAAGGACTCTCCTTGGACAGACATTGTGGTGTGCCTAACACCTTCCCTACACGTAACCAAACTTCCGGACTCAAGAATCAAGAATTTTTTCCATCCACATTAGATTAGGAAAAATGACCTTTTTCTTAGCCTAGTATTGGTTATAAAATCAACTAGAAATAGGTGACCAATCACACTTTAGAAAAACCCAATGATTGGTGATGACTTCACTTACCTATGGTAATTGCTTAAAACTTGGCCAAGATTCCTGCCACACCACCAAAGGTAGACACCTACCCTCCTTCATCGATAGAGAGAGAGAGCATCTGAAGCTCCGTGCGAACCACACAAAGACCATTACTAAGAGAGTGGCCTCTAATGGGCCTCGCGCGCGTGGGAGCGTCGCCACGGCAAGTGGTCGAACGAAGGCCTCCTAGTAGACTATTTTAAAAAAAGAAAAAATCCTTTTCCAAAAAGGGATGTGAGGTATTTTCATGGGGCTTTATAGCTTTTCCCAGATGCTTTACCACTCCTCAAATGCTTTACCGCTTTCCTCACATGTTTTACAACTTTCCTTCACATGCAAACATAGGGTAGCAAGATTTAATTTCTGCTACACCTTTACCCGCTTTCATATATATATATATATATTTGTTGCACTTTGAAAAAAGTCTTTCCCCTTTGTTAAGGATTGCATGACATCGTAGAGAGGGAAAATTCCCGACCTATCACAAGCTGACACATCATACTACCAAGTCCACAAAATACAACCAATTACAAAGCGCCACGTACTGCTGCTAGGTTTTGCTATCACTATTCAGATTCCAATAGAAATTTGCCAAGTGTGATTGAAATAAAGGCATGAAACTGCATCAGCATGCGTAAGCGATGACACAAGCAGCCCTGCACGTGTAAGCGATGATATAAGAAATCCAGCACGTGTAAGCGATGACATAAACGGACCAATCAGGCTGTGACATATGTCACCAATCAGACTCCACCACGTGTCGCTCACCCACCCCTAAACTCCTATAAATAGAAGCCTTCCTAAGACATTTAAAAAGACAGAGAGAAGGAAGAAGATATCTTGAGTTCGAAAATCCAAAAGCTCTACCGGAATCAAACCCCAAAACCTTCAAGAATTTCAAGAACTTCAACCTCGAATGCAGACAACATTCGAAGCAAAATCATCCAAACTACTCGTCCAGGTCTCAAAGGTCACTAGAATCAAGCTCAAAAGCCTTCAGAAACCTCAATAAACCATAAATCAATGAAGCTCTACGGAATCAAGCCTCTAAAGCACCAAAGAAATTCCACCACAAACCTTCAAACACGAAGAACACACGAAGAACACGAAGAACACGAAGAACAAAGAATTTCTAAAAAGCTCATAGCCAGAGATTCGTTGTAATTCCGTTTCAAAGATCTTCGATCCATTCCTCAGCCAAATTGAAGGATATCTTGTGTTCAAATCAAAATCACATTACCACAATTCCAATCAACAAATCTTTCAAGGAGATCGAATAAGAGGATCACTCTTTTGTAATCACAGAGAATTGTACCACATATTCATCAATACAAATTCGCATTTGTGAAACTATTTTACTTGTTTGATTTATTTCGAACTAAGAAATTTAGTCGTCTACAAATTCTGGCACGCCCGGTGGGACCTCTTTGCCTCTCATCTCATTCTCCTTCAAAGAAAAAAAATCTTCATCATCTTGCTACCAACTTCAATGGCCTCTAGCAAGAACATTCAAGCTTCAACAATAGCTACTTCAATTAAACTTGGTACGGCTACCACCAACAGTTGCATTGGAGCAATCAATTGTAGCCAACCTAAAGCTCACAATCAACTTCAATCTCAATCAACCAAGGAAGCCAAGGTCCAGACAATCATCTCCTTAGACCCTTTTAAAAGAAACAAGGTCATCAACAAGGACATCTCCACCTTGGAACACGTCAAGTATGGGGGCAAATCCCCTTCTTCCTTCACAAGAAGTTGGTCGCATGATTTCTCTCTCATCAAAGGGAACCCAAAAGATGAGATTTCACGTGCTCACTTCAATTCACTTCCTTCTCCATCATCTGTGAAAGTTGTGTCAGTCATGATGACTAACACCTCTACCATGGAAGGAAAGATAGCTGAAATGGAACAAAGGGTCGTCCTTCTCACAAAAGCACTTGAAGATAAGGACCTCCAAATTGCAACTTTAATGAACAAACTCGAAGTACAAGATCTTGGTGAATCAAGCCATGGTCATAAATTCACATCTGCGAAGGATGATGAAGGGAAAGAAATTGAAAATACTCCCCAACAAGAACAATCCACCTTAATGGCCTCAATATCTGTCCAACAACTGCAGGACATGATAACGAATACCATACGAGCACAATATGGAGGTTCTTCTACAAATTCTCTCATATATTCAAAACCCTATACGAAGCGCATTAACAATATAAGAATGCCAAATGGGTATCAACCCCCTAAGTTCTTACAATTTGATGGAAAGGGAAACCCTAAGCAACACGTTGCTCACTTTGTAGAAACTTGCGAGAACGCAGGGACTCAATGAGGCCTCTTTGTAAAGCAGTTCGTTCGTTCACTAAAAGGGAATGCCTTTGATTGGTATACAGACTTAGAACCCGAGTCAATCGATAGTTGGGAACAACTTGAAAGGGAGTTCTTCAACCGGTTCTATAGCACACGCCGTACGGTAAGCATGGTGGAGCTTACCAATACTAAGCAGTGGAAAGACGAGCCCGTTGTTGACTATATCAATCGATGGCGTTCTTTGAGTCTAGACTGTAAGGATAGACTTTCTGAAATATCTGCTATAGAAATGTGCATCCAAGGCATGCATTGGGGACTTCTATACATCCTGCAAGGGATAAAGCCTTGAACATTCGAAGAATTGGTAACTCGTGCGCACGACATGGAATTGAGTATCTCTAGTCACGGAAATACAAAACCTCCCACACCTGAGGAAAGCAGAAAGGAAGTAAAGATGAATGACAGGAATGCAAAAGGCAATCTCAAAGACCCAATAACTGTTAACACTGCCATAGTTAAGGTTCCAAGGAGAGAAGCAAAGGCAAATGAAAAACAACTTGAAGGATGGCAAAAGAACGAAGTGCGTCGTCTGACCTTTAAGGAATGTGAGAAAAAAGGGTATCCGTTCCCCGATGAAGATGTGCCAAACATCTTAGAACAACTATTGCAATTGAAGCTGGTTGAATTGCCAGAATGCAAGCGACCAGAAGACATAGGGAAAGTTGATGACCTTAACTACTGTAAATATCATCGCATCATTGGCCACCCAATTCAAAAATGCTTCGTCTTCAAAGAACAAATCATGAAGCTTGCCAAAGAAAACAAGATTGATCTAGACCTTGATAAAGTTGTCGGGTCAAACCATGTGACCGTTGCTTATGATGTGCTTCCAACTCTCAAGCAGGGGGCAAACACCAATAAGGCTTACAAATTGATTGACAATGATGGCGTAAGGATCGGTCCCATCAATGGGAAGTTCCTCAAACACTTCTCTGCTTGAAAATCGAGAATTGCTCCTCGGTAAGAGTTTAAACTGCCTACTGTAGCACTATAAGGGTACATGATGTCTTCCCATTACCTTTGAAAGTGTACAAATAAGGAGAAATTAATCCCACTCTATGTCACAATTTGCGAGTGTGGCGTAGTGGCTGGATGCCCATGTCGCCCTTGGGGCCAAGGTCTCGGGTTCGATTAGAGGTGATACCCACTATTGCGCAATTGGTACCCATGAAATGCCGTGGGGTGTAGGGCGAGGATTACGCACGTGAGCCCTCCCTTTTTGTGAAAAAAAAAAAAACAAAACAAAAGAAAAAAAAAAGGAAAAAAAATCATCAAAACCATGAAAAAAAAAATCATCAAAACCATAAAAACAAAAAAAATCATCAAAACCATGAAAAAAAATCATCAAAACCATAAAAAAAAAAATCATAAAAAAAAAATTTTGGTTGAACTACGTAATGACTTGATCCCTCTCCGGGGTACGTAGGCAGCTTAGTACCTTTCACTAAGTTCAATCACATAAAAAGAAGAAGGACTGCCAGTCTAGCTTGAAGAGTTTGTCCAAAGGTCGTCAACATGCTTTCAAAAATCCTTTGATTGGCAAGGCGTCGCTTAAGATCAATCAATTGCTCACTATATGATGTTCAAAGATCATTGTGGTAGAAAGTGATAGCTGCAAAGAATTGGTGTTACTTAGCTTTCCTTGAAATAATGATAAGTTAATTCTCGGTTGTGGAGTAAAATAAAATCTTCAACCTCTGTTGCAAGGAATGGAGTCTGCATGGCATTGCTCATCTTCTGTGGACATCTTCCCACGTCTCTAAAGTATACTTTGCATCACTTATCTCCTGTGGGCATCTTTTTTGTACCTTTCAAGTCTAGGCTATACTGTCTCTCTTCTAGGTTGTGCCACTTCACAACTCTGAAATTTAAACCACATCATCTCCCTTCTGAGTGATGTTGTTTCACATCATGTCTCTAAAATCTGGACAACGTCACCTTCCTCCAACATCTGAAGTTGATGTTGCATCATCTCTCCTCTAAGGGCATGTTCGTGCAATGTCAAAGTCTTGGCGGCATTCTCCTCACATCTTCAAGATTTTGTCGGCATCTCTTTGCATCCTCAAAGTCTTGATGGGAGCTTCTTGAAACTTCAACGTCTTATTGGAATCTCTTTGCATCCTCAAAGTCTTAATGGGAGCTTTTTGAAACTTCAAGCTTTATTATAAAGGCCAATATTAGTGCAATTTCTGTGTAAATGAAGTGTTGACGTAGCTTCATGGCAAAGAAGAATGTTGGCATGGCTTCTGTGCAAATGAAGTGTTGACGTAGCTTCATGGCAAAGATGAATGTTGGCCCAGCTTCGATACGAATGAAGTGTTGATGTAGCTTCATGGTAAAAATGAATGTCGACACAGCTTCGATGCGAATGAAGTGTTGACGTAGCTTCATGGCAAAGATGAATGTTGGCATGGCTTCTGTGCAAATGGAGTGTTGACATAACTGCATGACAAAGATGGATGTCGGCATGACTTCAATGCAAATGACCTGTTGACATGACTTCATGGCTGAAATGAGTGTTGGCATGGCAAAGATGAATGTTGGCACGACAAAGATGCATGTTGTGGCTTCATGGCAACGGTAAATATCGACATAGCTTCAATGCGAATAAAGTGTCGAGGCAACTTTATGGCAAAAGAAGAGTGTCAATGCATCTTCATTACAAAGGCAAATGGTGATGTTTCAATGCAAATGCAAGTGTTGGCGCAACTTCATGGCAAAGATAAGTGGTGACGCGATTTCGATGCAAAGAAAAATATGGATGTAGCTTCAATACAAGGATGAATGTTGACGCGGCTTCATGGTAAAGACTCTTGATGTGGCTACATTGCAAAGATTCTTAATATGGCTGCGTTGCAAAGACAAGTGTTGATACGACTTAAATTGCCAACACCAACGCTAGTACGACTTCAAAGACGAGTATTGGCGATAGCATTATTGCCTAGCTGAATATCCTTCTAGAAACTTTGTTGCAAAGATGAATATCACTAAAAGATTGTTAATGCAAGAAAAGAAAGTAAGAACATGAAGGCATACGTTCTTGCAACATTGCTATCAATGAAATACAAAGTCACCAAATGAAGGCAAACACTTCTATGAGAACGTCAGCATGAAGTTTGATGTCAAAACCCAAAGATCAAGGAAATTGAGCTGCAAAACAAAAACAAACAACAACGAAAAAAAAAATGTCAGAAGAAAATCTCATTGCATGTCTAAACAAAGGACAAAAGAAAAAGAAAAAGAAAAAGAAAAAAATCTTTGAAGACTGGAGAAGAAGACTAAAGGCTAAGAATGCCCAAATGAACGAAGCCAATCTCACATCTTATATAGAGAACTTCTGCTAAACTAGCAAACAAGAAAAATGAAGAAAGTCAGCAAACCATTAAATAGTTCTACCAACCGACCAATGGAAAAAACTTATATTCACGTTTCAGAAATGTGAAAACAATTGGAACTCAAAGTCAGATTTTGCAAACTCAAATGCACTTAAAATCAGAGAAGTCTGCGCTGAATTTTGAAATGAAAGAGCATATTCAACCATGGAGACAGAAGATAATGGCTCATTACCTACCTGGCAAGTCTGAATCCTGGCACCATCCTGTCAGGGCGGCCACCACAAAATTAGACCAAAAGGCCATAAGTCCAACAAAGACCCGCGACTTTCTCATCCAAATTTGTGAAAATCCAGACTTTATTTCACAAAACCGACACCACAGTAGTCTTCTACGGCCCTCGATGTACAAAACCCAAAAAGATGATCAACACCGGGGAAAGCACGCGCCTCCACGTGCCACCATAGGCTTCAAAGATCGTGGCCTACTCCCTCAAAACTGCACAAATCCAGACTTTATTTCACAAAAATAACACTACCGCTTGATCTAGCGACCCCAGATCGACAAAACCCAAAATTCTCAAGTCCAAAACATGAGCCACGCGCCTCCAGAAGCTTCGATGAACAAACACGCGCTCCCACGCGCCACCCTCTCCTTCCACGCTCTCACACGCGCCGGCGAACCCTCACGCGCATGCACGTACCACGCGCTGACATGCACTCCAGCTCTATGACATCACGGATGATGTCATCCTCCACGAACCGGTTCGACCCGGAAAACCGACTCGGATCCGGACCGCCTGAAAAAAAAATGCTTTGACAAATTGGAACTTTGACTTCGACCAAAAAGTCAAAATTTTCAAAATGGGCCTGTCCCACTCAATTTTTCGCGTACTTTCCAATTTTGGTATCTGTTTCTTCAACCAAGACTTAAAAATTGCACAAACAGTCCAATTTCTAAAAAGTTGACTTTTGCATAAATCTTGACCAAAAGTCAAAATTTTTTAGAGGGACCTATCCCACTCAGTTTTTCGTGTACTTTCCAATTTTGGGATTTGTTTCTTCAACCGAGACTTGAAAATTTCACAACAGTCCAATTTCTAAAAAGTTGACTTTTCCACAAATCTTGACCAAAAGTCAAAATTTTTGAGATAGACCTGTCTTGCTCAATTTTTCACGTACGTTCCAATTTTGGGTTCTATTTATTCATTTGAGAATCCAAAATTGCTCAAATAGTGTGATTCTATAACTATTGGCTTTGATGTAAACTTTGACCGAAAATCAAGATGTTCGAGCAAAGCTTGTCCTATTAGGTTTTCACAAAGATTTTGATTTTGAAATCTTGGTATTTGTTTTGGATTTAGAAACTACCAATCTGACCCACTTCTCCAAAGTACTAGTGGTGTCCAAAATTTAAGCTCTCAAGATCATAATTTGAGATCCATCCATTTGGTCTGGATTCCCTTAAAATTATCATCTAGACTTGATCAAGGCTCCCTTTTTAAAGAATAGAAGAACTTTCACAAGTATGTTTCAAAATTGAAATTACATTGAGTCACTACTTCAGCCTACGATTTTCGTCGGTACCTACCAGTCTCCAACCTAATATTCTCATTCGGCGCCTACCGTTCTCATCCACCATTCTCACCAAAAGGTCTCGTCCGCCGTTCTTAACTACCTAACTACCGTTCTTCATCTCTTCACTATAAATAGAAGGGCCGGATCCACTAAAACCCATCAAGAAAAAAAAAAAAACACACACACACACACATACACTAAAACATGAAATGAAGATTTGCTTCTTTCAAATTTTCAAATCCTCCATCTCACAGCCAGTTCTCATTATGGCCTCGTCATTCTCAATACCTAGCAACCAAAATCGCTTCATAATCAGTTTGAAATCAACCCCTTCATGGTTCAGTAGTAACCCTTCTCACAACATCATCACTGTTTTAGGAATCAAACAAATTTTGTTTCCTTACATAATGACCATGTTTGTTCATAAAGTTACTCATAACAAGGTCTGCATCGACCTTCCATGCTTCCTTGGAATTGGTTGGCTAGGAAATCCAAGTCCAGCAGAGACACCTGTTCCTAAAATCAGGGCTTCCGTAGTCTCTCTTCAACTGTTTGGTCTCTCATTAGAAGCAGTGGTTCGGAACAAACAGCAGCTTGTCTGGTTTCTAAAACCAGGATCACAAGTTAGCTCCATCTTTCATTTGTTGTGCTTTCCCAACAAAGTTGCATCAGGTGAAGGTGGTAAAAAGTGTTGGGGTATCCTACAAATTGTCTCCCATCCAACACTTATAATGACCTCCAAGGTACCAGCTCATCAGAAATTAGCCTTTGGTGTCGGCGAATGGTCGCTAAAGCCTCATTCCATGTTTCCACCAACGCGGAGCCCAAAGGTCATCATTGCTGGTACCACAAAACACATTTTCTGGAATTACTCCAACTTAAGATCAGCTTGAAGAATTTCAGAAAATATACTTCTGAAATTACTTCAACTTAATGTCCGTCAGTATGGTCCAGTTACACATGCGCATTCAACGACTTGCTGTCGGACCTCATTCAGCATGCAGCCAATCCCACATCCGAAGGTGTACTTCCCAGAGACATCTACGCTAGAGAGTCCCCAACATGCAGGGTTAGGGCCATGGTGTCGTATGTTTCACCCGTTCACTTTGCTTCATCACCATCTTCTTCACCATCAACATCAACAAACCTAGAATCCCTTCTGAAATTACCTCAACTTAACCTAAGTGATGCGATAACACAAGCACATTCAACCACACTCCCACATGTTCTCTCTGTGATCCGAAGTATACCCTTCAGATATAACTTCACCAGAAGTTCTTAATAATAAGAGGCTAGCTCCAGAGCTCTGCATGCTGTACCCAGCCAACATTCTCACCTCTTCTCCATCTTCAACACCCTGTGATCGCCACCAACGATCCAAAATACTCTTCTGAAATTACTTTGACTTAACCTCTGCTGAGAAAGCTCGGTCACACGGGTACATTCAAGTACTCGCAGACTCCTTCTCGGTCTCATCAAAGCCTTTCATATGGGTGGGTCTACTCTTCTGCAATTACTTCATCCTGTTAAAAGCTCCACCACCTTCAACTATTTCACTGGAAGAGTCAAGTATAAAATTAAAAAAAAAATCCATTTTCTTTCAAGACTCATTCACTCACCACACTCCAAAACTGTGTGCATGAACAAGTCTCGAGGGGGCATTTGTAGAGAGGGAAAATTCCCGACCTATCACAAGCTGACACATCATACTACCAAGTCCACAAAATACAACCAATTACAAAGCGCCACGTACTGCTGCTAGGTTTTGCCATCACTATTCAGATTCCAATAGAAATTTGCCAAGTGTCATTAAAATAAAGGTATGAAACTGCATCAGCATGCGTAAGCGATGACACAAGCAGCCCTGCATGTGTAAGCGATGATACAAGCAATTCAGCACGTGTAAGCAATGACATAAGCGGACCAATCAGGCTGTGACATGTGTCCCCAATCAGACTCCGCCACGTGTCGCTCACCCACCCCTAAACTCCTATAAATAGAAGCCTTCCTAAGACATTTAAAAAGACAGAGAGAAGGAAGAAGATATCTTGAGTTCGAAAATCCAGAAGCTCTACTGGAATCAAACCCCAAAACCTTCAAGAATTTCAAGAACTTCAACCTCGAATACAGACAACATTCGAAGCAAAATCATCCAAACTACTCGTCCAGGTCTCAAAGGTCATTAGAATCAAGCTCAAAAGCCTCCAGAAACCTCAACAAACCATAAATCAACGAAGCTCTACGGAATCAAGCCTCTAAAGCACCGAAGAACTTCCACCACAAACCTTCAAACACGAAGAACACACGAAGAACACGAAGAACACAAAGAACACGAAGAACAAAGAATTTCTAACAAGCTCATAGCCAAAGATTCGTTGTAATTCCGTTTCAAAGGTCTTTGATCCATTCCTCAGCCAAATTGAAGGATATCTTGTGTTCAAATCAAAATCACATTACCACAATTCCAATCAACAAATCTTTCAAGGAGATCGAATAAGAGGATCACTCTTTTGTAATCACAGAGAATTGTACCACATATTCATCAATACAAATTCGCATTTGTGAAACTATTTTACTTGTTTGATTTATTTTGAACTAAGAAATTTAGTCGTCTACAGACATATACACCATTTTTAAGCCGAACCCGAGCTTCGCGCTACTAGCGTAGTCACATCTCATTGGGGATTTCATCACCCCATCTACAGATGCCCAGACACAAACATTGGAAGTGTTACCTATAGTTAGATCTGGGGCTGACTTTGTAGGCACTTCTAGGTCCATGGGTGGACAGGAGTAGCTAAAAATGCCCCCTCGATCCTTCTTGCCCCATAACTTCCATGAAGGGAAGGGTATGGTGATTGAGTCCCCCTAGGCTAGGAGCAACCTACCAGTTAAGCCCTTGCATGCAATTGGCCTAGTTATGTCAAACCCGTGAGGACTAGATCAAAGCCAAAGCCCATTAGGATTAGGTGAAACCCAAAGAGTGAACATCCAAGATTAGGAAAGGATACCCTTCTAGGACTAGAGGCCAGGGGAAAGTGTCTTGTAACAGGTGCGCCCTTTTTGTTTGCGCTAAAGAAATTGTGCTCTACTCTAGGTTCCTTCTATCTTACTTGCATAGCATCCATGACTAAACCCCTAGGGAAAGCAACCTTGTTGATTGTACATGCTAAATCATACCTTATTCTTAAGGGTTTACCACCCTACAAGGGCATTCGTGATACACTAAATGGTTCCATCACCTAATTGTGCAAAGATAAAATTTGTGGCAAGTAATCGATACTTCACTCAAGAGGAAATGCTGCTGAAAATTTGTCAAGAATCCCAAGACATCATGAATTCTCCTAAGAGAGATCTAAATCATCAAAGGGATACAAATTTCCGAGGTATCAAAATTGTCAAGAGGCCCAAGATATCAAGAATCCTGGGGCTCCCCCGAAAGGTCCAAGGTTTAAGAGATCCATGCTGTCTAAGTGTCCAGAGATCCAAGTGTCCCAAAGCTTCCCCGAGAAGTCTATATTGTCAGAAGCTGAGCTTTTCCTCACAATTGCATTTCCTTATATTGTAAAAGGCCCATTGTTGGAGCCGATGAACCCAGCATTGAAAAAGCAAATCTTGTACCAGCATATAGTCAAAAAGAGGGTCATTCCCTCATTACCAAGCATGTCATGAAAGTTTCAGTTACTTGCTAATCTAGTGCATTAATCTTGCATCATAGTAAAAACTTACCATTATAAATACCCGATTAAGGGTGCAAAGCCAAATTTTTCTGAAAATGGTAGGTGCATGTTGACAAGGACATAAGCTAACTTGACTTTGATGTTGTGTTTCCACATTGTCAAATGCACCCCATCTCTGTCACCTCCCATCCATTCACAGGATCAAAAAATTGTTAAAAAGAAACAGGCTAAGCTAATGCCACACCGTGATCCCATCGTCACTAGGTCTCACGCAAGAGAGATGTCTACTAGTGGTACTTCTCCCCATGAGGAAAGTGCTTTGGAGATTACTCTTCAAAAGGAGCAAGTGTTAGAATTGATGCACATGGTGCAACAACTAGTTGTAGGAGGAGGACAGAACTCCTCTGGTCATAGTCAGGGAGGTCCTCGAAATGAGAATGAAAATTAGCCCCCATCAAGACAGGATCAGGGCCACAATGTACCGCCCCAAGGCGATGACCAAGAAACCGATCCTTCTAAGGAAAAGAACTCCGAATCTGGGTATGGCCAAGTCTCAAGCCAAGTGGAAACCCTAGCTAAAAAGCTTCGTATCATAAAGGGCTCTAGCACCCATGGAAGCATTGATCTAGAAAGTCTTATTAGGATGTGTGCCCTTAAATCCTATTGTATGATACTATGTATGAAATTATGTATGACTTAATGTTGTGATTAATAAAGTTGTTTAATTATTATCTAAAAATAATGGTAATATGAATATTGGGACATTATCATATAGTCCATGAGATGCATAGTATGTGATTTAGTCACAGAAGATATAGATCACAAGTTCTTTGTAAACTCAAACTTTTAGTTCGTAGTCAGTGATGAAATTGAGCATTTCATCTGCGAAGACTATAACATATCAACTAAGATGATTTGTCTTGATCATAAAAATAGAGATTTCTAGTTGGTATGTTAATATGTTTTAAGAGTTTAGACATATTGAACTGGACCGCTGTGAGATTTATTATTCTCCTAACGATTGCCAAATGAATTATATATCTCACGACTTATATTTACATGAACTCTTAATCTTGAGAGGATAAAGGACTTGATCATGAGATGTAGGTTACTTTGATATATCAGGAGTGAGATCTAAAGTCAATGATCAAAACCTCAGTATGTTGGGCAGCCACATTTAGTGTTGGTGGAACATACATTCTCAAGATAGAATTCATAGTCTCTTAACGGAGATATAAATTATTCCCTTGAGATAAGTTTAATGGGTTTGGTTATTTAGAGTGTTAGGCCTAACCATTTTAGTAAGGTGTTACTAAAGTATATATTTATGAAATTGGATTTCATAAATATATGATGAATAACATTAAAGGATTAAACCGGGTATTCAAGGAATTAAGATGTAGTAATTTACAAAGTAGCAGTCTACATTCACGACTTTGTATTACTACGAATATTTTATGAAGGGGTTGCATGTGTAATAAAGTCTTGGGATATAATTTATAAATAAGGCCTAGAGTGCAACTATATTTATATAGTGGTATTAAATATAGTTAATGGTAATTTTGGGCTTCTCAAGAGTTGACAGAAAAGCCCAAGACCCATTGGAGCTAGTGTTTTATTGGTCCCTTTTGGTCCCACTCCAAGCCACATACTAAAGCCCAATTAGAAAGGCCCAAAAGGTCAGTCCAATTAGATAATCAGTTAGATACAAAGGGAGAAACATACAGAATATTAGTGTGTCTCACACTATTGTGAAATGGTGTTTATGTGAGTGAGAATGAAAATCAGCCCCCATCAAGACAGGATCGGGGCCACAATGTACCGCCCCAAGGCGATGACCAAGAAACAGATCCTTCTAAGGAAAAGAACTCCAAATCTGGGTATGGCCAAGTCTCGAGCCAAGTGGAAACCCTAGCTAAAAAGCTTCGTATAATAAAGGGCTCTAGCACCCATTGAAGCATTGATCTAGAAAGTCTTATTAGGATGTGTGCTCTTAAATCCTATTGTATGATACTATGTATGACATTATGTATGACTTAATGTTGTGATTAATAAAGTTGTTTAATTATTATCTAAAAATAATGGTAATATGAATATTGAGACATTATCATATAGTCCATGAGATGCATAGTATGTGATTTAGTCACAGAAGATATAGATCACAAGTTCTTTGTAAACTCAAAATTTTAGTTCGTAGTCAGTGATGAAATTGGGCATTTCATCTGCGAAGACTATAACATATCAAATAAGATGATTTGTCTTGATCATGGAAGTGGAGACTTCTAGTTGATGTGTTGATATGTTTTAAGAGTTAAGACATATTGAACTGGATTGCTGTAAGATTTATTATTCTTCTAACGACTGTCAAGTGAATAATAAATCTCATGACTTCTATTTACATGAACTTTTAATCCTGAGAGAGTGATGAACCCGATCATGAGGTGTATGTTGCTTTGATATATCAGGAGTGAGATCTAAAGTCATGATCAAAATCTCAATATGTTGGGCAGCCACATTTAGTGTTGATGGAACATATATTCTCAAGATAGAATTCATAATCTCTTAATGGAGATATAAAATATTCCCTTGAGATAAGTTTAATGAGTTTAGTTATTCAGAGTGCTAGGCCTAACCACTTTAGTAAGGAGTTACTAAAGTATATATTTATGAAATTTGATTTCATAAATATATAATGAATAACTTAAAGGATTAAATCAGGTACTCAAGAATTAAAATGTAGTAATCTTCAAAGTGGCAGTCTATATTCATGACTTTGTATTACTATGAATATTTTATGAAGGGGTTGCATACGTAATAAAGTCTTGGGATTTAATTTATTAATAAAGCCTAGAGTGCAATTATATTTATATAATGGTATTAACAAAATTAATGGCAACTTTGGACTTATTAAGAGCTGACAAAAATGCCCAACGGCCATTGGAGCTAGTATCTTATTTGTTCCCTTTTGGTCCCACTCCAAGCCACATACTAGAGCCCAATTAGAATGGCCTAAAAGGCCTGCCCAGTTAGATAATCAGTTAGATACAATGAAAGAAACATACATAATTTTAGTGAGAGACACAATTATGAAACGGTGTGTATGTGAGTGTAAGCCACTCTCTTATTCTCCCTTAAACTAATTGAGAGACCACACTTCTTGGGCATTAGTGGAATTGGAGTGAAGATTAAAAGTGTTCCCAAGTACTTCTGATCTTTGGTTTTGAATTTCAGCACACCAAGGTATGCTCTCTTGTTCTTAAATTTTGAAATTTACATAGCATACGTTATCAATTGCAAATGAAGTAGATCTGTTAATTTTCCGCTGTGTATGTTTTGTATGAAATACAAACATTTATTTTTCCAACAAATTGGTATTAGAGCGGTCTTCAATTTTGAATTTGTATAACATGTTTTGTGAGTTTTGGAATCAAAGATAGTAATTTCATGATGTTAGAAGATTATGTAATTAATTTTCTACATGGTCATTGAAATTATTGTTTGATGAAAACTGATGTTGATGTTATGATGTTGTTTAAGTTTGATGTCAAGTATGTCAATTTGAACTTTAAGGCTATAGCATTAATGGAATTCAGTTTTGATATAAAATTCTATCTATTATGTTCATATGATGGTTGTTTGTTCATGAAAAACCATTTAAAACTGCTTCAGAAAAATTCTGGAAAATTCGAGTTTCACAAGTTTCGATCGATCAAAAATTGCTTTCAATCGATCACGGGAAACAATAACCATTTTGTTTGATTCAATTGATTTTTGATTGCTAGTCGATCGATCAAATGTTCTTTTTCGATCGATCGAGAAGCGATTGAGTACCAATCGAGCTAGGCAGATTGTTAAGTACAAAATTTTATTTTTTTTGACCGATCGAGGGATACATTTGATCGATCAAAAGTTGTGATTTTGAATTTTTCTTAGGGTTTTCAAACTTTTAAAAGTGCAAGGCTATGTGTGATGAGATCACACATGTTTCTAATTAAAAACCTTTATTTTCAAACATCTAGTGGGAGAGAGATACAATGGTTGGATCTCACGGCCTCCATTATCGATTCATAGTAGTGTGGGGTAAGCACCTCGTCTTGGCTTATATGCCTTGCAATCCCTAAGGAGGGTGTTAATTTCATGGTACTACAAGATTGAACTTACCCGTTTAAAGTAGTGTGAATAAGCACCTTGTCTTGGCATATATGCCTCGCGATCCCAAAGGAGGGTGTTTTGTTTCATGGTACTACAAGTTTAAACACTATAAGGGAGATGAAATTTGGCTACACATGATCCTAGATAATGGTGTACACTAGACTTAGTGTAATGTTAACTTCCCAAATGAGCTATGTCATTATTTACTTAGAGGCCAAAGTTTATACGACATATTATTAGCGTTTGATAAGAGTTATCATGATAGCACTAATAATGAGAATGGTTCTCAATCAATCATAGTGTTTATAATATACTTGCTACCAAGGAATTATAGACATGAAATTGGGTTGTTGTTGCATATTTTATATTATGGTTTTATTAAGGTTCCATATTATATGTTTATATGCTAAATTGATAATGTCTGGTTTACTTATTATATTCATGTTTGTTATTTTTAGATTTGAATCATGGCATCTTTTAGCCCATTTGTTGCTATTCTTAATCAAAACAAACTGACTAGATCCAACTATGTTGACTGGAAAAGAAATTTGAGCATTGTTCTTACTGCTGAAGAGCACAAGTATGTGCTTAGTCAACCTTGTCTTAACTTTCCATCATTAGATGCTCCTCTTGAGGAAAAACAGCGATGTGATCGTTAGTAGAAATCTAATGAGATGGCCAAGTGCTATATCTTAGCATCTATTTCAGATTTTCTATAGCATCAAATGCAGGATGTAGAACTAGCTTCAAACATAATATTTTAGTTTGAAGGAGATGTTTGTTGAGCAAGGCCATTCTGCAAGGCAAGAAACTATGAGGCAAATTTATAATACCAAAATGGCTAAAGGTACTTCAGTGAGGGAGCATTGTCTTAGGATGATCTCTAATCTGAATACACTGAAAGTTTTAGGTGCCGATATTGATGGAGAATCCTAAGTGGATATGATACTCCAGTCACTACCAGAATCATTAAAGGAATTTAAACTTAATTATAATATGAACAAAAATGTTTATTCATTGTCTAAATTAATGATTGAGTTGGTGGCAGCAGAAGGCATTCTTGGTACATCCAATGTTGATGCCAATATGGCTAAAGCTTCTACTTCTCAAACTACGTCGAAAGGCAAGGGTAAAAAGAAGAAGAAGAAGGACTTCACCAAGCAAGATGGTAAACAAATTTCCTTAGAAGTTGCCAACAAGGGAAAGAAAAAGGACTATGCCAAAGGAAAGTATTTCCATTGCGGTGAGAAAAGTCATTGGAAGAGGAATTGTTCAATATTTAGAGTTGCCAAGAATAAGGGTATGAAAAGTTTATTCCTTCTTAAAATATGTTTGGTACAAAATCCCATGAATTCCTAGTGTGTGGATTCAGGTTGTACTAATCATATTTGCAATTCTTTGTAGGGGTTCTAGGAGACCAGAAAGCTGAATGAGGGAGAACTGTTTCTTACTTTGGCTGATGGGAGCAGAGTTCTAGTTGTAGCTGTTGAAGTGTTTAATTTATGCTTTGAATCTAAAGTTTCAATATTGGAATACTTTCTGTAAGTACCTAATGTTCGTAAGAATTTAATTTCTACAACTTATTTAGATAAATATGGATATTGTGTTATCCTGAAAGACAATGTTGTAATAAAGAAGAATAAATTGTTTATTTATTCTGGCAATATTGTAGACGGTCTTTGTATTTTAACTCCTGATAAGCATGAATTATATAATTCTAAATTAGATAATAAGTCTCATATAAAATCATTAAAGAGAAAGTTTCTTTCTACTAATGATGCATATCTTTGGCATTTGTGTTTGGGTCATATTAATTCGAACAAAATTCAAAGACTGATCAAAGATGGACTCTTAGAGCCATTGGACTTTGATGGATTTCTAGTTTGTGAATCTTTTTTAGAGGGTAAAATGACCAAACGACCTTTTAATGCAAAAGGTAGAAGCGCCCAAGAATTGTTTGAATTAGTTCATACAGATGTATGTGGTCTTATGTCAACCCAAGCAAAAGGAGGTTATGAGTACTTCATCACTTTTACCAATGATTACTCAAGATATGGTTACGTGTATCTAATGAGACGGAAGTCTGAAGCCTTTGGACAGTTCAAAGAATTTAGGGCTGAAGTTGAGAATCAATTAGGTAAAAGCATAAATTCCATTCGATTTGATCGAGGTGGCGAATACTTTCTTGGGGATTTCAGGGACTACTTAATTCAAAATGGGATTGTATCTCAATTGATTGCACTTGGAACTCCCCAACAAAATGGTGTAGCAGAGAGAAGGAATAAGACTCTTTTAGAAATGATTAGGTCCATGATGAGTTACTCAACTTTATCAATTTCCTTTTGGGGATATGCACTAAAAACTGCAATGCATATTTTGAATTTAGTTCCATCAAAATCAGTTCCTAACACACCTAAAGAATCGTGGAGTGGGCATAAGCCCTGTATAAGATACCTTTACATTTAGGGTGTCCAGCACATGTGTTGAAGGGGAAGTCTAATTAGTTGGATGCAAAAATAGAAGTATGCATGTTTTTAGGGCATTCAAAGGAAAATAAGGGTTATTTATTCTATAATCATAAAGATAACAAAGTGTTTGTTAGCACTAATGCCAAATTTTCGGAGGATAATTATGTGAATAATTTTAATCCTAGGAGTAAAGTTGTCTTAGCTGAAATAGATGAACCTGTAATTGAACAACCAATGCATGAAACTAGGGATGATGTGGTTGTATTAGATACACCACAAGATACTACTAATAAGATAACTAGTACACAGGTGCCTCGTCGTAGTGGGAGAAACTTATGAAGCTATCCTAGAAGATGCCCAATCGAATCCCTACACTTATGAAGAGGCAATGAATGATATAGATGCATATCATTGGGTCCAAGTTATGAAATTTGAATTATTAGATTCATTGTATTCCAATCAAGTATGGGATCTTGTAAAGGCACCTAACGACATTAAACCTGTTGTTTGCAAATGAGTTTACAAGAGGAAGAGAGGGATAGGTGGAAAGGTTGAAACCTTTAAAGCAAGACTAGTGGTGAAATGGTATACACAAAAAGAAGATATTGATTATGTGGAAACTTTTTCACCGGTAGCCATGCTTAAATTTATCCGAATTCTCTTATCCATTGTTGCTCATTATGATTATGAGATTCGACAAATGGATGACAAGACTACATTTCTTAATGGCAATTTTGAAGAAGAAATCTATATGATGCAACTGGAAGGTTTCATAGCAAAGAACCAAGAGCATATGGTATGCAAGTTGAAAAGGTCCATTTATGGACTTAAGCAAGCATCTAGGTCATGGAAAATCAAATTTGATTAAGCAATCAAGTCATTTGATTTTGAACAAAATCTTGATGAACCATGTGTGTACAAAAGACATCAAGATAAAGTAGTGCTTTATGTTGATGATATTCTACTCATTGGGAATGATGTAGGGGTTATGTCATCAGCAAAGGTTTGGTTGTCAAGCCAATTTGATATGAAGGACTTGGGTGAAGCTAACATTATCCTAGGGATCAAGCTTTGGCGAGATCGAAAGAATAAAATGTTAGGTTTGTCATAAGCTGGATATATAGAGAAGGTTCTTGAACGGCCATGCAAAACTCTAAGAAAGGATTACTTCTTTTCAGACATGGAGTTCCTCTGTCTGATGACCGAAGGCCTAAGACTCTTAAGGAAGAAAATATGATGAGACAAATTCCTTATGCTTCTGTAGTGGGAAGTCTCATGTATGCCATGCTATGTACTAGGTCGGATATCTGTTATTCAGTTGGCATGGTCAGCCAATATCAATCAAATCTAGGACTTAAACATTGGCAAGCTGTAAAGCATATTCTCAAGTATCTAAGGAGAACGAAAGATTATATGTTTGTTTACCGTTGTGAGGATTTGATACCTATTGGTTATACAGATTTAGATTTTCAGTCAGATCTTGATTTCAGAAAGTCCACTTCAGGTTGTGTGTTCACCTTGGAAGGTGGAGCCATAAGCTGGAGGAGTGTTAAGATATCTTGCATTGCTAACTCCACGATGGAAGCTAAATATGTTGTGCTTGTGAAGCGACAAAGGAAGCTGTTTAGCTCAAGAAATTCCTTTTTGATCTTGGTGTTGTGAGAATGGAGCAAGTTCCTTTTACATTGTTCTGTGACAATAGTGGAGCAGTTGCTTAATCCAAAGATCCAACGAATCACAAGAAAGGAAAAGCACATTGAAAGAAAGTTCCACATCATTCGAGATATTGTTGCTCGAGGAGATGTAGTAGTATCAAAGATTGATAGTGCAAATAATCTAGCAGATCCCTTTACCAAAGCCTTGCCCCAAAGGACTTTTGAGTCACATTTGGAGGGAATGGGAGTTAGATTAGTGCACAATAGTCTTTAGGTAAAGTGAAAGATTGTTAGGATTAGTGCCCTTAAATCCTATTGTATGATGCTATGTATGACATTATGTATGACTTAATGTTGTGATTAATAAAGTTGTTTTAGTATTATCTAAAATAATGGTAACATAAATATTTGGATATTATCATATAGTCTATGAGATGCATAGTATGTGATTTAGTCACGGAAGATATAGATCACAAGTTCTTTGTAAACTTAGAATTTTAGTTCATAGTTGGCGATGAAATTGGGCATTTCATCTGTGAAGATTATAACATATCAAATAAGATGATTTGTCTTGATCATGGAAGTGGAGACTTCTAGTTGATGTGTTGATAACATATCAAATAACCTGTAGCTAAGCAAACTTCCTATTTGGCTAATCTCATCTCATGTATTGACAGCCACAAATATGCTACACTAATTCAAGCAAGCCTAAATTAAAAACCATACAAATTTTAAAAGGAAGAAATCTAATATTAAGTACATCAATTTCAAGTAATATCAATTACTCAATAAATTTCTTCATATGAGATTCAGGAAGCATGAAGTAATTCTGCTAAAAAAAGAAAAGAATACCCATTAAAGCATACTGCAGGAACAAAGTTTAAATTGGTAAGTATTATGTTGTAGTGCAACTCATATCCTAACAGTCCACTGAACCAAACTTTAAATCAAACAAATATTAAATCAAGCCCCAAAGAAAGTAATGGAGAAACATAAACATAAAAAAAATATATAGATTCAGAAAAGTAAACAGACACTGGAAGCTGCCTTCTTTTTAGTACAAAAGGTCATTTAGACTCAGAAGGGGATAAAAGTAAATATTTGATTATAGAATTTAGGAACAGAAAGTTGAGGAAAATAAATGTAAAGAAGTTGAACAGGGGGTACATTGCATATTTAAATTTTTAAAAAGAAAATAGAAATGAGACCAAATAACTTAGTAACCAAAAAATAGAATGAAGTTAGTTACACGCATACTAAAGTTTATAACAATGAAAGAACTGTCAAATGTATACTACGATTAGAGTCCCTAAATATTATTATTATTATTATTATAATAATAATAATAATAATAATAATAATAATAATAATAATAATAATAATAATAATAATTAATAAAAATAGTTGAAGAAGTAGGTTAAAAAATCAAACAGATATGAAGAATGCAATTGCAGGGAAATGTGCCCTTCACATAAACCATGCATGTCACTCAAAGAATCTGTCTCATAAATATGGTCATTAGTGAACTCTTCATGGAAAAAAAAACTTGAGCAAATATTCAAAATTCCACAGTTTCACTCCCCGTTACAAATAACAGAATAGGTAAGAGAAAAACAAAAGCCCAAAAATTATAATGAAATTATTAAGTTTAAAAGATAACCAACCATTAAAATTTAGGTAGGATTTTAAATTGTAGAAACTTTATTTCAAAAAGTTACCATTTTGAAACCTATAGTTGGTATAATCCTCCATGGATCTAAATCAAAGAATACATTTAAGCAGTTCATTGGGTTGCAAAGCTAAATTTTCAATAAAAATTCAAGAACTAACACCAAATTGTAGGTGCACACACATATGATAGATTTTGTGAATTATAAAAATCAACAGCTATTGTACATGAAACACTTTATGCTAGGGACCACAAACTAAATATACAAATCTGGCTTGAAATTGAAATTAGCAATTATACAGCCCTCGCTATTACAAACTAAAATGTCTCAAAAACCAACAAACACAAACAGAAATAAGTGAAATTGATTAGAAAGCATAGTGAACAAAAATTTGAAGAGATTTCCAACCTTCTATAAGGCTGCTGGAAATAGGGTAAAAAAAATTAAAGCAGTTCCTACTTTCTATTATAAAAAAAGGATAAAAATATATATCAATAGAGACATATATCAATAAATAAATAATAATGAAAATCAACAAAACATAGATCTGCACAAAGCATAAATTAATTCAAATTTTAGGGGTGAACCAAAAAAAGCACAAACATGACAAAAAACTACCAAACAAAAAAAAAATTTAATCAATACAACAATCGAACAAACAGAACTCAAGAAATTGTAAAAATAAATCGGAAATTAAAGAAAAACTTTAAATATATACTGCAAATATATTAATGTTCACTCAGTGTAAGATCCCTATATCAAATATATTACTTTATATTGTGAATTTTGTTACTGTGAATCTATTTTTATTGTGTTCTAGATTTGAATTACAAAATAATAAAACTAAGTTTGGATGATTCTATATCTAACATAATTGCCCCCAAAACTGAGTAAATTAGTTGACTCCTAGATATCTTTTATATAAATAAACAAACCAGAATATTATGTAACTAAATCGAAAGAACAAAAATCTTTCATCACAGCATAGCAGAAAGTCAAGAGAAAAGACAGTGGAGGCAAATACAAAAGGACAGTAGTAGCAAGAAAGCCCAACACGGGGGAAGTAACTCTTTCATCACAACAAGCATATAATCTGACCTTTACACGGTACACTTGTACATACACAACAACTTTACTATACCTAGTTACAAATCTCACACACACCAATACATAAATATTCAGACCTATACATTTACATCAGTTTTTATTTTTTGAAAATATTTTGGATAAGATTTATTGCCAATAAATGATGGTATCTTAAAGGCTAAAGCCCAATGAAGAAAGGTAAATTTTCTTTATTTATGCTACCTTTCTTCAATATAGAAAGGTAAATAAATAATCTTTGCATATATAATTATATATTGAATGAAAGAGTCCAACTTTGTGCTTCTAAAAAAAACGAAAGAATTCGAGTTCAACTTTGTGGAAGATCCCTATATTGTGTGTTGGTCACCAGATTGGCATTAATGGAGGAAGAAAGGCACTTTAATGTTTAGTACCTTCTTATTCTCTATGTTCTAGGGTTTCATTTTTTCAAATCAGAGCAACTACAAACGAAAAACTTTAAATATATATTGCAAAAACCTTAACAACAATGGTAGAAAAGAGGCATGGGAAAAGAAAATATAAAGAGGGGAAAATATTTCAACAAAAATTTAAAAACAACATAAATGAAATGACAAAACTTTATTTTTTTGGCAACACATAAATGTATGTTCTTCAGCACCAAATCAATTTCAATTTGAGAGAAATCATCAATAAATCTACACTCTAAAGTAATTTTCTAAACCCTAAAACGGTAATTGAATAGAAAACAAAAAAAGGGGGAGAAAAACATGCCTACCTTCTAAATTATCTTTAGAATCGCTTCTGAATAGCTTGTTTTTGTAGAGGACGAACTAAGTTTTTTAGTTTTCATTATTGCAGAAGACGAACAGAGTCTTTTTTTTTTTTTTTTTTGCTTCCTTTTGGATTTTTTTTTTTGTAGGCTTGTTGGTCTGGAACACGGTATTCTGATCTGTGTGGCTATGGAGTTGCAATGAAGAGGTGGAAATCAGAGTTTGGAACATGGTATTTTGATTTGTGCAGCTATGAAGTTACAGCAAAGAGGCGGAAGTTAGAGTGAAATATGGAGTATGCGTTTTAGGGTTTGCGTTTTTTTTTTTTTTTTGTGGATAAGTGACTTGTCTTTTTTTTATTATTATTATTTGTATTTTATAGAAACACGTTTGATGAAAGTGAGCCTCAACAAACGCATCGTGCGGTATCTTAAAAAATAAAATGTATACGTGGCAGCATTTTAAGTGGCCTTTTTTCCTAACGTGGCAGCACCTCTTTAAAGGCTTCTGCTTTTATATATAGTATTAGATAAGGCTTAGAGTGCAATTATATTTATATAGATGTATTAAATATAATTAATGGTAGCTTTGGACTTGTCAAGAGTTGATAGAAAAGCCCAAGGCCCATTGGAGCTAGTGTCCTATTTGTTGCTTTTGGTCCCACTCTAAGCCACATACTAGAGCCCAATTGGAATGACCCAAAAGGCCAGCCTAGTTAGATAATCATTTAGATATAAAGGGAGAAACATACTGAATTTTAGTGAGAGACACAATTATGAAACGGTGTGTATGTGAGTGTAAACCACTCTCTTATTCTCCCATAAACTGATTGAGAGACAACACTTCTTGGGCCTTAGTGGAATTGGAGTGAAGATTAAAAGTGTTCAAGTACTTCTGATCTTTGGTTTTGAATTTCAACACACCAAGGTATACTTTCTTGTTCTTAAATTCTGAAATTTACATAGCACATGCTATCAATTGCGAATGAAGTAGATTTGTTAATTTTTTGCTGCGTATATTTTGTATAAGATACAAACATGTATTTTTCTAACATTGACTTCTACTATTAGGCTCTATGTGCCAGGCGAGACAATAGGCCATTGGACCATCGAACCCTGCTTTGTGGTTGAACGGCTGAGTAAGGAGTATTCCATCATTGTGTGGTTGGGTCCTCCAATTGCCCGAACGAGTTGAAGTAGCGTATCTAGTTTGTTTCGCATGTTTATTTCTTGCCTTTTGCATTTCTAGCTTGCACTTCCCAGTTCATTTCAAAAAAAAAAAAAAAAAAACATTTCCCTTTTATCATTATTAGGCATGAACTTTGTTATTCCCCTATCTATAATCCATTAATGAAATTATCCAATGTATTATTCAAGAAATCCTTGCATTTATCTCTTTATTTGCTTTTCTATGAATATGTGTGTGCAAATTTTCTTATGTTTCCTTGTATATGTTCCGTCCTATAGGATCGATTTTAATTCATAAGCGGGTACATCAACCTGTTGCCATAACGAGGATATTAATGACATGAATGAGACGATGGAGTTGGATCATGATATTGAAGGATTAGAGGAGATTTCGAATTTATCTCTTGATATTTTGGAAGCTCTAAATAGAGAGAGCGAAGGGTCCAAGCCCAACATAGAAGAAACTAAAGTGATTAACCTTGCCGACGAAGGCGAGAATGACAAACCCGTCAAGATTGGGGTGAATTTTCCTAAAGACATGAAGCCTGAGCTCATAGCGCTACTCAAAGAGTTCAAAGAGATATTTGCTTAGTCCTACTAAGACATGCCAGGGTTGGATACTGAGATTGTCGTGCATAGAATCCCAGTTAAGCCAGAATGCCCTCTAGTGTGGCAAGCCCTTTGAAGGATGAAATCTGAGATCATTTTGAATATCGAAGAAGAAGTAGAAAAATAATTGAAAGTCAGTTTCCTTACCGCAATAGCGTACTCAAATTGGGTCGCCAACATTGTTCCTGTGCCTAAGAAAGATAGGAAAGAATGCATGTGCATTGATTATAGAGATTTGAACCGGGCCACCCTAAGGGCAACTTCCCATTATCGCATATCGATACATTGATCGATAAATACCCCTACCAACAAGTTCTTCTCCTTCATGGATGGATTCTCAAGCTATAATTAGATCAAAATGGCCGAAAAAGACAAGGCTAAGACCGTATTCACCACTCATTGGGGAACCTATGCATATAATAGCATGCCATTCGACTTAAAGAATGTCGGTGCTACTTATTAGTGAGCCATTGTAACCTTGTTCCATGATATGATGCACAAAGAGATCGAAGTCTACGTAGACGATATAATTGCCAAATCCCTTGGTAGATTTGAGAAAGTTGTTCAAGCTCCTTGTCAAGTACAGATTGAGACTAAACCCTAACAAATGTGTTTTCGGAGCTAGTTCAGGGAAATTGCTCGGCTTTATAGTCAGCCAAAGAGGAATTGAAGTGGACCCAACAAAAGTCCAAGCCATCCAGGACATGCCAACACTGCAAATTGAGAAATAGATTCGCAGCTTCTTAGGTCAAATACATAGCTCGTTTCATAGCACAGTTGATCGCCACATGTGATCTGTTGTTCAAGCTCTTGAAGAAAGACACAAAGGTAGAATGGACAGATGAGTGCCAAATGGCCTTTGACAAGATCAAACAATATTTGTTGAACCCTCATGTTTTGGTTCTCCCGACACCGGGATATCTGATCAGGCTCGGCCGATCCTGATCAGAAAGAAAAGGCGATTTACTATTTAAGCAAGAAGTTCACCAGTTGTGAGATCAATAACATTGCCATTGAGAAGACATGTTGTGCCTTAGTGTGGGCTTCACACAAATTGCGGCAGTACATGCTCTACTACAAGACGCAGCTCATTTCCTGTATGGATCCCATTAAGTACATCTTTGAAAAGTCAGCTCTTACAGGGAAAATCTCCCGCTGGCAAATGTTGCTCTCCAAATTTGACATTGTGTTTGTGACAAGAAAGGCCATCAAGGGCCAGGCCATAGTCGACTACCTAGCGGACCAACCGTTAAATGATTCGGAACTTTTAAAATCCCTCTTCCCTAATAAGGATGTCATGGCACTAGAGCTAAAGCTAGATAGTGTGGAACCATGGCGTTGGAAGCTTTATTTTGATGGAGCCACCAATTCTACCAAAAATGGAGTAGGGGTAGTCTTAATTTCCCCTAAGGGCTAGCAAATCCCTATTTCAATCAAGCTAAATTTTGATTATACCAACAACATCACTAAATATGAAGCATGCATAGTCGGCCTGCAAGTGGCCCTAGAATTCGGCGCCTATGACTTAAGAGTCTTTAGAGATTCCCTGTTGATCATCTCCCAAATCGAGGGAAAATGGCAAGCCCGAGGCACCAAGTTGATTCCATATCAGAAATGCGCTAGCCACTTAATTTCGAAGTTCCAGAACATCACATTCGCCTATTTGCCCCGAGTGCACAACCAATTTGTAAACACCTTGGCTACCCTGGCTGACCCATTGCATGAACATTGAAGAATGCATGAATGTCGAAGTCGAAGCCGACGGAAAGCCATGGTACCATGATATCAAGGCTTATATCAAGAACAGTGAATACCCACCCGGTGCCACAAACAGTGAAAAGAAGTTTATTCAGCACATGGCCTGCCAATTTTTCTTGAGTGGAGAAGTCTTGTAGAAAAGGAACCATGATTCTACCTTGCTTCGATGTGTAGATGCCCCCGAGGCTAATTATCTAATGGAAGAGGTGCATGAAGGTTTACTTGGAGCTCATGCCAGTGGACCCCTGTTGGCCCACAAGATTTTGAGAGCCAGTTACTACTGGCTCACCATGGAAAGTGATTGTATTAAACATGTGAGGACATGCCACCATTGCAAAGCCTATCAAGACAGGAAGAATGCTCCTCCTCAACCTTTGCACTCTTTAGCAATACCATGGCCCTTCTCAGCTTGGGGTATGGATGTCATCGGACTCGTGATTCTGAAAGCTTCAAATAGTCATGAATACGTCTTAGTGGCCATCGATTATTTTACAAAGTGGGTGGAAGCCGCTTCATACAAAAGCGTCACTCAAGCAGTGGTAGCTTGGTTCCTGAAACATAACATAATTTGCCGTTACGGCGTGCCAGGAGAGCTTATTACAGATAATGGGGTGAACCTAAATGGGAAAATGATCCAACAACTTTGCCAACAGTTCAAGATCGAGCACAGAAATTCGGTTCCCTATCACCCTCAGATGAATGGTGCAGTGGAAGTCGCTAACAAGAACATTAAGAAAATCTTGGTGAAGATGACAAACACATACAAGGATTGGCACGAGTATTTGCCGTTTGCTTTGTGTGCATATCGCACTTTTGTTTGTACTTCCACGGGTGCGACCCCCGTATTCATTAGTATATGTCATGGACCATCCTCCCCGTAGAGGTAGGGATCCCGTCTCTCAAGATTTTATCTCAGACAAAGCTGTCAGAAGCTTAATGGGCCTATTCCCTGATATGAAGAACTGAACATGATAGATGAAAAGCGCATGACCATAATGTGCCATGAATAGTTATACAAACGCCGCATCGAGTGAGCAGTCAACAACAAAGTTAGACCCAGGGTCTTCGAAGAGGGCGATCTAGTCTTGAAGAAGTGCAACTAGGCCATGCCTAATCATAGAGGAAAGTTTGCCCCAACTTATGAGGGCCCATATGTGGTAAAAAAGGCCTTTTCTAGAGGAGCCTTGATTCTAGTCGACATGGATGGCAATGACTTCAATATACCCACCGAATCTAATGCCGTCATATGGTACTTTGCATGAAGGAGCCTCTCAGTGCACCTCATTTCTATATTTTTATGTTAACCAAAAAAAACAACAAAAAAACAAAAAAATTGTAAAAAAGGTAGGTTGAAAACTTGAAAGGGCGGTCTATGCAAAAGGAGAGCCAAAAGAAAGAGAGTGTAAGAAAAATACAAAAGGTAGGTTGAAAACCTGAAAGGGCGGTCTACACAAAATGAGAGCAAAAAAGAAGAGTGTGAGAGAGCCTGCTAGATTGAAAACCTGAAAGGGCGGTCTAGGAAAAAATTAAGGCAATCAAAAGTCAGTTGAACTACATGATGACCTGATCCTTCCTAGTGGAGGTATATAGGCAGCCATCTGGGTTCAGTCACATCTTAAAAGAAGAATTAGTCAGCTTATGCCTGCTTGAATTCCTACTTAAGATCATAAAATTAGATGGATCCAGTATCCAAGACAGGAAATGAAGACATCTCTAAGATTGTTCTCTATCTATAATACTGCCATAACCCAGTGGTCCGCTCAAGATGTCCTGGCTCATGCCAATGGAAAATGTACCTCAACGGGAAAAGGAAAAGATTTTTCTAGAACAGGATATATCCTTGGAAAAATAAGATATTGATATGCATGGATTTTACATTTATCACTTATTTGTATAATCTTGCATTTTCAAAGCATTTGCCTGCATATTCATTAACAAGCCTATATTGAGCCATTCAATTTCTTTCATACATTCTGATATCAAAGCATGAAATCTCATCTCATAAATATATCCTGAATTTCATCATAAACATCTCTTAGTTTCTAAGCATGCCTAACAGACTAGACTATGCTTTAAGAACTCATATAAAAAGAGGAAGGCCTTACGGAATTGCCAAGCAATTTACGAAGGACCTTTCCATACATGGTGGGATATTAACTACATAGCTCCTGTGCAGAAAAAAAATAAGAAGAAAAGAAGACCAGCAAGTCAAACATGGCCCAAGTGATCCGACATGACCTATCACAAACTCCTAAAACTAGTGTGGAGAATTGGGTCATCAAGAGCATGAGTGCAAAGTAACCCGGCCACATCAAAGCCTAGGTCTCTGGCAACCCCTCTGAGTCTATCATGTGAATGTCGAAGAAAAATCAGCTCCCTCTCCATCATGGAATTAGAAGTAGACCATTGTCTCTTGGTCTCTAGCAATGCATGCAAGGTGCCAACCTCTACAGTAGCAACTCTCAAAGCCTCCTCCCTCTTAGCCAGCTCAGTCTGAAGGTGACAGAAGGCCAACTATGACTCACTAGGCTCATCATCCTTACACCCATAATCTATGCTCAAAGTGGAATGAATGTAGGCCCTCGCCTATAATAGCTCCAATTCTAAACCATCGGCCTTATTAGCCTCTATTGCAGCCCTCTCCTCATCCCAAGAATGATCCAAAGCGGCAAATCTCTAAGTAAGATCCGCAAGCTCATCCTCCAAACTTGCAACACTGGATCTCAGCTGAATGCACTCTACCTCTGTGCTTGGAGGGGCCGGCCCCCTCCAATCAAGCTTTGCTCTAAGAATAGAGAGCTCACCCTTATGTACGCTGCTCATCTCCTCAATATCCTCCATAAGGGTGTCAGTCAGCTCATCTCCTCAATACTCTAACCCTGATCTCAAACTCTAGCGCATAGTCTCTCAAAATATCAGCCAGAAGTGGTAGCTCGGCTGAGACTAGCGATGATAAGTCAAACACAAAGTTGGGATCTTTGGTGTCTCGCCACACTTTAAACTTAGCAAAAAACCACTCCTGGCCATCCCTTGAACAAAAAGGGAAGTCCATGCTAGACTTGCGTGCCTCCCAGAAATCTGAGGCACGGCCTATCATTGCTACATCGATATCCACAAGCATGTACTCACAAGTGATGACAGATAGATTACTAAGTTGAGGGATATGCTGGGTACCCCCAAACTGCTGCATGGCCATGCCCGAAAAGTATCCCGTACACCCCCAGATACCCACAAAAGGGATGCTAAGTAAACCGACACAATGGGTTTGCTCTTGCCACCTAGTAATACCCCACTTGACTCTCCAAGTCCAGTCAGCGGGGCTCAGGCTGCATAAGTATCTCAGCCAATCCATAGTATCCCTAGAAATGGGAGGATCAAGAGCTACAGTAGCCCGGACTCTGTTCCTACTCAAAAAGCCCACAGGTTGATCCCTAGCAATGACATTTAGGTGGCTACAGAACCACAATTGTAACAGCTGAACACAGCAACCTAGCTTACCTCTACCGGTCTCCCAACACAAAGACAAGGACCTAATCGTCTCACAAAGTACAGCAGGAATGAAAGAAGTACCATGAGGTAGGACACTTACTAGAGGGAGAACGGCAAAGCTGATAGCTCCTAACAATGAAGGAAACAACACTACACCAAAGAAGGCCACCAGGAAGGCCTGCCATCAGTAAGATGTCTACAGCTTCTCTAGATCCACGAAATCAACTCGGTAGCCAGCCGAACACTCCAATGGAAGAAACTGGTCATATAGGAAGTCGAAGGACATGCTCCCCCTATCTCGCTGCCATGCCAAGTCAGCACCTTCACAACGGGCCTCTTCAAGCCCAACAAATCAGCGAGCCTCTTTTGGTAGCGTGGCCTTATTGGTGGAACAAAGATGGTGCTCAGAAAGGTAGGAAGAGAAAGGAAGCGGTCATACTCCTCCAAAGTAGGCACCAAATCAATGTCCCCAATAGTGACACATCTCAGGGCGGGCTCCTAGCAAGAGGCAATGACCTCCAATAGGTGCCAATCTAGTGTGGTTTGAAGAAGGCCAAGAAGTCACCGAAGGAATGCCTAGTCACTGCAAGAAAAAGAGCTCCACCATCTCCTAAGCTTATTCTCATAGAAAGACTCCCTCTCAAGCTCGACCAAAGTGTCGTAGGAGTGAGCACCAAGAGCATCCATGAATGAATCTTCCTAAATCTGATGATCCGATGAGGATCTACATGAAAAATTATGGGAAATAGTGTTTTTTGCACGTTTTGGGTGAAGAAAAGGGTAGGAGAGGACCCTAGAAATTCAACTAGAATGAGTTGAAACTGGGCTGGAACCCAGCTTTTATGCACTTGAATCGAGGTAGTGTAGGGCTGCTGGACCTCAGGACACATGCTGGAGCTTTTCAGGCCCCCAAGCACAGACCCTATTGTATTCTGACCCTTACCCACCAGTTTGGAACGTTTTTGACCACCTTGAAGCAAAGATTCCTCTGTTTTAGCACTCATCGTAGTGCGTGATTGGTCTAGCAGCAAACCAAATTGCTAGAAATTCTCTCTTGTGCGTCTGAGATTGTACAAATCCTACACTGGGGTATTTTATCTTTGTGCGTCTTGTTCAGCACTTTTAGACATCTTGAACCTCATTTTTCTAAGCCCAGTTCACCCAGTTCAGAGGTCAGTTCAGCCCTTGTAGCTTTTGTAGCTTATTTGGAAGATCGAATGAGTCGTTTCCCATGAGGTCACCCCAAGGGACCCATCTTTCAATTGATAGCCAGCTCGGGCAATAACAGGAACAATCAGGCATACTGCCTTATGGCGTGTCTAAGGAGATTTCGTTCAAAATGTCCGCATTCATTACCAGCATTTGGTATGGTCTATGGAGTCAAGGTCATTTTCAGTTGGTCCAAAATCTTGGAACCTAGCAAAACCCTAAACTAGGGCATTTTTATTTTGCATGGTTCCCTTTACTTTGCACTAATCAGTACATAAGAGTAGGTCTGTCCTGCCAAGAATTTTTTCCTCTCATTCTAAGAACTGCATAAAACCTACATTGGGGTAGTTTTATTATGCGCCGTTCCCTCTAACTTGTCCAATATGCCAAAAATGGAACTGTCTCGTTGAGGATGTGTCCCTCATGTCGAGAATCATTTGAAAACCCAAACTGGGGCAGTTTATTTCAATGATCTCTCCATTTGCTCTTCCCCCCCAGTGGGACGATCATTGTTAAAATCCACTGATAAACCCGTGAAACTACGGTGCAATACAAATGAGTGTGACATAAGCTGGTTCAAAGCCACCATCTATGACAAAAATACGAAAGTGCATACATACAACAGCAGCCCTTTTAAAGGCGATATCCAGAATTGTACATGTAAGTCCTACTGAGAGGCATTATATCTTGCGTACAGCAGCAGCCCATTTAAAGGTGACATCCAGAATTGTACATGTAAATCCTACCTAGCGGCATTCTTTCATGCATACAGAAGCAGCCCTTTTAAAGGCAATATCCAGAATTGTACATGTAAGTCCTAATCAGAGGCATTGTTTTGCACATATGTTAGCAGCCCTCTCAAAGGCACTCTTTCTAAAGTCATACATCGGCCCTCTCAAAGGCGATATCCAGAATTACGCATGTAAGTCCTAATCAGAGGCATTGCTTTGCACGTATGTTTGCAGCCCTCTTAAAGGCAATTTTCCGGAATTGAACATATAAATCCTAATCAGAGGCATTATTTCTCCTACATTCGACAGCCCTCTCAAAGGCGATGTTTCTATGTTTACGACCCTCTCAAAGGCGATTTATTTAGAGTTATGCATGTAAGTCCTAACTAAAGGCATTGTTTTGCATGTGTGTCAGCAGTCCTCTCAGAGATGATGTTTTTATGTCAGTAGCACTCTCAAAGGCAATTTTCCAGAATTATGCATGTAAGTCCTAATTAGAGGCATTGCTTTGCACGTATATCAACAACCCTCTTAAAGGCAATTTTCCAGAGTTGCGCATGTAAGTCCTAATCAGAGGCATTGTTTCTCCTACATTGGCAGCCCTCTCAAAGGCAATGTTTCTGTTAAGATTAGTGCCCTTAAATCCTATTGTATGATGCTATGTATGACATTATGTATGACTTAATGATGTATTAATAAAGTTGTTTTATTATAATCTAAAATAATGGTAACATATATATTGGACATTATCATATAGTTCATGAGATGCATAGTATGTGACTTATGTAAAAAGTCACAGAAGATATAAATCACAAGTTCTTTGTAAACTCAGAATTGTAGTTCGTAGTCGATGATGAAATTGGGCATTTCATCTATGAAGATTATAACATATCAACTAAGATGATTTGTCTTGATCATGGAAGTGGAGACTTCTAGTTGATATGTTAATATGTTTTAAGAGTTAAGACATATTGAACTAGACCGTTGTGAGATTTATTATTCTCCTAACGACTGTCAATTGAATAATAAATCTCTCGACTTATATTTATATGAACTCTTAATCTTGAGAGAATAATGGACATGATCATAAAGTGTAGGTTGCATTGATATACCAGGAGCGAGATCTAAAGTTACGATCAAAACCTCAGTATGTTAGGCAACCACATTTAGTGTTGATGGAACATATATTCTCAAGATGGAATTCATAGTCTCTTAATGGAGATACAAAATATTCCATTGAGATAAGTTTAATGGGTTTGTTATTCAGAATTTTAGGCCTAACTACTTTAGTAAATAGTTACTAAAGTATATATTTATGAAATTGGATTTCATAAATATATGATGAATAACTTAAAGGATTAAACAGGGTACTCAAGGATTAAGATGTAGTAATCTACAAAATGGCCGTCTACATTTATTACTTTGTATTACTACGAATATTTTTTGAAGGGGTTGCGTGTACAATAAACTCATGGGATATAATTTATTAATAAGGCCTAGAGTGCAATTATATTTATATAGTGGTATTAAATATAATTAATGGTAACTTTGGACTTGTCAAGAGTTGATAGAAAAGCCCAAGACCCATTGGAGCTAGTGTCTTATTTGTTCCCTTTTGGTCCCACTCCAAGCCACATATTAAAGCCCAATTGGAAAGGCCCAAAAGACTAGCCCAATTAGATAATCAGTTATAAGGAGAGAAACATACAGATTTTGTAAGAAGAACATGAAATGATTTGTATGTGAGTGTTAGACACTCTCTTATTCTCCGTTGAACAAATTCATAGAAACTGATTGAAAGACCACACTTCTTGGGCGTTAGTGGAATTGGAGTGAAGATTAAAAATGTTCCTGAGTACTTCTAACCTTTGTTTTGAAATTCATCACACCAAGGTACACTTTCTTGTTCTTATATTCTAAAATTTACATAATACATGTTATCAATTGCGAATGAAATAGATCCGTTAATTTTCCATTGCGTATGTTTTGTATGCAATACAAATATGTAATTTTCCATCAGTTTCTATGTCTACAGCCCTCTCAATGGCGATTTTCAGAGGTGAACATGTAAGTCCTAATCAGAGGCATTGTTTCTCCTACATCGGCAACCCTCTTAAAGGTGATGTTTCTATGTTTACGGCCCTTTCAAAGGCAATTATCTGGAGTTGAACATGTAAGTCCTAATTAGAGGAATTATTTCTCCTACATTCGGCTGCCCTCTCAAAGGCAGTTTCCAGAATCATACATATAAGTCCTAAAAAGAGGCATTGTTTTATACATACATCATAAAGCTCAAAGATAATGTCATACATCAAAGCCTGCTATGGGGCACATAATACACACATGTCCAAGCCTACCAAGAGGTGATACATAATATACATACATAATTGGCCCATCATGGGGAAATGTCTACAAGATACATAAAAAATACATACATTCCCATGCAGGGGCTACATCATGCTACAACAAAGGCTAAACATTCTAAGAGGTATCATCCCTAATGTACTGGTTGGTGTCATCATTATCACCATCATCGTCGCTTGTAAAAGGGCCAAGGGAAGGACCCGTACCGCCCGAAGTGCCAGGAGTATACCCTGGGTCCTGAGAAGGCCTTTGAGTCTGAGCAAAAGAGTCCTAATTACTCGGTAGACCTGGAGGAACTGGCATATACCCGGGCTCGTATAAAGGAATAACAGGACCCCAGTCGGGAATATGAGGCAGAGGCGGAACCTGAATATGAGCTGCCCGTAACTTTCCTATCAAAACCATGGTATATCTATGAAGTATATCTAGCTCACTCTAAAGCTGATACATCTCTCTCTGCAATAGTAGCATGAGCCTCACTATCCCTCTACCAAAGCTCCCTCTCCTGAGCTAACGCCTGAGCAATCTCCTCTTGCATGTGTGCCTCCCTAGTGGCAGCAATAGTCTCGACCTTGGTCACTTTGGCCTACAAAGCCTCTCCATGTGCTCTCCACTCTACTCTAGAAGCTATCTGGGCACGAGTAATGCCCCTGGCACTCGGCCCCCACTTACAGGGATGTCTCCTATGATAGGCATCGTAGAGGCCATTGTAAACCAAGCGACATAATCCATGCTAGTGTCCATATACGCATCAAAAAAGCTCATCGCATAAGCTGGATCATCCATCACAATGGACTCAAATGACAAGCCGAGTGAAGGTGGATCTCTAGGTACTCTATAGACTGGCATGACTTGGTGGAAGGTCCTCTCAGCTAAAAAGAACTCCCAAATCGTTAGGGCCTAGCCTCACCAATAATGATCCATCATAAAGGAGAACCACCATCTCACCCCAAGTGACATAATCCAACGCCGCAGAAATGGTGACTGGCTACACTAGAACAACTTTGGTAATCGTGCAAAGAGTCTAAGCATATGCTCGAGGATATGCCGTCACTGACAAACCTGAAAACCATGGTTGTAAGATTGGGATGTACTCATACGCCCACCATGTTAAATATGCCAACACCCATCTAGGCTACTGAAATCCCATTGTGAAGCTCACCTCAGGAGAGAGGTGAAAAAGCTGTAAGTGACAGACCTCAAGTCATATCTCCTAATGTCAGAGACTGCTCTCATGGTCCATAACAGCTGGTAGGATAATATCGATCGGTTGTTGCCAAAGAAGCAACTACTGAGAAAACACATGAAGAACCACTGAAGATGAATGTCAGTAGGTGCCACACCCTAGGGGATGCTGCCTTGCAACCACTCAGTACGAATCTGTGGTGACGTGGTGGGCCCAAAATATCCTTTCGTGTTCGTAATCAATGGGAGAGGAATGCCCAAGAGCTCACAGTCCATCTCAAAGCTTATGTCATTAGTCGAAATTGAATATCCATCGAATCTGATGCCCAGGAAGGCTATCCAATCAAGTGGGAGAATGGCATACTCTCTACAACCTAGGTGGAAGGTGCTTGTCTCGGCATGAAACCGCCGCACCAAAGCCTTCGTATGTTGGGCAGCCACATTTAGTGTTGATGGAACATATATTCTCAAGACGGAATTCATAGTCTCTTAATGGAGATACAAAATATTCCCTTGAGATAAGTTTAATGGGTTTTGTTATTCAGAGAGTTAGGCCCAGCCACTTTAGTAAGGAGTTACTAAAGTATATATTTATGGAATTGGATTTCATAAATATATAATGAATAACATAAAGGATTAAACCGGGTACTCAAGGATTAAGATGTAGTAATCTTCAAAAATGATGTTGTTTAAGTTTGATTTTAACCATGTAAAATTGAATTTTAACACTTTAACATCAATGAAATTCAAGTTTTAATCTTAATCTCATCGTTTTTGGTCATTAAGAATGTGTTTTGTTCATTGGAAACGTAAAAAATGGTTAAAAGAAAAACTGCTATTTCTGGGCATTTTTGCTACTGGCGAGTCGCGAGATGAGTTGCGAGTGAGTTGCCAGAGCTTTTGGATGAACTCGCGACTGGGTTCTCGTGACTGGACGAGTTGGCAAAAACGAGTAGCCAAAACTCGCAACTCGAATGAGTCGCCAAAATGAGTAGCCAAATATTCTGACACCTATTTTTACATGTTTAAAGAGTAGGGCAATGTGTGATTAGATTACACATGTTTCTAACTAAAAGACCTAATGAGATCAAAGATATTAGTTAAATAGAACTCTTAGTCTTAAATAGTTTAAGACTTGTCTTTTAAGAAACATTCTAATGAGATTAGAATAGTTGTATGATTGAAAGTCCTTCATTTATTTTAATTAGAGGTTTTTAATGAGATTAAAATTCTAATTAAAGTTATATAGTTTCTAATGAGATTAGAATACTTTATCTAGTATATTAAGGATAGAGTTCTATATAACTAATTTTTGATTCATTAGTGTTTAAGGAATCCTAAATAGTTTAGGACTTCCATTTTAGTTAGTGATTCTAATGAGATTAGAGTCTTCAACAAGTTCAAGGTTATTAGTTGTGATGGGATCACAATTATTTAAGAAAAACCCAAAATAACTAGTGGAAGTGTTGAAATAACCCTTTTGTTAAGTTTATTGTAATGTGAGTAGATACCTTGTCTTGACTTCGAGTCTTGCATTCCATGCGGAGGGTATTTGCTTCATGGATTACAAGGTTAAACTTCTTTGTGATAGCGTGAATGTTCGTTACACTATTGTGACGTGACTTAGTAACATCACATCGAATTTAAACAATTAAACACATTTGATGTGTAGGGTTAAAATTGTGATTAGATCACAAGGATTTCATGACAATCCACTTGTTTTAAAAATTCCTAGTGGGAGAGAGATACAAGGGTTGGATCTCATGGCCTCCATTGTTGGTTCATAGTAGTGTGAAATATATACTCTATCTTTGCTTTAAGCTTAGCATTCCATGCGGAGAGTATTTATTTCATGGTACTACAGGATTGAATTTCTTGGTTTATAGTAGTTTGACAAACACCTTGTCTTAGCCTCAAGCTTTGCATTCCATGCGGAGGGTGTTTTGTGTCATGGCACTACACAATAAGCCTGTTAAGGGGATGAAATGTGGCTACACATGATTCTAGAAAATGGTGTACACTAGACTAAGTTTGATAGTATCCTCTATGCTAAGTTCTTGCTATTATTACTTAGAGGCTAATGGAAGAGCGGCAAATTATTTTTGTTTGGTAAGAGTTACCATGATAGCATTAATAATGAGAATATTTCTCGCCTGATCATAGTGATTGGTATGTCCTTGCTTCCGAGGAATATTGATTGCGGGATTAGGTTGTCGTTGCACCTAGTATAGTATGTTTTTCGGGTTTTATACTATATGGTTATGGATGTAAAATATAATGTCCCTGTAATTATGTTCGTAGTCTCAAAATAAAGTTGTCATAGTTTTGTCCTCAAGCTACTATTTTAAGTGAATCATATTAATTAAGAAATAATTTTGGACATGGTGATTAAAGGAGCTGAAATACATATTTATGTTTCGATTCAGCATTGTCATAATTTCCTATGCATATTGCATTGATGGAAGATAGCTTATGATATGATCATAGTCTCCATTGAAATGCTATAATGTTTCATTGGCTTCTATCTCAATTGTGCTACTGCATGAGATGCTAGAGCTAGTACTAGATTTAGACTTAATATTAAGTCTAAATGAGATGTTTGGTATGAATCATATTGAATGCTAAGAAAAGCTTAAGGAGTTCCAATTCTATACCATTTTATGAAAATATTTTTATTTTTAAAATGAATTGGAATTCTTGGATGTAGAGATTAAATGTAAATCTCATATGGATATGATCCACAAGTCCTTGTTAGAATCATTTGATCAATTCAGATTGTTTTGAAAATGTTTTTCTTTTATATTATCTGAATTGATGGGTGAGTTTTACGCAACGAAAGACATCCTAAAAGCTAAGGCTAGGATCAATATGATTTAATTCAAATTCTTAGCCTAGACCGAAAGGAAAAGGTGGTAAGAAGAGGAATTAAAATACCAAACAGTTGGGCAAGCTAGTTGCCCTAGTAGTTGCCAAAAAGGAAATTAGACTCAAAAGTATGACCAAAAGGAAAGTGTTTCCGGTTTTGGTAAAGCTAAGCATTGTCCATGATTATTTTCTAGGTGGAAATTTAAATGTTTTACTTTTAAAGTGAAAGTTTTCGTCCTTTAGCAATGTATGTTTTGGCACTTATGTCTAGATCTTATTAATCTAAATGATATTCAAGATTCGTGAAAGATGGGCTTTTAGAACCATTATTTTGTAATATTACCAATTTAAGAATTCTATTTAGAGGATAATATGATCTAGGGTTCCTTTATTGCAAAGGAATATAGTTTCAATGACTTCTTTAAGTCAGTGCATACATGAAGGAGGAATAAGACTCTTTAGAAATAGTAAAGTACATGATTAGTATTTCCATTTGCTTATTTCTTTTGGAGATATAGTCTAATAATTACTATACATTTTCTAAAGTTGATTTCAAAAGTTTTGTTCCTAGGACATTTATCAAATTGTGGATTGGGTGAAAACCTAGTATATGATACTTCCACTTTTGGAAATGTCTAGCACTTGTGCTAGAAAGGAAGTCTAACAAATTGAAATGAAAAAGGTAGAAAAATGTGTGTTTATGTTGGGTATCCAAAAGGAATTGTAAAAGATTGTTTTGGTAGTCATAAAGAAGACAAGATGTTTGTAAAGCATAATTACAAAGTTCTTGATGATGACTATGTGAATAATCTTAAAGCAAATCGTACTATTGTTCTAGAAGAAATGTCAAGATAACTATAAAATACATTTAGAAATGAAATGGTTGTATTAGATACATCACAAGGCAATATTCTAGATATATAGCTAGTACACTGGTACAATATCATAGTGGGAGGATTGTTAATTAACAAATAAATTCATACTTTTGGAATACACTTTTGAAGTCATTCCACAATGATATGAATTTTATCCTCGGTCCTACGTAGAGGCAATAGATGATATGAATATGGATTATTGGATCAAGGTTATGTAAATAGAATTAGATTCTATTTAAAGTCTAGAACTTGTAGAGGCGCCTAATGGCATTAAGCCTATTGTTCTCAAATAGGTCTGCACGAAAATGAGATTGATAGAATTGAAGGTGCAAACCTTCAAAGTCAAGACTAGTGGTGAAAAGATTTGTTCAGAAAGAAATGGTTCGATTATGAAAAGATTTTTTCACCAATAGTCAAGTTTGACACTATCTAAATTCTCTTATCTATTATATTTCATTTGGATGAAATATGACAATGGATGTCAAGAAAGCTTCTTTTAGTAGAAATCTTGAGAAAGACATCTTTGTGATGTAATTAGAATTGTACATAACAAAGAACCAATAGTGTTTAGTATGCAAGTTGCTTAAATTTCATTTATGGACTAAAGCAAGCATATGAATCATAAAATGTCATCTTTGATCAAGAAATCAAGTTGTTTGATTTTGATCAAGTATTAAAAGGCCTTATGTGTGTAAAAGCTATATTGAATAATAATTTTCTTAATGTATGTTGATGACATTCTAATCATTTAGAATGATGTAGAGATAATGTCATTAATGGAGTTTTTTAGTTGTCTAGTCCAGTTTGATATAAAGTACTTGGGAAAGACTAGTTATCCTAAGAATTTAACTTTGTTATAATTTAGAAATTAGGATGTCTGGTCTCTCTCAAACTGCTTAAATAGATTAGATTCTAGCCAAGTATAGCATGTAATACTTCAAGAAAGGATTCTTTCCTTTTAAGTTTGAAGTTCCTTTATATAGGATTGTGGTTCTAAGATATATAAAAGGAAGAGAATATTAAGACGGTTCCTTATATCAAATAGATAGGAAGTCTTTATGCTATGCTACATGCTAGGCTAAATATCTATATTGCGGTGGGCATGGTACGCAAATATCAATTAATCAAAGATCACTTAATTTAGTGGGAATAAAGCATATACTCAAATATCTTGGGAGAATGAGGGATTATATGCTTGTCCACAGAAGTGAAGTTTTGATAGTTACTGGACGTACAAATACTGATTTGTAGTTTGATTGTGATTCATGAAGTTGGACTTCAAGATATGTGTTCATCATTGGTGGTAAAGATACACATCATGAAGTTGGACTTCAAGATATGTGTTCATCCTAAGTGGTGAAGATACACTTTAAGTGTAAATAGTATCTTCTCATTAGAGAGATATGAGTACATGAGAAATAGTAGTAGAAAAGATAATTTATGCAATAAATTTGGCTGTAACTTGTTTCCAAAACTTGCCTTAGAGTGATTATGGATTAATCTAAAGGGAAATAAGTGTCGGATATATGATAAATTGTCTTTGAGGGCAAGTGGCAGATTGTTGGGGTTTATACCCTAAAATCTAATTTATTGGCATGTCATAAATAATTAAATTGTTTAATTATATGAGACTATTTATAAATGAACTAATGGGACATTATCTTAGTCCATGAGATACATTGTATGTGATTTATGTGATTTAGTCACAGAAGATGTAAATCACAAGTTCCTTGTAAACTCAAAATGTAGTTCGTAGTCAGTGATGAAATTGGACGTTTCATCTGTGAATACTATAATATATCAACTAAGATGATTTGTCTTGATCATGGAAATGGAGATTTCTAGTTGGTATGTTGATATATTTTAAGAGTTAAGACATATTGAACTGGACCGCTGTGAGATTTATTATTCTCCTAACGACTGTCAAATGAATAATAAATCTCACGACTTCTTTTTACATGAACTCTTAATCCTGAGAGAATAATGGACTTGATCATGAAATGCAAGTTGCTTTGATATATCAAGAGTGTGATCTATTAGTCATGGTCAAAACCTCAGTATGTTGGGTAGCCACATTTAGTGTTTATGGAACATATATTCTCAAGATGGAATTCATAGTCTCTTAACGAAGATACAAAATATTCCCTTAAGATAAGTTTAATGGGTTTTGTTATTTAGAGAGTTCAGCCCAACCACTTTAGTAAGGAGTTACTAAAGTATATATTTATGGAATTAGATTTCATAAATATATAATGAATAACATAAAGGATTAAACTGGGTACTTAAGGATTAAGATGTAGTAATCTTCAAAGTAGCAGTCTATATTCATGACTTTGTTTTACTACGAATATTTTTTGAAGGGTTTGCATGTACAATAAAGTCTTGGGATATAATTTATAGATAAGGCCTAGAGTGCAACTATATTTATATAGTGGTATTAAATATTGTTACTGGTAACTTTGGACTTGTCAAGAGTTAATAGAAAAGCCCAAGGCCCATTGGATCTAGTGTCTTATTGGTCCCTTTAGGTCCCACTCCAAGCCACACACAAGAGCCCAATTGGAATGGTACAAAAGGCTAGCCCAATTAGATAATCAGTTATATATAAGGAAAGAAACATATAGAATTAAAAAAAAAAAAAAAAAGGTTTTCATGAGATTTTTTCTTAAGAGTTTTCATACAAGGAATGAAATGGTTTGTATGTGAGTGTTGGACACTCTACTATTCTCTCTTTAATGAAAACTAATTGAGAGACCACACATCTTGGGCATTAAGTGGAATTGGAGTGAAGATTAAAAGTCTTCCCAAGTGCTTCTGATCTTCGGTTTTGAATTTCACCGCACCAAGGTACGCTTTCTTGTTCTCTAATTCTGAAACTTACATAGTGCATGTTATCAATTGCGAATGAAGTAGATCCGTTAATTTTTCTACTGCGCATGTTTTGTATGAGATACAAACAACTATTTTCATGTATTTTCCAATAGTTGGCATCTTGAACTTGGGAAGCAGTCTCACATTAGGGAAAAGTGAGAGGGAATCGTAGTCCATGAGATCTTACATCTTACGGGCTCTTCTAATCATCTCCTCTATTTTTTTCATTCTCTCGTAGATCTTCTTCTCACTCTCCATGGTTGGTGGATCATGATCATCCTTGTTCTCCTCCTGATTACTCATCAGATTCTAAAGTTGTTGCACTATACGGTTCATGTCTTCTCTTAACTGGATTTGACTAGCTACCATGGCGTTGGGTAGCTCTTGAGTGTTCATGGGTTCCTCAATGCTTGGGTGTTCTCCCTCTTCTGTCATAGTTAAGAGGTTTAGAGTTCTTGTGGCTTGAACTGTCTTATAGGTCAAAGATGGGATTGTGATGTTGCAGCAACAAAGTTTCTTCTATGCTTACGGGCTTCAGTACTATAATGAAAGTGATGGGCTTGGAACTGGAGTTACTGGCTTGAGTGTCGGGCTTAGGTTCTCTTTGCAGCCTTTCTTCAGATCTTGACCAAATTCTCCCCTAATGACAGGCTTGGTCAGGTTAATCAAAGCTAAGACCCCATCCACATCAATCAATCAACCCAAACAAACACACACCATATACAATGCAATTTTAATAGGGACCGGCCTAAGGGTAGGTTCTAAGTCATTGTGTTATAGAGTGAGTTTCTTTTTTCATTGTTTCCCATAGGTAGGACATTACACCTCCCAACTTGTAATGTAATGAACATTGCGTTGGTCCAAACGGCATGGTTTGTCCTTTACAGTTAACAGGAAATGATCTAGTGACCTTAGGCTATGAGTTGGTGAGTTCACCACTAGGTACCCGAATCTAATAAAGACCGGTGATCCATGGTTACTACCACTACATTGTTGTTGAAAGGGGTGCATACGTATTTTTTTGGATGGCACACACTATAACAGCCAGGGAAAGCTTTTAACAAGCGATACAAACAACAAAATATCATACAATATCTCAACAAATATAGAACAAATATAAATAAAAAAACAAATAACAATATCATGCAAGACCATGCAAAAACAAGGGTACATATTGATGGAAATATGCATGTCAAAGAAAACCACTTCTATTTTAGCCTGTAACTTGTCAAACTTTCCTTTTAACACATGTGCTGGACAACCCCAAATGTGGAGATGTCTCATACTAGGCTTACGCCTAGTCCACAACTCTACAGGTGTTTTAGAAACAGACTTCGAAGGTACTAAATTCAAAAGATACATTGCAGTACTTAAGGCATATCCCCAAAAAGAAATTGGTAGAGTCGAATAACTCATCATGGATCTAACCATATCTAAAAGAGTCATAGTCCTTCTTTCTGCTACACCATTTTGTTGTGGAGTTCCAGGAGTAGTCAACTGGGATATAATCCCATTTTCAGTAAAGTAATCCTTAAAATCCCCAAGAAGGTATTCGCCACCTCGATCAAATCGAATGGCCTTTATGCGTTTACCCAATTGATTCTCAACTTCAGCCCTAAACTGTTTGAACTTGTCAAAAGCTTCGGACTTCGGTTTCATTAGGTACACATAACCAAATCTAGAGTAATCATCAGTAAAGGTGATGAAATACTCATAACCACCTCTTGCTTGGATTGACATAGGACCACATACATCTGAATATATTAGTTCTAGCAAATCTTGAGCTCTTCTACCTATTGCACTAAAAGGTCGTTTGGTCATTTTACCTTCCAAACATGATTCACAAACTAGAAATTCATCAAAGTCCATGGGCCCCAAGAGTCCATCTTTGATAAGTCTTTAAATTCTGTTTGAATTGATATGACCTAAACGCAAGTGCCAAAGATATGCATCACTAGAAAAAGGAAACTTTCTCTTTAATGATTTCACATGTGAATTATTATCTAATTTAGAATTTTATAATTCATGCTTATCAGGAGTTAAAATATAAAGACCATCCATAATATTGCCAGAACAGATAAACATTTTATCCTTCTTTATTACAACATTGTCTTTTAGGATAATACAATACCCATGTTTACCTAAATAAGTTGCAGAAATTAAATTCCTACAAACATTAGGTACATACAAACAGTCTTCCAACATTAAAACTCTAGAATCAAAGTACAAATTAACAACACCAACAGCTACAACTAGAACTCTACTCTCATCCGCTAAGGTAAGAAACAATTCTCCTTCATTCAGCTTACTGGTCTCCTGAAACCCCTGTAAAGAATTGCAGACATGATTAGAACAACCTGAATCCACACACCAGGAACCCGTGGGATTTTGTACCAAACATATTTCAAGAAGGAAGGAAGTTGTCATACCCTTGTTCTTGGCAGCCTTAAACTTTGGACAATTTCTCTTCCAATATCCTTTCTCACCACAATGGAAACACTTTCCTTTGAGCTTCTTTCCTTTGTCGGCAACTCCCAAGGCAATTTGTTTACCCTCTTGTTTAGTGAAGTCCTTCTTCTTCTTCTTCTTGTTACCAATGCCTTTTGACTTAGGTTGAGAACTAAAAGCTTCACTAACATTGGCTTCAACACTAGAAGTACCAAGGATGCCTTCCGCCGCTACCAATTCAATCATTAATTCAGACAAGGAATAAACCTTTTTGTTCATATTATAATTCAGTCTGAATTCCTTGAATGATTCCGGTAGTGACTGGAGTATCATATCCACTTGGGATTCTCCATCAATGTTGGAACCTAAAACCTCTAATGTATTCAGATTAGAGATCATTGTAAGAAAATGCTCCCTAACTGAAGTACCTTCAGCCATTTTAGTATTATAAATTTGCCTCATGGTTTCTTGCCTTGCTGAACGGCCTTGCCCACCAAACATCTCCTTCAGACTATGCATAATGTCCGAAGCAAGTTCTACATCTTGCATTTGATGCTGTAGAACATTTGAGATAGATGCTAGAATATAGCACTTGGCCATTTCATTAGATTTCTGCCAACAATCATATCGATGTTTTTCCTCAAGGGAAGCATCTAATAAAGGAAAGCTAGGACATGGTTGAGTGAGCGCATATTTGTGCTCTTCAGCTGTTAAAACAATGTCCAAATTTCTTTTCCAATCAACATAGTTGGATTCAGTCAGTTTGTTTTGATTAAGAATAGAAACAAGTGGGCTAAATGATGCCATGTTCAAATCTGAAAATAATAAACATGAATATAATAAGTAAACTGGACATTATCAATTTAGCATATAAACATATAGTATGGAACCTTAATAAAATCATAACATAATATATGCAACGACAACCCAATCCCATATTCAATATTCCTCAGCATAGAGTGGACATTAAATACTATGATTGATTGAGAATTATTCTCATTATTAGTGCTATCATGACAACTCTTATCAAACACTAATAATATGTCGTTCTACATTTAGCCTCTAAGTAATATTAGTAAGAACTCAGCATAGAGGATACTATAATACTTAGTCTAGTGTATACCATTGTCTAGAATCATGTGTAGCCACATATCATCCCTTTAACAAGCTTATTTTGTAGTACCATGATACAAACACCCTCCGCATGGAACGCAAAGCTCGAAGCTAAGACAAGGTGTTTGATCAAACCACTATAAACCAAGAAATTCAATCTTGTAGGATCATGAAATAAATACTCTCCGCATGGAATGCTAAGCTCGAGGCAAAGACAAAGTATATATTTCACACTACTATGAACCAACAATGGAGGCCGTGAGATTCAACCCTTGTATCTCTCTCCCACTAAATGTTTTAAGATGAAGGTTTTTAAATTTAAAACATGCATAAACTAATTACACATTGCCTTGCTCTTTATATATGTAAAAAACACTTAGAAAAATTCTGAATCCATAGTCCTCGATTGATCGAGGATATACCTCGATTAATCGAGAAAAGTTCTGGTTGCTCGATCGATCCTCGATAGATTCTCGATCGATCGAAAGTAAGTTCTACGAATCTCGATAGATCCTCGATCGATTGAGAGATCTTCCATCAGCTAGATAGATGCTTGACAGATCCTCGATTGATCGAGCGTCATGAATTTCGAATTTTCCAGAATTTTTCTAATACAGTTTTTCTACATTTTCATGTACAAAACAACCAGCATACAATCATAATGAACATAAATTGATATCAAAACTGAATTACATTGATGCTATAGCCTTAAAGTTCAGTTTAACATACTTAAACTAAAAATTAAACAACATCATAACATCAAAATTAGTTTTATCAAACAATAATTTCAAGAACCATGTAGAAAACAAATTTCTAACAACATGAAACTATTGTCTATAATTCCAAAACTATAAACATGTTAAACAAAATGAAGACCGCTTTGATACGATTTGATGGAAATATGCATGTGCGCGCAGAAAAATAACGGATCTACTTCATTCATAAAAGTTAACATGCACTAAATAAGTTTCAGAACTTAAGGAACAAGAGAGTGTACCTTGGAGCAGTGAATTTCAAAACTGAAGATCAAAATTGCTTGGGAACACTTTCAATCTTCACTCCAATTCCACTAACGCCCAAAATGTGTTGTCTCTCAATCAGTTCCAAAGGGAGAAAATGTCAAGGAGTGTCTAACACTGCTTGCACCACTTCACAATAGTTCTTACAAAAAACTCTATGAAAAATTCTGTATGTTTTTCCCTTTGTGTCTAACTGATTATCTAATTGAGCTAGCCTTTTGGGCCTTTCCAATTGGGCTTAAGTGTGTGGCTTGGAGTGGGACCAAAAGGGACCAATAAGACACTAGCTCCAATGGGCCTTGGGCTTTTCTGTCAACTCTTGACAAGTCCAAAGTTACCATTAACTATATTTAATACCACTATATAAATATAGTTGCACTCTAGGCCTTATCTATAAATTATATCCCAAGACTTTATTATACATGCAACCCCTTCATAAAATATTCGTAGTAACACAAAGTCATAAAAGTAGACTGCCACTTTGTAAATTACTACATCTTATCCTTGAGTACCCGGTTTAATCCTTTAAGTTATTCATCATATATTTATGAAATCCAATCTCATAAATATATACTCTAGTAACTATTTACTAAAGTAGTTAGGCCTAACATTCTGAATAACAAACCGATTAAACTTATCTCAAGGGAATATTTTGTATCTCCGTTAAGAGACTATGAATTCTATCTTGAGAATATATGTTCCATCAACATTAAATGTGGTTGCCCAACATACTGAGGTTTTGACCGTTACTCTAGATCTCACACTTGGTATATCAAAACAACCTACACCTCATGATCAAGTCCGTTATTCTCTCAGGATTAAGAGTTCATGCAAATATAAGTCGTGAGTTTATTATTCATTTGACAGTCGTTAGGAGAATAATAAATCTCACACCGGTCCAGTTCAATATGTTGTAACTCTTAAAACATATCAACTAGAAATCTCTATTTCCATAATCAAGACAAATCATCTTAGTTGATATGTTATAGTCTTTGTAGATGAAATGCCTAATTTCATTACCGACTACAAACTAAAATTCTGAGTTTACAAAGAACTTGTGATTTATATCTTCTGTGACTTTTCACATAAATCACATACTATGCATCTCATGGACTATATGATAATGTCCTAATATTCATGTTACGATTGTTTTAGATAATAGCATAACAACTTTATTAAACACAACATTAAGTCATACATAATAAAATACATAGTATCATACAATAGGATTTAAGGGCACACATCCTAACAATCTCCCACTTGCACTAAAGACTATTGTGCACTAATCTAACTCCCATCTCCTCGAAATGTGACTCAAAAGTCCTTTGGGGCAAGGCTTTGGTAAAGGGATCTGCTAGATTCTTTGCACCATCAATCTTTGCTACTACCACATCTCCACAAGCAACAATGTCTTGAATGATGTGATACTTTCTCTCTATGTTCTTTCCTTTCTTGTGATTCCTTGGATCCTTGGATTGTGCAACCGCTCCACTATTGTCTCAGAACAATGTAATAGGAACTTGCTCAATTCTCATAACACCAAGATCAGAAAAGAATTTCTTGAGCCAAACAGCCTCCTTTGCTGCTTCACAAGCAGCAACATACTCGGCTTCCATGGTGGAGTCCGCAATACAAGATTGCTTAACACTCCTCCAACTTATGGCTCCACCTCCCAAGGTGAAAACACACCCCAACGTGGATTTTCTGAAATCTAGATCTGACTGAAAATCTGAATTTGTATAGCTAATAGGAATCAAATCCTCACAACGGTAAACAAGCATATAATCTCTCGTTCTCCGTAGATACTTGAGAATATGCTTTACAGCTTGCCAATGTTTTGGTCCTGGATTTGATTGATATCGACTGACCATGCCAACTGAATACAAATATCCAGTCTAGTATAAAGCATGCCATACATGAGACTTCCCACAATAGAAGCATAGGGAACTTGCTCATCATATTTTCTTCCTCTTGAGTTTTAGGCCTTTGGTCATCAGACAGAGGAACTCCTTGTCTGAAAGGAAGTAATCATTTCTTGGAGTTTAGCATGATAAACTGTTCTAGAACCTTATCTATATATCCAGCTTATGGAAAAAGGAATTTAGAAGAGGATTATATTCATAAAATCAACCAATGCAACATGCATCAAACAAAACAAACTAGACTAGTCATGACTCTTATTTTTTTCAAAATTTGCTTTGTTAAAAAAAAATTAGTTCTATATTTAAAGAAAGTATAAATCAGTTTTTTACTAAAGAAAAATTCAGATATGTATCTAAGGAAGATATAAATCAGTTTTTCAGTTTAAAAAGAATCAGATTGACATCTAATGAAGTTGTAAATCTGTTTTTGAGTAGATCAGTTTTTGAATTAAAAAAAAATTCAGATTTTTGAAATGAAGAAGTAGATCTCAACAATAACAACATCATGAACACATTCTAATAAAATATATTGACAACATATGAGATGAGAATTGTAAAATCAATACTAATGCAAATATTCATTCATGCATCACAAAACTAAAAAGAAAGAAGAAGAAAAAGTAAAGAAAAAACTACCTCTTGCATGGACATATTCTTTTTCTCAATAGAATATTTTGGGGTTCAAAGAAATTTATGCAATTATCTTTGAAACCTAAAAACCCTAGTTTAAGAGAGAATATGAAAAAGGAGGGCAAGAAATTTGAGAGTGTGAGAAAGTGGCTCTTGAGAGCGTAAAGGAGTGTGCAGAATTTTGAGATCCAGTTCCTATTTATAGAGGCTGGAGTGCTTAAAAAATAAGCAACGATGGGTAGAATGCAAATCAGGACGAGACTTTTTGCGAAAAAGTCAAAAGAGATGTGCCTTATCGCCACCCGAAGAGAGTTGGGCCAAAGCCCAAAAGGGTGCCATTCAGCACTTTGAAAGTGCCAATCGGCACTCCAAAAGTTCCGAATGGTACTCTTGGATGCCGATCGCACTTTCGTGTTCGGGTGCATTTTGGACTCCTTTTCTAGGTTTTCTTGTGCTGGGCCTTGCACTTAGACATGTTTTCAATCTGTATTCTAAGATTTTTATCTCTTTTCAGGATAATTCAGGTCTTTTCAGCAACAATTATCTTGTAGATAAATACTCTAAAATAAATCTTCATAAAGTTTAGATTATCCACAATTTTATTGTTATCCAATTATCCATTTTATTCCTATGCAAACAATCCTATTTTAAACACTAATTATCAACTGATCACAAAATTATTTAATTAATTTTAATTATTTAACCAATCAGAATAAATTTAAATTAATCATGCTTAGCCGACTCTACCTAGACACAATGCATGCTGACCCTGCAAACTTGATCAAGTGATATATTTCGCTTTGACCGTCCGATTTGGAAACCGGGCATACCATTGTGACTGTTAGAATCTCAAGATCATTTTTATGATATGCAATGAATGAATTAATACATGTAATGCAATCATGATTTTTGGGGTACATGGATGGTCATTCTAGTCATCTTCTTTGGTTAAATCATGGGTGCAAAAACGAGTGTCCCACACGTCATAATAGATATACTCATATACTGTAGAAGAAATACAACAATAGTTATTGAATGAAATTAAACAACTATGCCCAATTGTCAACTATATCCAAGCGGTGCAAAACAAAAAAGTTCACTCTTGACATATATTCCAGTTTTACTTAAAACTTTTAAACTGATGCCATGAATCTCAAAACATATCCATATCATAGACCATGACAAAGAACATAAATATGCAAAAACTTTATTACAAAAAATAAAAATACCAAGAAAATTATTTTATTTGACTCTAGAACTCATTCAAAATATTATACAAGCATGATATTGAACCTAGCTTTGATACCAATTGTTGGAAAAACTGGTTTTACATCTCATACAAAACCCACAGCGGAAGCAACACAAGAATCTACTTCATTCATGTGAGATAACATGGAATTTCTAAGTTTTAGAAACAAAGAACAAGGAGTACCTTAATGCAGTGAAATTCAAAATAAGTGATGTTCAAACTTGGGAAGACCTTCAATCTTCATCTCAATTCCACATATGCCCAAGATATGTGGTCTCTCAATCAGTTATGTACACACTAGTTGAAGAGAGAATGTGTTTTGAGAAAATTGTATTTTTCTCTTATAATCATACGTATATTATTTTTTTAAACTGTTAAAGGCAGTTACTTTATTTAATAATTCTTATTAAATAAGCAACTGATTATTTAATTGGGCTAACCTTTTGGACCAGCCCAATTGGGCTTTAGTGTTTGGCTTGGGATGGGACCAAAGGGACAAATAAAGCTCCAACTCTAATGGGTTTTAGGCTTATCTGTTAACTCTTGACAAGCCTAAAGTTATCATTAATTATATTTAATACCACTATATAAATATAATTGCACTCTAGGCTTTATTAGTAAAATTAAATCCCAAGACTTTATTATCTAAACAATTAACCCCTTCATGAAAATATTCGTAGTAATACAAAGTCATAATATATAACTGCCACTTAGAAAATTATTACCTCTTGATCCTTGAGTACCCACTTTAATCTTTTAAGTTATTTATATATATTTATAAAATCAAATTTCATAAAATATAAACTTTAGTAACTCTTTACTAAAGTGGTTAGGCCTAACATTCTGAATAACCAAATTGATTAAACTTATCTTAAATAATATTTTATATCTCTACAAAGAGACTATGAATTCCATCTTGGGAATATGCGTTCCTTTAGCACTACGTGTGGCTACCCAATATATTGAGGTTTTGATCGTTGAATTAGATCGCACTCCTAATATATCAAAGCAACCTACATTTCATGATCGAGTTCACTATCCTCTCAAGATTGAGAGTTTATGTAAATTAAATTCGTGAGATTTATTATTTAGTTGATCATTGTTAATAGAATAATTGATCTCATAGCGGTCCAGTTCAATATGTCTTATACATTTAAGACACATCAACATATCAACTAGAAGTCTCCACTTCCATGATCAAGACAAGCCATCTTAGTTGACATGTTATAGTCTTCACAGATAAAATGCCCAATTTCATCACCGACTACAAACTAAGGTTTTAAGTTTACAAAAAACTTATAATTTATATCTTACGTGACTAAATCACATAAATCACATACTATGTGACGAGTAGCATATAAACGTTCGTCTATTACTTGCAAACCGTCCACTACAATGACAAGTAAGAGTATGGACGAGCGTAAGTGCATTAATTCCAGGCAGCAATCAATGATCAAGCAATGAATAGCACAAAAACGCTACCATCGTCCAATAATACGGAATTAAGGACCGGTTACAAACATAAAACATTGGAGTTAATTTGCAATTATTAAGCATTAATTACCCAGTTGCAACCTAACAGGCTATATAAAGCCAAGAAAGATAGGTAAAACAGGACATGAACACACACTGCTATACAAATTACAGTTTTTTCAAAGAGAATAAGCCCACTTAAGCATCGGGGGGTTCTTGGCAGGCCTTAAACTGGTGCCCTTATCTGTTGAGTGCTTTCTGTGAAACAGGATTTTCAGGTCTTCCATCATAGTGACGAGGGACATACTGACGAGGCAAATTCCTACTTCATTACTTTGGTGCCATTTGTGGGAATTTTGACAATAAGCCGTTGAATTCTCTATCAACTAAGTTCCTTAGGACCGATGGACTTAGCTTCGATCACACCGCCAGATCTGGTAGTAATGGCCCAACAGATTCAAGCACTCACTACTAATGTGCAAGAACTAATGAAACAAAACAAAGAATTGAAGTGGAAGGCGCGCCTTGGGACTCCGACTATGTCATAGTCTCGACGCAATCGCCATGACAACGACGACAAGGCCCAGAGTCCAGAGAACAGCAGAAGGGATTGTTCAGAACATACCGCACAGTCAACTCGTGGTAGTGACCAAATGATGAAAAACATGAAAAAGGAGCTAGACGAGGTTAAGAACTCCATGAAAGGGAAGACAACAATAAACCTGGATGGCATGATCAAGAGGATTAACTCACCCTTCATAGCTAGTGTTCTAGAGTGCCCATTGCCTCCCAAATTTCGTATCCCTTAGCTAGAAGTTTACGATGGCATTAAGGATCCTCTAGACCACATAGGGGCATTCAAAACAATTTTGAGCCTCTAGCAGACCCCAGATGAAGTCATTTGCAGGACATTCCCAGCAACCCTTAGAGGAGTGGCACGGGTATGGTTCAATAATTTGCCCACAGTGTCCATTGCAAACTTCGACTAGCTAAGTGACTCATTTGTCCATCACTTCATTGGAGGCCAACGCCATAAGAGGCCCACTTCCTATCTGTTAACTATGAAACAAAAAGAAGGAGAGACCCTGAGGGAATATGTGAGGTGATTCAACAGAGTAGTCTTAGAAATTGATGAGGTTGACGAGCAGGTGATAATGAAGACCTTCCAGGCTGGGCTAATCAACCCTAACCTCATTTTCTCCTTAGGAAAAACTCTTCCGACCTCAATGATAGATTTGCTATTTAAAGCACAAAAAATACATGAATGGGGAAGGCACATTGACTGCAAAGGGATTGACGGGAAAGTGAAAGAAAGACGAAGGCGCAGAGTCCCAAAGCAAAAAGAAGGAGCACCAAAATATTTTTACATAAGCTAAGGCTAGCAAAAGTGGTCTAGAGGCCTTGTCAAAGAAGAAGCTGAATTTCATCCCTTTGTTATTGCTTGTGGTCAAAATTCTCATGCAGATAAAGGACGACCATGCCTTGAAATGGACTAAACCATTGAGCTCATCCTTGAAGCAGAGAGATACTAAGAAGTATTGCTGCTTCCATAAGGACCATGGTCATTATACAGTTGAATGTCGGGATTTGAAAGAGCAGAGTAGAGGAGTTGATTCAAAGAGGGAAACTCCAAAAGTTTCTTAATAAATACTATCAAGTTCACCAGCGAACAGAGGAGAAGCCTACTGACAACCAAAGAGAGGAAGATCGAGACAATCTCAAACCAATCATGGGATAAATAAGGACAATCCTTAGGGGATCGGTTGTTGGAGGATCATACAAGTCCCTAAGAAAGGCGGTTCAGAGGCAAGTGAACAGCGTTCATGTCAAGTACCTAATGGAAAAATATCATCGCAGTGGAAATGATGAAATTGTCTTCTCTGAGCAAGATGTAAAGGGGATCAGGCAGCCCCATGATGACCCCTAGTCATTATGCTAACCATTGAAGGGTTCAACACTTGAAGGGTGCTGGTGGATAATGGAAGCTTGGCAAATGTAATGTACATGACAGCTTTCCAGTAGATGAAGTTGGATCCAAAACTCCTTAAGCCTTTCGGATCTCCGTTAGTTAGTTTCAGCGAAGACCGTGTTTATCCAAAAGGCATCACTTCATTACAGATTACAGCAGGGACCTACCCTGCTCAAGTGACGAGGATGGTAGACTTCTTGATCGTCAACTGCCCTTCGTCTTACAATGTGATTCTTGGGCGACCAACCCTTAATCACTTTAAGGCAGTAACTTCCACATATTGCCTAAAAGTGAAATTCCCGACCCCCAATGGAATTAGAGAAATTGCAAGGGACCAACTTTTGGCTCGGGAATGTTACCAAGCGGTCCTAGCATCTAGGGAAAATCACACTAGAATGGTAGAAGAAGAACTACCCAAACCCATGGAGAAGGTGAAAAATGTTGTGCTAGTGGAAGGAGACCCATCCAAAACCACCAAGGTAGGAAAAGAGCTTCAACAGACTTTAAAGGAAAAATTAGTGAAGTTTTTAAAAAAGAACTTGGATTCCTTTGCATGGAGCCATGAGGACATGTCAGTGACTGATAGACAGGTGATACAACATAGTCTTAAGGTTGACCCAACAAAGAAGCCAGTTCAACAGAAGAAGCCAGTATTTACTCTAGAGTGGAATAAAAGCAATCTTGAAAGAGGTGGTGAAGCTTTTAACTGCTGGATTTATTAGAGAAGTCTACTATCCAAAATGGCTTGCCAATGTTGTTATTGTAAAAAAGTCCAGCGAAAAATGGAGAATGTGTGTGGACTTCAAAGTCATGCTATTTGGACTGAAGAACGTAGGTGCCACCTATCAAAGATTGGTGAATTAGATGTTCAACAAGCAAATAGGAAGGAATATGGAAGTCTATGTAGATGATACGCTTGTAAAAAGCAGAGAAGCTAAAACCCATCTTGCAGACCTTCAATAGGCGTTCGATACTTTAAGAAGGTATAAAATGAAGCTTAACCCTACGAAGTGCCTTTTTGGAATCTCATCAGGAAAATTCCTAGGCTTCATAGTATCTCAGCGAGGAATTAAGGCGAATCTAGAGAAGGTCAGAGCCATACTTGACATGGTTTCTCCCAAGATAGTCAAGGAGGTGCAAGGACTAATGGGGCGGGTAGCAACATTAAACGGGTTTGTCTCAAAGGCCACTGACAAGTGCCTCCCTTTCTTTAAAGTTCTTAAGCAGGCTTTTCAGTGGACAGATGAGTGTGAGGTGGCCTTTCAGAACCTCAAGAAGTATCTGGCCAAGCCTCCATTACTGAGCCCGTCAGTAGAAGGAGAAGATCTGTTTTTATACTTAGCTGTATCATAAATAGCTGCCAGTTCAGCCTTGATTTGTGAAGAATCCAAGATACAATGGCCAGCGTATTACACGAGTCAAGCATTTCAGCATGCCAAAGCAAAGTATCCACGCATGGAGAAGATGGCCTTTCTCATTAATTGTGGCTTTGAGAAAGCTTCATCCATACTTCTAAGCTCGTACCATTGTAGTTGTGACAAACCAACCAATCTGAAAAGCAATGAGCAAACAAGATGTTGCGGGTCATATGGTCCAATGGGTCGTTGAGCTAAGTCAGTTTGACATTGAGTACAGGCAAGAACAGCAATCAAAGCTCAAGCTTTAGCAGATTTCATAGTGAAATTCACTCTTCTAGACCCTAATGAGGAAGCAAAGTATTAGACGGCTTGCTCGAATGGCTCATCTGTTACCAGACTTGGAGGCGTCGGTGTCATAATGATGTCACCAGAGAAGGACATTCTTAAGTATAGGGTTCAACTCCAATTTCCAGCAACAAACAATGAGGTAGAGTGTGAGGCAGTCCTTGCTAGCTTGAGGATTGCAAAAGCCTTGGGAGTCAAGAATTTGGGATTGAGGACTGATTTTAAGCTGATTGTTGGGCAAATAACCAGTGAATATGAAGCAAAGAAAGAAAGAATGTAGAAATACCTACAGCTGACGAGTCAGCTCATTGACAAGTCTGATGACGTCAAACTCAAGCTAATCCCAAGGGAAGAAAACTCAACTACTGACGAGATTTCTAGACTTGCATCAACTAGAGATGCTTCAGCAATGGGGGCCTTGCTTATAAAGGTTCAAAAAATCCCCAGGTATTGACGAACTGCAGGCCCTTTCGATTCAGCGACTAAGTAACTAGATGGAACCAATCATGTCCTACATCAGAGATGGCAAACTCCCATCTGACTCATTAGAAGCAAAGAAGGTTAGAGTCCAAGCAGCAAGGTTCACTATTTTGAATGGAGAACTCTACAAAAGAGGATTCTCGATGCCATACCTAAAATGCTTGACCCCTGACAAAGCGACGTATATGCTACGAGAAATACACGAGGGTGTATGTGGTAACCATTCTGGACCTCGATCTCTGGTGGGAAAGATGGTTAGGGCAGGCTACTTTTGGCCAACTATGCAAAAGTATGCAGCTGAACTTGTGAAGAAATGCGATATGTGTTAGTGGTTTCCCTAGGGAATTACTGACAAGCATCTCCTTACCATGGCCATTTTCCACAGGGGATATAGACATCATTGGTCCACACCCCTTCGGAAAGAGGCAAGTGAAGTTTCTACTTGTAGCCATTGATTACTTCACCAAATGGGTTGAAATAGAACCACTAGTAGTAATCACCGAAGACAAGATACAGACCTTCGTTTGGAAGAACATTGTCTACGAGTTTGGGATCACTCGGACGATCATATCTAATAATGGTCGACAGTTTCATAGTAGAAAATTCAAGGAGTTTTGTGTAGAGCTAGGGATACAAAGCCACTATTCGTCACCTAGGCACACACAAGCTAATGGGAAAACAAAAGTAACAACTCGTACTTTTCTTAAACTGCAAGAAGTGTGCCCTTAAATCCTATTGCATGATGCTATGCATAACTTAATGTTGTGATTAATAAATTTGTTTTATTATTATCTAAAATAATGGTAATATGAATATTCAGATATTATCATATAGTTCATGAGATGCATAGTATGTGATTTATGTGATTTAGTCACAGAAGATATAAATTACAAGTTCTTTGTAAACTCAGAATTTTAGTTCGGAGTCGGTGATGAAATTGGGCATTTCATCTGCGAAGACTATAACATAACAACTAAGATGATCTGTCTTGATCATGGAAATGGAGACTTCTAGTTGGTATGTTGATATGTTTTAAGAGTTAAGATATATTGAACTGGACCACTGTGAGATTTATTATTCTTCTAACGACTGTCAAATGAATAATAAACTCACAACTTATATTTACATAAACTCTTAATCCTGAGAGGATAATGGACCTAATCATGAAGTGTAGGTTGCTTTGATATATCAGAAGTGAGATCTATAGTTACGATCAAAACCTCAGTATGTTGGGCAACCACATTTAGTGTTGATGGAACATATATTCTCAAGATGGAATTCATAGCCTCTTAACAGAGATACAAAATATTCCCTTGAGATAAGTTTAATGGGTTTGGTTATTCAGAGAGTTAGGCCTAACCACTTTAGTAAAGAGTTACTAAAGTATATATTTATGGAATTGGATTTCATAAATATATGATGAATAATTTAAAGGATTAAATCGGGTACTCAAGGAATTAAGATGTAACAATTTACAAAGTGGCAGTCTATATTCATGACTTTGTATTACTACGAATATTTCATGAAGGGGTTGCATGTACAATAAAGTCTTGGGATATAATTTATAAATAAGGCCTAGGGTGCAACTATATTTATATAGTGGTATTAAATATAGTTAATGGTAACTTTGGACTTGTCAAGAGTTAATAGAAAAGCCCAAGGCCCATTGGAGCTAGTGTCTTATTGGTCTCTTTTGGTCCAACTCCAAGCCACACATTTAAGCACAATTGGAAAGGCCCAAAAGGCCAGCCTAATTAGATAATCAATTATATACAAAGGGAGAAACATACAAAAATTTTCGGTAGAAAAAATTGTAAGAACACTATTGTGAAGTGGTGTATGTGAGTGTTAGACACTTTGACATTAGAGGGGGCAAAGGGTGCATGGCTTGAAGAATTACCTGGCGTATTATGGGCTTACAGGACAACAACAAGAACACCAACAGGAGAGATTCCATTCAAGTTGACCTTCGGCACTGAAGCAGTTATCCCAGCTGAGGTAGGAGTCTCCAATCTTAAGCGAGCTCATTACAACAAAGGTACAAGCAATGACGACCTGGGTCTTAGCTTGGATTGTTTGGTTGAAGTCAGAGATGAGGTAGCCCTGAGAATGGCTTGGTATCAACAAAAATGCAAAAGCACTATAATTAGAGGGTAAAGCTTAGAAGGTTCAACCCTAACGACATGGGCGGAAATTCTCACAAGCTACTAGGGGTCCAATGCAAGGGAAGTTAGGGCCTAATTGGGAAGGCCTATACAAGGTCATCTGTTACTCCCGATGAGGAAGCTATTACTTGAAGGATTTGGAAGGCAATCCACTTCCTTGTCCTTGGAATATGGAACATCTCAAGAAGTACTATTAGTAAAAGCTATTGCCTGGTCTAATAAGCTCTGTTTATAAGAGCACCTCGCTTGACGACGCATCAAATAAGCGAGATTTCATTTTTTTTAAAGTATTTCTTTTCCTTCAAGTATTTTGATATAGCTATTTTTGGTTTGCTATTTCATTGTAATTCCCTCGTGTATGAGGAATGCATGAAATAATAATGTTTGTTTAGCCATCCCTATATTTCAATAATGTTTGATAGAGTGTCAAAGCTAAGTTAAATGACGAAAATGAAGTACCCGAAATTTGGCACTAAGTTCAAATCATAAACGTTATAAAAACCAGAATGGTAAAAGCTCGAATGACGAGTTTAAATCATAAATGTGGTAAAAACTCAAAAGATGAGTCAAAATCAAAAGTATAGTAAAAACTCAAAATGACAAGTTAAAATCATGAATGTGATGAAAACTCAGAAAACGAGTTAAAATCACAACATATGGTAAAAACTCAAGATGACGAGTTGAAAATCATAAATGTGGTGAAAACTCACAAGATGAGTTAAAATCATGAAATAAAATCAAAATAATGAGTTAAGATTCATAATGATGGAAATATGCATGTGCGCAGCGGAAAAATAACGGATCTACTTCATTCATAAAAGTTAACATGTATTATATAAGTTTCAGAATTTGAGAACAAGAGAGTGTACCTTGGAGCGGTGAATTTCAAAACCAAAGATCAGAAGCACTTGGGAACACTTTCAATCTTCACTCCAATTCCACTAATGCCCAAGATGTGTGGTCTCTCAATCAGTTCCAAAGGGAGAATGTCAAAGTATCTAATACTTACATACACCACTTCACAATAGTGTTCTTCTAAAATTCTCTACAAAAAATTCTGTATGTTTTTCCCTTTGTGTCTAACCGATTATCTAATTGGGTTGGCCTTTTGGGCCTTCCAATTGGGCTTAAGTGTGTGGCTTGTAATGGGACCAAAAGGGACCAATAAGACACTAACTTCAATGGGCCTTGGGTGTTTTTGTCAACTCTTGACAAGTCCAAAGTTACCATTAACTATATTTAATACCACTATATAAATATAGTTGCACTCTAGGCCTTATCTACAAATTATATCCCAAGACTTTATTATACATGCAACCCTTTCATAAAATATTCATAGTAACACAAAGTCATAAATGTGGACTGTCACTTTGTAAATTACTACATCTTATCCTTGAGTACCCAGTTTAATCCTTTATGTTATTCATTATATATTTATGAAATCCAATCTCATAAATATATACTCTAGTAACTATTTACTAAAGTAGTTAAGCCTAACATTCTGAATAACAAACCCATTAAACTTATCTTAAGGGAATATTTTGTATCTCCGTTAAGAGACTATGAATTCCATCTTGAGAATATATGTTCCATCAACATTAAATGTGGTTGCCCAACATACTGAGGTTTTGACCGTAACTCTAGATCTCACTCCTGATATATCAAAGCAACCTGCACCTCATGATCAAGTCTATTATTCTCTCAGGATTAAGAGTTCATGCAAATATAAGTCGTGAGTTTATTATTCATTTGACAGTCGTTAGGAGAATAATAAATCTCACACCGGTCCAGTTCAATATGTTTTAACTCTTAAAACATATCAACTAGAAATATCCATTTCCATGATCAAGACAAATCATCTTAGTTGATATGTTATAGTCTTCGCAGATGAAATGCTCAATTTATCACCGACTACGAATTAAAATTATGAGTTTACAAAGAACTTATGATTTATATCTTCTGTGACTTTTCACATAAATCACATACTATGCATCTCATGGAAGATATGATAATGTCCCGATATTCATGTTACCATTATTTTAGATAATAGCAAAACAACTTTATTAAACACAACATTAAGTCATACATAGTAAAATACATAATAAAATACATAGCATCATACAATAGGATTTAAGGGCACACATCCTAACACATAAATGTGGTGAAAACTCACAAGATGAGTTAAAATCACGAATTAAACTCAAAATGATGAGTAAAAATCATAAACGTAGTAATGACTCTAACGATGAGTTGAAATCAAAGAACATACTGAAAACTCAATTGACGAGTTAAAATCTTAAGCAAGGTAATAAAGAGCAAGCATGAATCATAAGTAGAAGAACTTCAAAGTTCAAAACAAGATGAATGCATTGTTTCTCAAACAAAATCCTTAAAACAGGAGGCACCCATTGTTTCTAAATTAAAAGCCTCAAAACAGGAGATATCCATTGTCTTTAAAATAAAACAAAATAAAGTTATTTAAATTTTTACTTCAAGGAGCACTGATAATCTCCTCAACATGGCCCGCATCTGTCTAACCTTGTCAGTAACTCTTCCTTTAGCAGCGCCTTCTCTCTCAATAACATCAGTAGCTTTAGTAATGGTTTCACCTTCCTTCTTATTGGCCTCGTTAGCAAGGATCTCAGTATCAATAGCTTCAAAGTCTAGATTTGCAAAATCCACTACATGGCTATGGTGCTTTATCATTGACCTATGAGGAAGCTCGAAGCCCTTGAAATACTGCTCAAATTGAATGTCAAAGAGGCAATTAGACTCCAGGAACCTAGCAATCACTTTCTCACGTTCATCATTCATTTTCAAGAGGGCGGCTTGAACTTCCTCGTCTTTCTGAGTGACGAGCTTTTTATCAACCTTTAGTGCTTCCTTCAATTCCTTCACCTTCTCCTTGGCCTTTGTCGACTGGTCCATAGCTTCGATCAGATCCTTCATCAACTTTGAGCTCTCGGCCTCAATGGAATCAACCTTAGAGTTGGCCACTACTACCTTCTCCTCGCTGTTCAAGTAGTCCATCATTAAACGAAGGGACTCACCAAGAACCTGGAAAAACGAAAGAAGGGTTAGTAATTCTTAACAGCTGTAAATAGTTAACGAGTAATGAAGAATCGTTGAGTAAAATACCTGCACTAGTTTGTGAATATGGCGGCTGACCAGTTTGTGGGAAGGGATGCAAGAGAGACCCTTAAGCTTGTCGTCAGTTAGGGGTATCCATGGATCGGGTTTGTGTCCAACCCGGACTCAACCTGACCTTCTTGGGTGGGGAAGATTTCAACCCACAACCGACCTGAATAAAGTTTCAGATCAACTGAGTCGGTGTTAGGATTAGTGCCCTTAAATCCTATTGTATGATGCTATGTATGACATTATCTATGACATTGTGTATGACTTAATATTGTGATTAATAAAGTTGTTTTATTATTATCTAAAATAATGGTAACATGAATATTTGGACATTATCATATAGTCCATGAGATGCATAGTATGTGATTTATGTGATTTTGTCACAGAAGATATAAGTCACAAGTTCTTTGTAAACTCAGAATTTTAGTTAGTAGTCGATGATGAAATTGGGCATTTCATCTACGAAGACTATAACGTATCAACTAAGATGATTTGTCTTGATCATGGAAGTGGAGACTTCTAGTTGATATGTTGATATGTTTTAAGAGTTAAGACATATTGAACTGGACTGCTGTGAGATTTATTATTCTCCTAACGACTGTTAAGTGAATAATAAATCTCACAACTTCTATTTGCATGAACTCTTAATCCTGAGAGAATAATGGACCTGATCATGAAGTGTAGATTGCTTCGATTTATCAGGTGTGAGATCTAAAGTAACGGTCAAAACATCAGTATGTTGGGTAGCCACATTTAGTGTTGATGGAACATATATTCTCAAGATGGAATTCATAGTCTTTTAACGGAGATATAAAATATTCCCTTGAGATAAGTTTAATGGGATCAGTTATTCAGAGAGTTAGGCTTAACCACTTTGGTAAGAAATTACTAAAGTATATATTTATGAAATTGGATTTCATAAATATATGATGAATAACTTTAAAGGATTAAACCGGGTACTCAAGGATAAGATGTAGTAATTTACAAAGAGACAGTCTACATTCATGACTTTGTGTTACTACGAATATTTTATGAAGGGGTTGCATGTATAATAAAGTCTTGGGATATATATTATTAATAAGGCCTAGAGTGCAATTATATTTATATAGTTGTATTAAATATAATTAATGGTAACTTTGGACTTGTTAAGAGTTGATGGAAAAGCCCAAGGCCCATTAGAGCTAGTGTCTTATTGGTCCCTTTTGGTCCCACTCCAAGCCACACACTAAAGCCCAATTGGAAAGGCCCAATAGGCCAGCCCAATTAGATAATCAGTTAGTTATAAAGGGAGAAACATACATAATTTTTATTTGTGATATAAGAAATGATGTGTATGTGAGAGTGGGACACTTTCATTCTCCCTTTGAAAACTGATTGAGAGACCACACATCTTGGGCGTAAAGTGAAATTGGAGTGAAGATTAAAAGTATTCCCGAGTACTTCAATCTTTGGTTTTGAATTTCACCACACCAAGGTACTTTATCTTGTTCTTAAATTCTGAAATTTACATAATGCATGTTATCAGTCACGAATGAAATACATCCTTGTTTGTTGCTTCCGCTATGTGTTTTGTATGTGATACAAAACCAGATTTTCCAATAGTCAGGTCATATCAGATTTCGGGTGTGAATCGGTCGGTTTCGAGTTTTTCGATTTCGCCAGATTTTGGCCGAAATCTGGCCGAATCAAATGAGATTTAGCCGATATTCCTTCGTATCTATAGAAATCTAGCCGAGATCTAATGAGATTTGGCCGAGTTAGAGTCGAGCTTACAAGATTTTGGCTGAGTTTGAGTAGATCTAGGCTAGATTCGCCAGATTTAAGCATATCTAAGTGAGGATTTGAGCGGATCTAATTAAAGGAAGGCCAAACGTGGCTGGATCGGAGCTGAGAAGCCCAAACATCGCTGGATTTCGGCCTTTTTTTAAAGGTTTTGTTGGGTGGATCAGGTAGATTGGGTATTTAAGGATGAAACCCGCCACTCGACCTATCAGAGTCAAGTTTTGAAGATTGGGACCCATCACCGACCCATTAGATGTGTCAATCCGACTATGATGGGTCGATTCTAGTCTGGTTGATCGGTTCTGGCGGGTCTTTGGGTACTCTGGATAGCCCTATCGTTAGTAATGACATTGTGAGCTTGTCCAAGGGTAGTAATAGGGTCCCCCCAAATACTCTTGCCAACCTTAGCCTTCCCTTTAGAACTTGTGGTCAGAAGGCTGAAGGTCATCATCTCGAGAGAAGTTGTAGAAGAAGACAGAGTACCAAAAAGTGACAGCGGGGTAGGAGTCTCGTCCTTCCCTTCGTCTAGCTTACGTTTCTTTGATCCAGGGTTAATATGAGACAGAGATTCATTCTTCAAGTTCTTAACACAGGCGTATTTATCTTTGCTATTCCTGGTGGCCAATTCTGCAAGAAGGGACGAAGAATTAAAACCTACTTTTCTCTTCGTGGGAAATTTTCTTCAAAACGTACGCAGAAGGCTCGGGTTCAAGGCAACACTTGTACAAACAATGAGGATCAACCAGCTCGTCGAAATCGTCAACTGTGAGGGCAAACTCAAGGGCAACCTTAATTTGTCCTTGGTAACATTCCTCCAACAAGGGACGACCAAAAACTGCAAAAAAAAAAAAAAAGGGTTAGAGAACAATAAACATAAAGCAGTTAGTTTAACGAAAATGAAAGAGAGACACACCAAGAGAAGGGATTTCCCATTTCCGTAGTAACCATGGGACCTTACCCCATAGGTTATTAGTCATGGTTTCCCATCTAGATCTAGAAATGAAGAAATATCGTGACTTCTAGTCACGAAAGGAAGTAGGGAAGCTACGAACAATTCTAGACTCCTTATTCCAAGGCAGAAGTTCAAAATACCCATAGTGGGTGGAAGGTTTCAAACAGTACAGGTATAGAAATTCATTTAGGGTAATCGTGTTCCCATCATGGACAGATACCCAGATCGACATACAACCAATGATCGTCCTCCATGCATTAGGGGCGAGCTGATCGGTTGCAACATTGAGAGCAGAAAGAAGTGGTATAATAAAAGGATGAATAGGAAAACGAAGGCCACATGGAAAGGTAGCTTCGTAAAAACTCACCTCGCCATGAGCAAAGGTGCACGCTTTTTCATTAAGACGAGGTAATCTTGTGGCTAACCCTTCAGGGAATTGAAACCTCTTACAGATAGATTTCAAATGTCTCGACTCTAAAAGGCAAGACTTGGAGAGAGCATGTAAAGAGATTGAAGACAAAGGAGTTTTTGAAAAGAGGGTTTTGAAAACAAGGGGGTTTTGACACTACAATCTCGAAATCTTTATCGATGGACTCATCACTTGATGATAAACTAGTTTCAAACTCACTGGACCTAATGTCCTTATCTCTACACTCTATGGCAGTCATCTCTAGATGATGGGCGATTAAGGAGCGACGAATCAAAGGGTAAAGGCTAATCAAAACAGGCGTAAAAGCCCCACAATCTCGAGGTACAAATAAACCAACATGGGGACGGCGCCCACTAGAAGACTCAATAAACACTCCTAGCCGAGCGAAGAAGAATGAAGTAGAGGGAGTTTCCTTCTTAATGAAATCAAAAATCAATCATTAAAGGAGGAAAAGGAGTCTTACCGTACGGAAGGTGCAAGAGCTTTTCTTTTAGTTTCGGACTCCAAGGTTAGTGTATAACAAAGAAGAAGAAGAATATGAGAAGGCTTTTTGATAAATAATAAAAAAAGGAAATGAGTTCAATGCGTGGGAAACTCAAGGAAAATATACATGTGCCACCAAAACAATTAAGGAACGTGGCAATCAGTTGACAGAGATGTCGCCCCATAATAAATATGATGGGATGAGAATCTCAGAGCACAAACAAGGCAATCCCCCCAAGACGGACTTACCATATTACTTAGCTCATCTAGTCAATAGACGACAAAGGAATAAGGAGGGCAACTGACGAGTAGCATATAAACGTTCGTCTATTACTTGCAAACCATCCACTACAATGATAAGTAAGAGTATGGACGAGCGTAGGTGCATTAATTCTAGGTAGCAATCAATGATCAAGCAATGAATAGCACGAAAACGTTACCATCATCCAATAATACAGAATTAAAAACCGGTTACAAACATAAAATGTTGGAATTAATTTGCAATTATTAAGCATTAATTACAGAGGATTTTTAGGTCGTTCATCATAGTGATGAGGGACATACTAACGAGGAAAATTCTTGCTTCTATTAGGATTAGTGCCCTTAAATCCTATTGTATGATGCTATATATGATATTAAGTATGACATTATGTATGACTTAATATTGTGATTAATAAATTTGTTTTATTATTATCTAAAAATAAAGGTAACATGAATATTGGGACATTATCATATAGTCCATGAGATGCATAGTATGTGATTTATGTGAAAAGTCACAGAAGATATAAATCACAGTTCTTTGTAAACTTAGAATTATAGTTCATAGTCGGTGATGAAATTGGGCATTTCATCTGCGAAGACTATAACATATCAACTAAGTTGATTTGTCTTGATCATAGAATTAGAGACTTCTAGTTGGTATGTTGATATGTTTTAAGAGTTAAGACATATTGAACTGGACCACTGTGAGATTTATTATTCTTCTAACGACTGTCAAATGAATAATACGCTCACGACTTCTATTTACATGAACTCTTAATCCTGAAAGGATAGTGGACTTGATCATGAAGTGTATGCTGCTTTGATATATTAGGAGTGAGGTCTAAAGTCACGATCAAAACCTCAGTATGTTGGGTAGCCACATTTAGTGTTGATGGAACACATATTCTCAAGATGGAATTCATAGTCTCTTAACGGAGATATAAAATATTCCCTTGAGATAAGTTTAATGAATTTGGTTATTCAGAGTGTTAGGCCTAACCACTTTAATAAGGAGTTACTAAAGTATATATTTATGAAATTGGATTTCATAAATATATGATGAATAACTTAAAGGATTAAACCGGGTACTTAAGGAATAAGATGTAGTAATTTACAAAGTGCCAGTCTACATGTTAGGACATATGTGTTTCACTTGTTTAGAACATATGTCATTCATTATTTATGTAATTGGCTAATCCTTTGTCAAAATGCACTTTACTTGTAATTGGGTAGATTTAGGATGAGGTTAATGCTTCAAGAAACAAGGTTTCAAGATCAAGTATTAAAACCATGCAAGTCTGTCCAAGAAACAAGTTTAGAAGTGCTCTTCATTAAAGCTCGACAGCTGCATCTATCGAGCTTTAAGAAGCTGGTCTGACCTCAAGGCTCGACAGCTGCTCGACAACACCTCGACACCTGTAACTGTCGAGATTTAAGAAAAACAGATTCCTAGTTCTATTTTGATTCTAATCCGTGGATTTGTCTTTGGGCCTTCTTTTCTCCTAACCCTAGACATATAAAAGGATTATTTTAAGGGCCGTCAAAGTGTGGCAAGTTGCACAAGCATTGAGAAATCCTTGTTCATGCAAATTGTAACTTGAGACGAAGTTCTTGCCCTAGTTCATCTCTCTTGTGAAG